>NC_091977.1:210019954-210328415 GCF_044704955.1 Pristiophorus japonicus | reverse complement strand
TCCAACCAGTGTTTTATACATTTCAAGCATAACATCTTTGCTCTTGTATTCCATGCCTCAACTAATAAAGGCAAGTATTCCATACATCTTCTTAACCATCTTATCTACCTGGCCTGCTACCTTCAGGGATCTGTGAATCTGCAATCCAAGGTCCCTTTATTCCTCTACACTTTTCAGTGTCCTACCATTTAATGTGTATTCCCTTGCCTTATTAGCCCTTCCCAGATGCATCACCTCACACTTTTCCGGATTGAGTTCCATTTGCCACAGTTCTGCCCACCTGACCAGTACATTGAGCTGCAGTCTGCAGCTTTCTTCTTCATTATCAACAAATTGCGTATTTTAGTGTCATCTGCAAACTTCTTAATCATACCCCCAATATTCAAGTCCAATTCATTGATATATACCACAAAAAGCAAGGGTCCCAGCACTGAGCCCTGTGGAACACCACTGAATACAGCCTTCCAGAAACAAAAACACCCATCAACCATTACACTTTACTTCCTGCCTCTGAGCCAATTTTGGATCCAACTTGCCACTGTTATCTGATCTGTTATCTTAATCTCATAGACTGCTTCCATGTATTCTTATATATCAAATCTACATCAAAAGAAGAACTTGCATGTTTAAAGTTCTGACATCTTCACATGAAACACAGATACACTTTCAGATTTATGTTGGGCAGATAACAATGTGAGGTGGAAAAGAAAGAAAGAAAGAAAGAAAGAAAGAAAGAAAGAAAGAAAGAAAGAAAGAAAGAAAGAAAGAAAGAAAGAAAGAAAGAAAGAAAGAAAGAAAGAAAGAAAGAAAGAAAGTATGAAAAAAATAATTTTCCAAACTCGCCACCAATCAAGTTTAAAGGCTCAAACATTAATATGTAGATGTCAGACAAAATCTGCAGGTGGAAACTACAATTCCCCAAGGAGGCCACCAATGGACTATGTGCATTTCTAAAACAGGGATGGCTCTGCCAGTCACAGTGAAGGTGCTTGCGGCGTTAAACTTTTCTGCTGTTTTCCAAACCTGAAACTTTATCTATTATATAGATAGAATCAATGGGCGAGATTTTACACTTCTGTGCAGATCGCCCAAAAATGGGCGTTATTTCTGGCGTGGGCGGTAAAAATGGGTTTTCAGATTGCCGGCTTGTCGCCCATTCTCAAAGCCCCTAGTCGTTTTTGAAATTGGGCGTTACCACGGGCGATTATGAAATGAGCAGCAGCGTTAAATCTCTCTGACCTTCTGCCGTAAAGTGTTGCCATCCTTAGCATCAGCATGGCAATGCTCGATTCCCATGATTCAGGAGGTCAAGGATCATCATGATATGCGCAGAAGAGGAGACAGATAGAGAAGGAGCTGAGAGGGAGTGAAGGTGTGTGTGGGTTGGTGTGGCTGCTTTGGGAGGAAGGAGGGAGAGTTTACAGCTTTAAGCAAATTGGGAAAAAAAAAATTAGATGTTACCAGCCAGATATTTGCCTGAATTTGGTACCTATAATGGAGGGAGAGGAGGAGGTGACACAGCATGCTGTGGAGACTGAAACTGGCGAGAGCAGTGAGCTGGGAGAAGAGCACATTGGAGGCCGCAAAAGAGCGATGAGGTTCTCGGATGAGGCAAATGCCTCCCTCCTGTAGGAGGTCGAGTTACGTTGGGATGATTTGACCCAGGGAGGGCCTGGGAAGCCCACCCCAAAGGCCTACCAGAAGATATGGGCCGAAATAGCAGAGGTGGTCTTGTCGGCGACCAATGAGGTGCGTGAGGGCAACCAGTGCCGCAAATGATGGAACAACCTTGTGGGACCCGCAAGAGTAAGTATTACATTGATTTACATGTAATTATGTATTTATATAATTTGATTTGTAAGAGTCATGAGCGACTATCATCAGATGTGAGGTCTTTCACTTTTACTGGGAATGTTGTACTCAATGCCTGCAGTCACGGTGTACATTTTTAGTTAAAGAATGATAATTATCATAATAATCATGACTACATCTGCCGGTTATGTGTTGTATCAGTCTCTATGACAGTACCTAGCAATGATATCATGCAATGATCTCATGCCATGTCGTCCTGTCACCTTTTACAGAAGAAGCTATCGACGATGAGGTCCATGCAGAGGTGAACGGGTGGGGTGCCACCAGTCCCCAGCGACATCACTGAGATGAGGGAGCGGGTGCTCACACTCGTGGGGAAGCACCCCCGATGGCCACGCAAGCATCTGTAGACCCTGAAGTGATGCAACGTGAGTAAAGTTTACACCATTGCATGATGTAAAGTCAATAGATGCCACACCCACTCATATCCGAACAATCATATATGATAGATGATTTCTAAAATTGTCCTATAAATAATGCTTCCTAATGAAAATCATTGCCATGCAGAATGTGTTGATGGTTATGAAATGTGATGTCTGTGATGATTTTGATAGCAATGGTGCTTTTGTCGTGCATCTGCTGTGTGTGGCGCTGGAATCACCTTGTGACCCTAACAGCCCCTTCTCCTCCAATAACCTAATTTGTGTTTTGCAGCTCAGCCAGCAGCGTGGCCCCAGGCAAGACCACAGAAGGTGGGGGCGCGAGGCCGAACTCTCCGGACGATCCTATATCTGGTGCTGAGGAGCTCTGATTCTCACCCGTCAATCCGCTGGGTGTGTCCTCTACGGATGAGAGCGCGGACTTTGAGGAACCTGCATTGCCATGCTCCAGAAGCCATTCCACCCCAAGGCCATCAAGTGCTCCACCGGCCATTCATGCCTTCACTCTGAAAGTACTGGGCCAAGCACCTTGCCACAGTGCACACCATTTGTCCCCAGGATGGCGCCGACTCCACGGAGGTTTCATGGACACGGCAGGTCTGTTCCACAAGCGCCACATGAGAGCGGAGAGAGGCTACTGTTGTCCAAGAGGTCTGTAGACATTGGTGACCAGATCCTCGATGCATTGGAGGGTATATCCCAACAGCTGGCCACCATGACTGAGTACGTTCTGCGGATAGCGGAGGCCCTGGATGCGATAGCCAGGAATACTGCTGCCACAGGCCTCCCAGTGGTCCCGGAGCGCGGCACTCCACCCCTAGGTTCCGCACCACCACTGCCAATGACAGATGAGAGGCAGCACCAAGATCCTGCTTCTGGATCCGAGAATGTTCCCACCTCGGCACCCTCCCTCTCCCATACCCGTGCAACCACCGCCTCTGCCTTCATCCACCCCCGTGAGGCACCGCCTGAGAAGCTCTTCAACCAGGCAACGTGGAGTGAAGGGGGGAAGGGGTAGAGGTGGGAAAACGAAGGGGAGGGGGGAAAGAAAGTGAGGTGCATGTCCACAGGTGATGTCTGTGTTATATCTCCATCTTGGTGTATGCAATTTGTTGTAATGTATGGGGGGAGGGGCCCACCCTCCTGCTTTGCATTTATGTTCTGTGTTGCTCGACATATTGACCATTTGATTGATGTCAATGGTCGAAAAAGTGGGGTGGGGGCGGGGGTGGGGTGTTTTTGCTCGTGATTTCAGACCAATGGTTGTATTAAATGTTTTTTATTCAACATAACCTTGTCGCGCATTATTTCAGATAGCTGGACCATTACAGACTGGTGATTCCTTAGAATGACAGGGTTAAATAAAACTTAACTTGAATCAACTTAAACTTTAACTGGCACCAAGGTGATGCCCACCATTGATGTCTGAGCTGCACACACACAGCAATGTGTTAACATTGTCACTCACAGCAACGTTCTTTCAGGCAAATCGTTCAGTTATGAGCTCCTGACATAAGAGTTTTGCAGCTATGTAGCCACCACGGGCCCTTTCCTGTGGTCTGGAGGGGGGCGTAGGCATAGTTGTATAGTCAGCCTGATTGTCTGGCCCGAGCTCAGCGTCCAGCCCCTCGTCCTCCTCTTCCTCTCTCTCCTGAGGTGGAGCATCAGTCCCTTCTGGCAATTCTTGTCCCCTCCTAATAGCCAGGTTGTGCAGCATGCTCAGGGGTGTATTGTAGCTCCCTTCCTGAGTGCTCCACGCATCTAAAGCGCTGCTTAAGCACAGTTATTGTTTTCTGGACCACATTGCGTGTATCTCTGTGGCTCTGGTTGTATCGCTTTTCGGCCTCGCTGTGCGTATCACGCAGCGGTGTCATCAGCCAGGTGGCTAGGCCATATTGGTTGTCACCAAGCATCCAAAATTGTCCTTGTGGCTGACTCTTAAACATGTCAGAGACAGCGCTCTCACGCAGGATGTGAGCCTCATCGAAGCTGCCCGGACATTTGGCATTCATTGCCATTATTATCGGGTTGTGGTCAACAACTAGTTGGACCTTCAGGGAGTGAAATCCTTTTCTGTTGCGAAAAAGCTCTGGATCCTGAGAAGGTGCACTGTATTGCTCCCTGTACCATGGGGTACTTAGCAATGCGGTAGAATGCTCCAGTCCTGTCAGTCTGAGCCTCCGTGGTCATGGGGAAGCTGATAATGTCCATCCTACGTGAGTACAGGGCCTCCATGACTTGTCTAATGCAGCGATGTGTGGCATGGTGAGACAGAAGGGAAATCTCGACCGCGGAGGCCCAAAAGGAACCGGACGTGTAGAAAGACAGTGCGGCGGCGACCTTGACCTCGACTGGCACCAATGTCCTGATGGCAGGCTGCATATCTGGCCTGATGAGCTCACATATTTCATTGATCACCACCTTGTGGAAGCGCAGTCTCTGAAGGCAGGTCTGCTCGGACACATCGAGGTAAGATATCTTCTCCATGTAAATGCGGGGTGTGTATGGTCCAGACCTCCTCCTCATTCTGGCATGTCTCAACTTGGGCACATATTGATGTGCATTGGATGTTGAGCCATTTGCACTCTGCAGCATCTGCATAATATTCGATGCAGGCTGGGAAATGGCTGGCCCCATTCCAATGAAAGCAAAATAGCGATTGATCAGAAGCAATAATTTCCACACTAAAATACACCTACAGTAAACCTCAATCGTCCAGAGTCTGAAAAGATGTCTGTTGAGATGGTCACTTCAACTGAGACGAACTCCAGAGTTTATCCAAACTCCCCCGAAATTGAAGAAGCCTTTTGAATGAAGCGACCTGCGATTTGAAAAATGGCGCCCGCACCGCTGTGATTCGTTCAGAACAGGTCCACTTTTTCTGAGCGGTGTTTTGGGCGAGTGATATTGTAGGCGAGATGTGTGCGAGATGGTGAAAGTGAAGCTGGGCGATCTGCTGGTCGTTAGTTTCGGCAAATGTGATGTTTACGACAAAAGAAAGTGGGCGGTCGGCATTATTGAATCTCGGCATTAATTACGTGCAGAAAGTAACCGCTGGGCGATATTATGGGCGTTGGTTTTCCCCATTCTGATGATTCCGCCCAAAAAAAGTGGGCGGGCGGTATTATTTTTTCCCAGCATGACGTAACATGGGAACATAGAAACATAGAAAATAGGTGCAGGAGTAGGCCATTCGGCCCTTCGAGCCTGCACCACCATTCAGTGAGTTCATGGCTGAACATGCAACTTCAGTATCCCATTCCTGCTTTCTCGCCATACCCCTTGATTCCCCCTATTAGTAAGGACCACATCTAACTCCTTTTTGAATATATTTAGTGAATTGGCCTCAACAATTTTCTGTGGTAGGGAATTCCACAGGTTCACCATTCTCTGGATGAAGAAGTTTCTCCTCATCTCGGTCCTAAATGGCTTACCCATTATCCTTAGATTGCGACCCCTGGTTCTGGACTTCCCCAACATTGGGAACATTCTTCCTGTATCTAACCTGTCTAAACCCATCAGAATTTTAAATGTTTCTATGAGATCCCCTCTCATTCTTCTGAACTCCAGTGAATACAAGCCCAGTTGATCCAATCTTTCTTGATATGTCAGTCCTGCCTTCCCGAGAATCAGTCTGGTGAACCTTCGCTGCACTCCCTCAATAGCAAGAATGTCCTTTCTCAAATTAGGAGACCAAAACTGTACACAATACTCCAGGTGTGGACTCACCAAGGCCCTGTACAACAGTATTAACATCTCCCTACCCCTGTACTCAAATCCCATCGCTATGAAGGCCAACCTGCCATTTGCTTTCTTAATCACCTGCTGTACCTGCATGCCAACCTTCAATGACTGATGTACCATGACACCCAGGTGTCGTTGCACCTCCCCCTTTCCTAATCTGTCACCATTCAGATAATGGTCTGTCTCTCTGTTTTTACCACCAAAGTGGATAACCTCACATTTATCCGCAAATTTGGAGATACTACATTTAATCCCCTCGTCTAAATCATTAATGTACAATGTAAACAGCTGGGGCCCCATCACAGAAACTTGCGGTACCCCACTAGTCACTGCCTGCTATTCTGAAAAGTACTCATTCACTCCTACTCTTTGCTTCCTGTCTGCCAACCAGTTCTCAATCCACGTCAGCACACTACCCCCAATCCCATGTGCTTTAACTTTGCACATTAATCTCTTGTTTGGGACCTTGTCGAAAGCCTTCTGAAAGTCCAATACACCACATCAACTGGTTCTCCCTTGTCCACTCTACTGGAAACATCCTCAAAAAATTCCAGAAGATTTGTCAAACATGATTTCCCTTTCACAAATCCATGCTGACTTGGACCTATCATGTCACCTCTTTCCAAATGCGCTCCTATGACATCCTTAATAATTGATTATTTCATTTTACCCACTACCGATGTCAGACTGACCAGTCTATAATTTCCTGTTTTCTCTCTCCCTCCTTTTTTAAAAAGTGGGGTTACATTGGCTACCCTCCACTCCATCGGAACTGATCCAGAGTCAATTGAATGTTGGAAAATGACTGTCAATGCATCCGCTATTTCCAAGGCCACCTCCTTAAGTACTCTGGGATGCAGACCATCAGGCCCTGGGAATTTATCGGCCTTCAATCCCATCAATTTCCCCAACACAATTTCCTGACTAATAAGGATTTTCCTCAGTTCCTCCTTCTTACTAGACCCTCTGACCTCATTTATATCTGGAAGGTTGTTTGTGTCCTTCTTAGTGAATACCGAACCAAAGCACTTGTTCAATTGGTCTGCCATTTCTTTGTTCCCCATTATGACTTCCCCTGATTCTGACTGCAGGGGACCTATTTTTGTCTTTACTAATCTTTTTATCTTTACATATCTATAGAAGCTTTTGCAGTCCGTTTTAATGTTCCCTGCAAGCTTCCTCTCGTACTTTATTTTTCCTGCCCTAATCAAACCCTTTGTCCTCCTCTGCTGAGTTCTAAATTTCTCCCAGTCCCTGGGTTCGCAGCTATTTCTGGCCAATTTGTATGCCACTTCCTTGGCTTTAATACTATCCCTGATTTCCCTTGATAGCCACGGTTGAGCCACCTTCCCTTTTTTATTTTTACGCCAGACAGGGATGTACAATTGTTGTAGTTCATCCGTGTGGTCTCTAAATGTCTGCCATTGCCCATCCACTATCAACCCCTTCAGTATCATTCGCCAATCTATCCTAGCCAATTCACGCCTCATACCTTCAAAGTTACCCTTCTTTAAGTTCTGGACCATGGTCTCTGAATTAACTGTTTCATTCTCCATCCTAATGTAGAATCCTACCATATTATGGTCACTCTTCCCCAAAGGGCCTTGCACAACGAGATTGCTAATTAATCCTCTCTCATTACACAACACCCAGTCTAAGATGGCCTCCCCCCGAGTTGGTTCCTCGACATATTGGTCGAGAAAACCATCCCTTATGCACTCCAGGAAATCCTCCTCCACCGTATTGTTTCCAGTTTGGTTAGCCCAATCTATATGCATATTAAAGTCACCCATGATAACTGCTGCACCTTTATTGCATGCACCCCTAATTTTCTGTTTTATGCCCTCCTCAACATCACTACTACTGTTTGGAGGTCTGTACACAACTCCCACTAGCATTTTCTGCCTTTGGTATTCCGTAGCTCCACCCATACCGATTCCACATCATCCTTACAATTGCATTAATTTCCTCTTTAACCAGCAACGCCACCCCACCTCCTTTTCCTTTCTGTCTATCCTTCCTAAATGTTGAATACCCTTGGATGTTGAGTTCCCAGTCTTGGTCACCCTGGAGCCATGTCTCCGTGATGCCAACTACATCGTATCCGTTAACTGCTATCTGCACAGTTAATTTGTCCACCTTATACCGAATACTCCTCGCATTGAGGCACAGAGCCTTCAGGCTTGCCTTTTTAACACACTTTGAACCTTTAGAATTTTGCTGTAAAGTGGCCCTTTTTGTTTTTTGCCTTGGATTTCTCTGCCCTCCACTTTTACTCTTCTCCTTTCTGTCTTTTGCTTCTGTCTCCATTTTGTTTCCCTCTGTCTCCCTGCATTGGTTCCCATTCCCCTGCCATATTAGTTTAACTCCTCCCCAACAGCACTAGCAAACACTCCCCCTAGGACATTGGTTCCGATCCTGCCCAGGTGCAGACCGTCCGGTTTGTACTGGTCCCACCTCCCCCAGAACCGTTTCCAATGCCCCAGGAATTTTAATCCTGCCCTGCTGCACCACTGCTCAAGCCACGTATTCATCTGAGCTATCCTGCGATTCCTACTCTGACTAGCACGTGGCACTGGTAGCAATCCTGAGATTACTAATTTTGAGGACCTACTTTTTAATTTAACTCCTAGCTCCCTAAATTCGTCTCATAGGACCTCATCCCATTTTTTCTTATGTCGTTGGTACCTATGTGCACCTAGACAACTGGCTGTTCCCATCCCTTTTCAGAATGTCTTGCACCTGCTCCGAGATATCCTTGACCCTTGCAGCAGGGAGGCAACATACCATCCTGGAGTCTCAGTTACGGCTGCAGAAACGCCTATCTATTCCCCTTCCAATCGAATCCCCTATCACTATTGCTCTCCCACTCTTTTTCCTGCCCTCCTGTACAGCAGAGCCTGCCACGGTGCCATGAACCTGGCTGCTGCTGCTCTCCCCTGATGAGTCATCCCCCTCAACAGTACCCAAAGCGTACATGGGGAAAGTAACTCTTGGCAATAAGTGTCCGAAAAATGGGCATCAGTTTCCATTTTTTGGCTAAATGGATGATATCTGGGTGTTATACCTCACTTCAGCGGTAAATTGGATGTTAAGTGGGCGTTCTGCATGCAAACAAGTGTAAAATCTAGCCCATAGAATGGTTACAGCACAGAAGGAGGCCATTCATTCCATCAAGCCTGCACCAGCTCTCTGCAAGTGCACTTCAGCTAGTCCCACACCCCGCCCTATCCCCGTAGCAATGCAATTCTTTTTCATTCAAGTAGTTATCCAATTCCCTTTTGAAAGCCACAATTGAATCTGCCTCCACCACCCTTTCAGGCAGTGAATTCCAGATCCTAACAACTTGCTGCGTAAAATAAATTTCCTCGTGTCACCTTTGGTTTTTCAGCCAATCACCTTAATACTCTTTGTCCTTTTAGAATTATTATGCAGTGTGGCCCTTTTTGTTTCTTGCCTTTGTTTACTCGGCCTTCTACTATTGCTTTTTACCTTTCTACCATCTGTTTCTGACTCCATATTACTTCTCCCTGTCTCGCTGCACAGGTTCCCATCCCCCTGCCATATTAGTTTAAACACTCCTCATCTCAGTCCTAAATGGCTTACCCCTTATCCTTAGACTGTGACCCCTGGTTCTGGACTTCCCCAACATTAGGAATATTCTTCCTGCATCTAATCTGTCCAATCCCTTCAGAATTGTATATGTTTCTACGAGATCCCCTCTCATTCTTCTAAGTTCCAGTTAATACAAACCTAGTTGTTCTAGTCTTTCTTCCTATGTCAGTCCTGCCATCCCAGGAATCAGTCTGGTGACTGCACAACTGCAGTAAGGCCTCCTGGCTCTGTTAGTCAAATCCTCTCGCTTTGAAGGCCAACATGCCATTTGCCTTCTTCACCGCCTGCTGTACCTGCATGCCAACTTTCAATGACTGATGTACCATGACACCCAGGTTCGTTGCACCTCCCCTTTTCCGAATCTGTCACCATTCAGAAAATATCTGCTTTCCTGTATTTGCCACCAAAATGGACAACCTCACATTTATCTGCATTATAGTGCATTTGCCCACTCACCTAACCTGTCCAAGTCACCCCGCAGCCTCTTAGCAGACCAATTGAACCAATACTTCGGTTCAGTCTTCACAAAAGAAGATATAAATGACCTTCTGAATGTACTCGGGGACAGTGGGTCTAGTGAGAAAGAAGAACTGAAAGATATCCTTATTAGGCGGAAAATTGTGTTAGGGAAATTGATGGGATTAAAGACCGATAAATCCCTGGGTCCTGATAGTCTGCATCCCAGAGTACTTAAGAAAGTGGCTCTAGAAATAGTGGATGCATTGGTGATCATTTTACAACAATCTATCGACTCTGGATCATTTCCTATGGACTGGAGGGTAGCTAATGTATCGCCACTTTTTTAAAAAAGGAGGGAGAGAGAAAGCGGGTAATTATAGACCAGTTAGCCTGACATCAATAGTGAGGAAAATGTTGGAATCAATCATTAAAGATGAACTAGCAACCCATTTGGAAAGCAGTGACAGGATCGGACCGAGTCAGCATGAAAGGGCAAAAACACGAAGGCAGAATATTATCTGAATGGCGGCAGACTAGAAAAAGGGGAGGTGCAACGAGACCTGGGTGTCATGGTTCATCAGTCACTGAAAGTGGGCACGCAGGTACAGCAGGTGGTAAAGAAAGCAAATGGTATGTTGGCCTTCATAGCTAGGGGATTTGAATATAGGAGCAGGGAATCTTACTGCAGTTGTACAGGGCCTTAGTGAGGCCTCACCTGGAATATTGTGTTCAGTTTTGGTCTCCTAGTCTGAGGAAGGATGTTTGTCATGCATCTTACATTATATATAACTGTATCCTAACATGCTATACATGACTGTAATAAGATATGACCTGTAACCACCAGCATACCTTACCACCAGGGGTGCACTTGCAAGAGACAGGTATATAAGGACAGGTCTCAGGCAAGTGCAGCTTTCCAGAGCTGTGAATTAAAGGTGCAGGTCCAGACTGAGCTTGACTTCACTACATGCCTCATGTGAATCTGTACTGAGGGGACAGGACTTTACAGTGGCGACGAGGATGGGATTACAGAATCCACAGAATGGCGAACAATGGGTCAGATGAAAAGTACAATGCGGGAGACAATTGGGAGGACTTTATAGAAAGGCTCCAGCAAAGCTTTGTAACCAAAGACTGGTTAGGCGATGATAAGGCAGACAAGAGAAGAGTCCATCTCTTGACCAGCTGTGGCTCGAAAACATACGCTTTAATGAAGGATCTGTTGGTACCCGAGAAACCAGCAAGCAAGTCATTTGAAGAATTGAGCACACTGGGAAGAGACCACCTGAAGCCAGCGAGCAGCCTACACATGGCCAGACACAGGTTCTACAACTACAGACGCTGTGTGGGCCAGAGCATATCTGACTTTGTGGCGGAACTTCGGAGGTTGGCTAGTTCATGTGAGTTCTCCGATGAACTGAGGAGAGAAATGCTGAGAGACTTTTTCATTGAAGGAATAGGCCACGCAGGCATATTCCGAAAGCTCATAGAGACCAAGAAACTGAACTTAGAGGCAGCAACACTGGTTGCACAGACATTCTTGGTAGGAGAAGAAGAAACGAGGTTGAATTACAATGCAGGTACGACAACTAACGAAATAATGGAACAAGGAGTTCACAGCATTAGACAAGCTGCTACCCCCACACACAGACAAAACCGGAAGAACAGGCTTTCGACAGCAAGCAGTGGCAAAAGAAGCCATCAAGGGCCACAGGAACAGCCATTCACACCTCATCAACCCACAATCTGAGCAATCAACTACAAACTGAGAGAAGCTCAAGAGAGATCAGCCAGACGCAGCTCATTCTTTGCAAGCAGTCTGTGCTGGAGGTGTGGGGGTGGGCACTCGTCAATGGGATGTCGATTTCAGCAGGCTGTTTGCAGGAACTGTGAATATACAGGGCATTTGGCCCGCATGTGCAAAAAAACGGCAGCTCGGCTGGTATACGAATCGGATGGGTCGGAAAGCGAACCAGAAGACGGTAGGGACAGAACCCGGGACACCGATGTACAGCGGGTCAACACGATCAATGGCCGCTGCTCCTACCACACAACGCCTCCTATAATGATGAGGGTCCTACTCAACGGGATATCTGTCAACGTGGAGCTGGATACGGGAGCGAGTCAATCTCTCATGGGCGCTCAACAATTTGAACAACTGTGGCCGCATAAAAGAGACAGACCAAAACTCACAAGGGTCGACACCAAACTAAGGATCTATACCAAAGAAATTGTACCAGTCCTCGGCAGCGCAATGCTCTCTGTCACACACAAAGGGACAGTGAACCGACTTCCCCTGTGGATTGTCCCCGGAGACCCCCCAGCACTGCTGGGGAGAAGCTGGCTGGCAAAACTAAACTGGAAATGGGATGATGTCCATGCCATGTCATTAGAGGAACGGACATCCTGCTCAACAGTTATAAAGCAATTTGAACATCTCTTTCAGCCAGGTGTGGGCACTTTCAAAGGGGCCAAAGTCAAAATCTACATCACACAGGATGCTAGACCAGTCCATCACAAGGCCAGAGCTGTACCTATGTGATGAGGGAAAAGATTGAACACGAACTAGACAGGCTTCTGCGGGAAGGCATTATATCACCTGTGGAATTTAGCGACTGGGCAAGTCCCATCGTACCAGTCACAAAGCCTGATGGATCCGTACGAATCTGTGGGGACCACAAATCTACCATAAACAGAGTCTCCCTACAGGACCAGTACCCGCTCCCCAGAGCGGAGGACTTATTTGCCACATTGGCTGGAGGTAAACTTTTCTCAAAACTAGACCTCACATCTGCGTATATGATGCAAGAATTGACCGAGGAATCCAAGCTACTCACCACCATCAACACACATCGAGGCCTTTTCATGTACAATCGATGCCCATTCGGCATCAGGTCGGCAGCTGCCATATTCCAGCGCAACATGGAGAGTCTGCTCAAGTCCATCCCGGGGACGGTTGTATTTCAAGACGACATACTTATCACAGGCAGGGACACCGACTCCCATCTCCGTAATTTGGAGGAAGTACTAAAGCGGTTGGATCGGGTCGGCCTACGAGTCAAGAAATCCAAGTGCCTGTTTCTCGCACCCGAGGTTGAATTTTTGGGCAGAAGGATTGCCGCTGATGGAATCCACCCAACAGAGTCCAAAACAGAAGCAATTCGCCTGGCACCCAGGCCCCGGAATGTCTCAGAACTGCACGTCTTTCTTGGGCTACTCAATTACTTTGGGAACTTTATGCAGAACTTAAGCACGCTGCTGGAGCCTCTCCACATGCTACTCAGGAAGGGGTGTGATTGGTTTTGGGGGGACGACCAGGAACACGCCTTCAATAAGGCACGCAACCTTCTGTGTTCCAACAGTGTTTTGACTTTCTTTGACCCAGGTAAAAAGCTAGTTCTCACATGCAACGCGTCAGTGTATGGGGTCGGGTGCGTTTTGCAACAGGTCAATAGAGCGGGCAAATTACAACCCATAACTTATGCCTCCAGGTCACTTTCGCGGGCGGAGCGCGGGTACGGAATGGTAGAGAATGAGGTGCTCG
Organism: Pristiophorus japonicus; assembly: GCF_044704955.1. Lineage (NCBI taxonomy): Eukaryota > Metazoa > Chordata > Chondrichthyes > Pristiophoridae > Pristiophorus > Pristiophorus japonicus. The sequence goes on along the minus strand of NC_091977.1, from coordinate 210,314,801 downwards.
CGTGCATGTACGGTGTCAAAAAGATGCACCAATACCTTTTTGGGGCCAAGTTCGCGTTAGAAACTGACCACAAGCCCCTCACTTCCCTCTTATCCGAGAGCAAGGCAATAAACGCCAACGCCTCGGCGCGAATTCAACGGAGGGCACTCATGCTGGCGTCCTACGACTATACCATAAGGCACAGACCAGGCACAGTCAACTGTGCCAAATCGCTCAGCAGGCTACCCCTGGCGACCACGGAAGTGTCTGACGAACAGGACTGTGAGATAGTCATGTCAATCAATGCCTTTGAGTCCACAGGTTCGCCCATGACGGCTCGCCAAATCAGAGCCTGGACGGCCAGCGACCCCACGTTATCCTTAGTAAAAAGATGTGACCTAACCGGTGACTGGGCAGAGGCTCGCGATGCCTGCCCCGAGGAATTGAAACCCTTTCACAGGCGCTTGCATGAGCTATCACTACAAGCAGACTGCCTGATGTGGGGCAGCCGAGTAGTCATACCTCTGCGAGGCAGAGAGGCATTTGTCCGGGAGCTCCACCGCGATCGTTCGCATGAAGGCCATAGCCAGATCCCAAGTCTGGTGGCCTGGTATCGACGCGGACTTGGAGCTCTGCGTCCGAAGGTGCACTAATTTTTCCCAACTCAGCAATACCCCCAGGGAGGCTCCACTGAGCCCCTGGCCCTGGCTGACCAAACCGTGGTTGCGGGTGAACGTAGACTATGCAGGCCCATTCATGGGCAAAATGTTCCTCGCAGATGTCGATGCATTTTCAAAGTGGATCGATTGCACCATTTTAAACTCGAGCACAACCTCCACCACTGTGGCGAGCCTCGCAACCATGTTTGCAACGCACGGATTCCCTGACATATTGGTCAGTGACAATGGTCCGTGCTTCACCAGCACAGAATTCCAAGATTTTATAATTGACCACGGCATAAATCACGTCAAGACGGCACCGTTCAATCCGGCCTCCAACGGCCAGGCGGAGAGAGCAGTGCAAATCATTAAACAAGGCATGCTTAAAATCCAAGGTCCCACGCTGCACGGTCGCCTGTCGCGACTGCTGCTGGCATACAGCTCTCGACCACACTCATTGACTGGGATCGCCCCCGAGCAACTGTTGATGAAAAGGACTTTAAAAACAAGGCTCTCATTAATCCTCCCAGACATGCACAAAATCGTTGAGGCAAAGCGCCATAAGCTGACTGAGTACCATGACAGAAATTCGAGGGGGAGATGGAATGATATAGGGGACAAAGTGTTTGTACTAAACTATTGCAGGGGTCCCAAATGGCTTGCAGGAACAGTAACAGGCAAGGAAGGAAACAGACTACTGGTAGTACAAATGGACAATGGCAAAACCTGCCGGAGGCATGTAGACCAAGTCAAAAGCAGATTTACCAACAACACTGCGGAACCAGAGGCAGACTACAATGTGGAACTCGCACCACACCTGGTGGATAGACAGAGGGAACAACCTGAGGAAAGGGCAATCCCAACAGACAGCCCAGGCGAGTCAACAACAATCACACCAATCGAAACAGACAGCCCAGGCGAGATACCAGCAACCACACCCAAAGAAAAACAGACACCAAGGCAAACAACTGAACCACAACTCAGACGCTCCACGCGAGAGCATAGACCACCTGAGAGACTGAACCTATAAAGAGAATAAGACCTTGGGGGAGGGTGATGTCATGTATCTTACATTATTATATATAACTGTATCCTAACATGCTATACATGACTGTAATAAGATATGACCTGTAACCACCAGCATACCTTACCACCAGGGGTGCAATTGCAAGAGACAGGTATATAAGGGCAGGTCTCCGGCAAGTGCAGCATTCCAGAGCTGTGAAATAAAGGTGCAGGTCCAGAGTGACCTTGACTTCACTATATGCCTCGTGTGAATTTGTACTGAGGGGACAGGACTTTACAACGTTCTTGCTATTGAGGGAGTACAGCGAAGGTTCACCAGACTGATTCCAGGGATGGCTGTGCTGTCATATGAGGAGAGACTGGATCAACTGGGCCTTTATTCATTGGCGTTTAGAAGGATGAGAGGGGATCTCATAGAAACATATAAGATTCTGACGAGACTCGACAGTTTAGATGCGGGAAGAATGTTCTCGATGTTGGGGAAGTCTAGAACCAGGGGACATAGTCTTTGGATAAGTGATAGGCCATTTAGGATTGAGATGAGGAGAAACTTCTTCACTCAGAGAGTTGTTGACCTGTGGAATTCCCTGATGCAGAGAGTTGTTGATGTCAGTTCATTGGATATATTCAAGAAGGAGTTAGATATGGCCCTTATGGTTAAGGGGATCAAGGGGTATGGAGAGAAAGCAGGAAAGGGGTACTAAAGGAATGATCAGCCATGATCTTGTTGAATGACGGTGCAGGCTCGAGGGCCCATGGTGCCATGAACTTGGCTGCTGCTGCCTTTCCCTGATGGGCCATCTCTCCCAACAGTACCCAAAACGGTATATCTGTTTTGGAGAGTGGTGACCGCAGGGGACCCCTGCACTACCTTCTTTCCACTGCTCTTCCTGATGGTCACCCATTCCCCATCTGCTGTGTAACCTTTACCTGCTGTGTGACCAACTCACTAAACGTGCTATTTACGACATCCTCAGCATCGCGGATGCTTCAGAGTGAATCCATGCGTAGCTCCAGTGCCGCAATGCAGTCTGTCAGGAGCTGCAGCTGAATACACTTCCTGCATACGTAGTAGTCAGGGACATTGGAAGTGTCCCTGATTTCCCACATAACACAGGAGGAGCTTGACACAGGTCTGGGCTCTCCTGCCCTGACTTAACCCTTCAATTAACTTAATTTGGCAACAATGCCAAAGGTTACCTACTGATAAGAAAAGAAAAAGAAAAAGAAAAATATAAAATTCTCACCAATCCGCCAGCCAATCACTTACCCGCTTGCTATGACATCACACTTCGATTTCTTTTTACTTCTTTGTTTACTTTCTGCCCCTGCACCACTGCTCCCAGTTGCTGCCGCCGGCCTTTGTTGTCCTGCTTCCGCTCCGCTCTCGCGATGCTGGCTCCTCCGACTCCGACTGCCATTCGGCCCAACTAGTCTGTGCTAGTTTTTATACTCCACAAGAGTCTCTTCCCATTACATTTGCCTCATCCCAGCCTTTCAGCATATCTTTCTATTCCCTTTTCTTTCAGGTACTCATCTAATTTCCTTTTGTAAGCATCTAAGCTGTTTGCCTCAACTACTTCCTGTGGTAGTGAGTTTTGCATTCTAACTACTCTCTGAGTAAAGAAATGTCTACTTATTTCCTTATTGGATTTATTAGTAACTATCTTGTATTTATGGCCCCTCGTTTTGGATTCTCCCACAATTCTCTCCACATCTACCCTGTTCAACCCACTAAAAGTTTTAAAGATCTCTATCACCTCTAAGTCTTCTCTTTTCTGAAGAAAAATGCCCCAGCCTGTTCAATCTTTGCTGATAGCTGTAATCTCTTATTTCTGGTACCATCCTTGTAAATCTTTTTTGTACTTTTTCCAGTGCTTCTATGTCCTTTTTATAGTATGGAGAGCAGTTCTGAGCACAGTATGGCATGAGCAGGGCCTGATACAAGTTTAACATAACTTCACTACTTTTGAATTCTATACCCTTATAAATCAATCCCACTGCTTTGTTAGCATTTTTAATTGCTTTGCTAACCTGCGATGCTGCTTTTAATAATTTGTTCACCTGTATCTCTAGGTTCCTTGGTTCCTCTACCCCATTCAGTTTTTTACTTTCTAAGGTATAGATGCTGCTTTTATTTTTCCTATCCAAGTGCATCACCTCACATGTATCGATGTTAAAGTTAATTTTCCATTAAATTGACAAATCTGCAAGTTTTCTAATGTCTTCTTGTATTATGTTGTATTCTTCCTCAGTGTTAGCTGCACCCTCCAGTTTGGTATCTTCTGCAAATTTTGATACTGAGTTAATTATTTCTCAGTCCAAATCTGTGAGGGAAGCTGAGGCCATTTGGTCACAAGATAGGGGTGGTGGCAGTGGCTGACGGCAGCCGAAGACACAGCAAGCAGCCTTCGAGCTGCGAGGGAGGGTGAGGCCATTCGACCAGGGACAGGGAGAGGCAGCCAGCTCATCAGTTTGAAACTTAAATTTATAATTGCAGAATGGGTGCTGCATTGTCAACGCCACATATTATGCAATGGTTCGCCAGCAATTCACTGCATAGGAGAGAATTGATCAGAGTTCACCGCACCAGGAACGTCATAGCCCGTCGGCTGATGGGCAGGAAACCTTATCCACGTCGGCATTATCGAGCCAGGCGCTCGTACCTGGACATGAGCGAGGCTGATTGTGTCAAAAGGCTGCGTTTCTGCAGAGAAGTTGTCGTTGAGATCTGTGATATGCTGAGAGCAGATTTGCAGCCCAGAAGCAGAACGCCAACTGTCTTGTCTGTTGAAGTGAAGGTAACAGCTGCACTTGCCCTCTATGCCTCGGGATCGTTTCAGGCTACAACTGGAGATGTGTGCGCCATCTCTCAACGGCTGCACTGTATGCGCGGAGGAATGACTTCATCAATTTCCCAATGACCGCACAAGCGATCTATGAGAGGGCTGTGGGCTTCTTCAGGATTGCTGGCTTCCCAAAGGTACCGGGCTTCATTGATTGTACCCACATTGCCTTGCGAGCACCTGTGGAGGATTCCGAGCAGTACAGGAATAGGAAAGGTTTCCATTCCATCAATGTGCAGCTCATGTGTGACGACAAGCAGCGCATCATGTCAGTCGATGCGAGATATCCCGGCAGCACCCATGATGCGTTCATCCTAAGCGACAGCATTATATATGACATGTTTGAGCACCAGCCAGAAGGGCAGTGCTGGCTACTGGGAGACAAAGGGTATGGCCTGGCCACCTGGCTCATGACGCCCCTACGCGTGACACGGACAGAACTGACCGTCAATACAACATGGCGCACATTGCGACACGCAGCATCATTGAGAGGACCATTGGCATCTTGAAACAGCGTTTCCGATGCATGGACCATTCCAGAGGCCACTTGCAATACTCTCCTCAGATTGTCGGTCACTTCACTGTTGTGTTATGCATGCTCCATAACTTAGCCATCATGAGGCAGCAGGAACTGGTAGTGGAACTAGAAGACCCACGTGAGGGTCCAGTGCCTGATGATAGTATTTTGGAAGAGCAGGATGAGGATGATGACGATCAGGAAAGCATGCAAGTGCCTGATGCCAGAGCACGAAGTCAGAGGAGGGCCATCCATTGTGCTCCTTTAATGATTGCTCGAGCCCTGCGCCAGCAGCTCATCCGTGAACGCTTCAATTACTGACGCCTGAGGGCTCTGCGACCACTGTTGCGCATGGACATGTTTTTTCTTTGGAGTTGTTCCTACATTGTGTTGCGTTAATGGATTCAGTTATAATGAAAAAATATTTTATTGAAAAGTTAACGTCACTATAATAAAATATTTGTTGTATCAAACTTTATTTTGTAATATGACTCTTGAAGATCACTTAAAAACTTTAAGATCACTTTTTAGGTGCAAAATTAAATAAGTTACAAAAAGTGAGAGCATTTACACTATAAGATCACTTAAAAACCCTAAGATCACTTATAAGTTGTAAAGTTACAAAAGTTACAAAACAATTTCAATTTGAAAAATGCTACTACAGCTACATCAAGAACAAGAACAAAAGCATCAAAGAAAGGCTGCAACCATCTCTCATCCACATCTCAGTGAATGTTCACTTCTTCATGGGAGTGTCATTTGATTGGCGGGGCTGTGTGCCCTTATTGCAGCAGCTACCTCCATGAGGGCCTGTGCCGTCACTTGCATGCCCTCCCTGATGGCCTGTGCCGTCGATTGCACTCCCTCCGACATTCCCTCCCTAAGTTCCCGTGTCATTACTGCTATTTCTCCCATCAGGACCATCACCTCTTCACCCACTGCATTGATGCCACCGATGAATGATCGGGTAAGCTCATTGGTCTCCATACCCAATGCCACAACCTGAGCCGCATCTGTGGCACGCTGCATCTCAGGAGAGCGTGTCTCCAATCTCCTTCTACTCTGCCTGGGTCTGCCTCGTGGCACCACTGCACTGGGAGGCGCGGGCAGGACGGTGGGACGCTCGGTGTTCCAAACGGCACCACTACACAGGGAGATGCGGGCTGGGACAGTGGAACGCTCGGTGTTGCAGATGGCAGTACTAGAGAGAGAGGCACGGGCTGGGACGATGGGATGCTTTGTGTTCCAGACGGTAGTACTAGAGAGAGAGGCGTGGGCTGGGATGGTGGGATGCTCTGTGTTGCTGACAACAGCACTCGAGTGCGAGCAGTGGGCTGGGATGGTGGGTGAATGGGTGTAAACTGCTCCATTATATCACCAGCACCACTGGGACCCGCAACGTAAGAATCAAAACTATGGAAGGTGGAACCAGAACCTATGCAAAGGGTTGAAACTCTGAGGCCCCTTAATGGGGGCTCATAAACATTAATTTGGAAGCTCTCCCCTGTAGACAATTCAGTCATCGCCGCCATCATCCAGTCTGGATCGTCCACATCTGGTTGTACTGGTTCTTGTGCTGTATCTTCAGGATCCTCAGGGTTGGCAACATCATCATCATCATCATCATCAGGTTCTGCAAAATACATCAGAACATTCAAATGTTTAACAGTAAGAGAGGGGGCAGGATCGGTGGCATGAGTACTCTCACACATAGCAGGCCAGGCAGCAGGTTGATTTGAAGGGCCACAATACATTTTCAGGACTTACCCTCTTCCTCGCGTGCGGGCCCAGCTTGTGCTGTACTTATTGCTTTTCTCCATGTACAACGCAGCATAGCAGCTACCCTCTGTTCCAAGGGTGTCAGTGGAGGCAGATTGGGCATGCCTCCTCCTGTTTGAGTTGCTTCCCTTTTGTTGTGGGCCAATTTCTTCTGCAAAGAGTAAAATATAATTTTTTACAGAGTGCGTCTTTCTGCAGGGTGGCACATACAGATAGTCACGTTACAATTATGATTACATTAAAAAATGAAAATATTACTAACACTAACTACTTGACCAAGGTCGTGCCATTTCTTTTTGTACTGGCTTCCAGATCTCATGGTATGCACCACTGCACAGTAATCTTCTGCAATTTGGTTCCAGCGTTTCTTCATTTCTTTAGGTGGCACTTTTATGCGACCTCTGATGCTGGTATCTAGCTCCTGCCATCTCTGCTCAATGACGTTTACTAATATCTCCACTTCCTCATGCAAGAAATTCTTTGCTCTTGGTGGATGTTGTTCCATTGCTGTATTGAATTGACACTCTGATTTTTCAAAACACACTGTCCTTATTTTGCATGCACCAATGCAACACCTGTTCTGGAAGTTTAGCAGTGAAAAGCAGCACTCACTGATTTCAGCAGGTGATTTCTTCAATAGTGCTGCTAAAAACACTCCTTCAGACACCAAAAAATCACCAAAATTCAATCCCAAGCCTTTCCAGAGGTCCACGAGACAAATCAGCGCTTTTCTTTAAGTTCCTTTAAAAATGGCCGACTGCCAATGTTTATGGCCTACTGCACGTGCACTCGGCTCTAACACACACGCGCAGGGCTGCCGGCATGACGTTCTCTCATTTGACTTAGCCCCGTCCCCCTGGAATTGCAGAATCGGTGCGACTCTGTGGCTCCGCCCCCCACTGCTGTCTGCGCGCCGCGCCGAGCTCCAAGGGACCTGCAGGGAGCCCAAGAATTATGAGGTACATTTTTGTCGCGCTTTTAGGCGCAAAAAACGGGCGTCCATGTCGGGGCTGCGCTGTTCTAGGCGCGGTCCAAAACTTGACCCCCAAGTGTGGTACCTTTATCGAAGGCCTTTGAAGATCCAAGGATGTGATATCTATTACATTATACTTGTCCACTCTTTTCATTACCTCTTCAAATAATTCTATCAAGTTAGTTAAGCATGAGTTATCCTTTCCAAATCCATGCTGACTAGTTTTTATTTTATTTTCTGTCTCTAGATGCTCTTCTATCACTTCTTTTAGTATAGATTTCAGTATCTTTCCTATCACTAACGTTAAGCTGACAGGTCTACAGTTCTCAGGATTTGTTCTATATCTCTGTTTATATAATGGAACAACATTAGCTGTGTGCCAATCCTCTGGCACTATCCCCTCTTCTATGGAAATGTTATATATAAAAACTAATACCACTGTTATCTCCTCCCTAGTTTCCCTGAATATGCGTGGGAACATACCATCCGTACCTGGGTTTCATCCTTCTAGCTTTGTTAATTTGTCAATTATTTTCTCCCTTTCTATCCTAACTGTATTAATATTCTTTTTAAGTTAATCCTAAAGTGAAGTGTCTATTTTAGTATTATTTTAAGTAAAAACTGAGGTGAAGTAGTTATTCAGTGGTTCTGCCATTTCTCTGTCATTACCTGTGAGTTTATCTTGCCTATCCTTTAGTGGTCCCATCCCCACTTTAATTATCCTTTTGTTGCTTATGTGTCTATAGAACACATTATTATTTGTTTTTATATTCCTTGATAAATCTGTTTCCCTCGCCACAGATTCTGCTTGACCTGCTGAGTATTTTCAACATTTCAGTTTTAATTTAGATTTCCATCAATTGCAATATTTTGCTTTTGCTTTACAATGACAACAACTTTTAGCGTGTTAAAATGTTTCAAGCCGCTTCACTCGTTATCAAACAAAACTTGACACCGAACCACATAAGGAGTTATTAGGACAGATGACCAAAAGCTTGGCCAAAGAGCTAAATTTAAAGGAGTGTCATAAAGAAGGAGAGAGAGATAGAGAGGTGGAGAGACTTAGGCTGTGATTTTACTTACCGAGGCAGATTGAGTGTGGCTGAGGTAAGTGGCAGACTGTGACCCCGCTCCCTCTTCCATCGCGCTCTGTTGATCTGATTTTGTGTTTTATGGGGCCCTGCGAGGTTCCCGACCAATTAACAGGAAGCCGGTCTGATAACATCGTCTGTTGCTGCATCATCAGCTGGTTTCCTTAAAGGGACCATGGTCAACTTTTTTTTGACGGTTGTTCTGTCAGTGTTCTACAGCATTGAGGTGCTGCAAACACTGACAAGCACTGCAAAGGTGCACGGCTGCACCCAGGCTCTCCCATGACTCCCTCCAGTTGCTTATGCAGAGAGTCACAGCACGCAGGGAGGTTATCTTCCCTTCCAATGGGCGGAAGAGACTTCCACAGGACACCAGTGCAGCCTGGTTGCACATCAGATGGCACAAGCAGGGACATTGTCAGGAGGACCAGGCTGCAGTGGCGCAAACATTTCAATGATCTCAGTAGATCACGAAACGTTACTGCAAAGACACACTCAACCTCATCCTGTTGTGCCACTCATCACAGCCCCATCACTCTGCCTTACCTATCCTATTTCTACACATCCTTACTCACACCAACTTACCTTGTACCTACACCCATCCCTCTCTATCTACATTATCACATCCCCAACACTCTGCCTTCCCATCCCTACACCTGCACATCTTTAGTCACGCCAAGTTACCTTGCACCTCCACATATCACTCTCTTTCTCTATCTATATTATCACTTCCCCATCTCATTAGCAACCACTCACACTCACCCTTATCCTTGCCTAATCATACCAACTAGCAACACCCAAGGGTAGGCACTTGAGTCTTTTAGTCAATGTTAATGTAGAGCTGTTTATGTACACTTTGTGGTCATGGACAGATTTGTGTGCACCTTTGGCAGTGGATTAGTGAGTTACAGTGAATGGTCAGACATAAGGGGACCCTGCACAATGGTGACGAGTGTGAAAGGAATGGCCCGGGCATTGCAGAGATAGATGCTTTATGGTGTTGGTGTGGGCTGGTGCAAACCTGGCACATCATGTGGCAGCCAGGGTGCACAGCATCAAGTGAAGTAAATGTGGCTATGGTGAGACCATCCCGGGCCTCCCGGGCAGCAATTTGATCAGATGTTGATGACCTCATCCTGTGCAGCATTAGGTGATTGTGGAGAAGGTTGGTGTTGTTGTTGGTGATACTGGTGTGTTTAGTAATGTTGATGTTGGGCTGTTCGTGTTGGAATTCTGAGGACCAAGGTGAGATTTTTTGCTGGAATCGATGGCAGGTGAGATTGAGATGACAGAACTGATCTGTCAATGGTGAAAGAGGTTGCTCCAAGGAAGTGACAGAGAGACTGGATAGAGAGTTCACTGCAAACACTTCCATACTGCACACAGCTCAAAAGTTTCTTCCAAATCCTGAAGGCTTCAGCTTCTGACATTGGAAAGTGAACAGCTGTGAAATGGTAGCTTGTATACCATGTCTGCAGCTGTCAACTAGCCAAAGAAATGGAGAATCGCTGAGAACCCAACTCCACTCATGTGGCGTGAAACCCGAGGGACGGCAATCTTGTTGAAAACTTGGTCAAATGTAAGTGCCTGGGTAAAATCTTTTTAAATACCTTTAAGTTACCTCTTAAGCATCTTAATTGACTGGCCCATTGATTGGTGTCGGGTCTGCAATCTGCAGGCAGACCAGTATTTAGAAAGTGACATAGAAGTGGCTTCTGAGCAGATTTCTGCTTCATTGTCAATCAGGGCCATTTTGGCAGTGGGCCCACCTCCAAACAAGCACCAACAGGACTGGGAAGATTCAGGCCTTATGAAGGGATGTCCAGAACATGACCACAAAGGTGCCGCAATTAAAATTGGCAATATGCAAGAGGCCAGAATTTTAAAAATTAATTTCAAGAGATTTTTACCATCGATGGCAAAGCCAGCATTTATTGCCCATCACTAATTGCCCTTGAGAAGGTGGAGGTGAGCTGGCATCTTGAACCACTGCAGTGCATGTGGTGAAGGTACTCGCACAGTGCTGTTAGGTCGGGAGTTCCAGGATTTTGACTCAGCGACGATGAAGGAAGGGTGATACAGTTTGAAGTTCTAAGTCAGAATGATGTATGGAGGGGAACTTTGGTGGTGTTCCCATGCAACTTCTGCCCTTGTCCTTCTGCGGGGGTGGGGGGGGAGGGTAGCGGTGGTGGGTTTGGGAGGTGCTGTCGAAGAAGCGTTGGTGAATTGTAGCAGCGCATCTTGTAGATGATACACATTGCAGACATGGTGTGCCGGTGGTGGAGGGAGTGAAAGTTTAAGGTGGTGGATGGGGTGCCAATCAAGTGGGCTGCTTTGTCTTAGATGGTGTTGAACTTCTTGAGTGTTGTTGGAGCTGCACTCATCCAGACAAGTGGAGAGTATTCAATGACACTCTTGACGTGCCTTGTAGATGGTGGAAAGTCTTTGGGGGTGAGTCACTCACTGCAGAATATAGGAGAAATTAGGGCAGATGATCAAAAGCTTGGTCAAATAGGTAGGTTTTAAGGAATGTCTTGAAGGAGGAAAGAGAGGTAGAGAGGTGGAATGGTTTAGGCAGGGAGTTCCAGAGCTTGGGGCCTAGGCAACAGAAGATATGGCCACCAAAGGTAAGGTGATTATAATCAGGGATGCTCACGAGGGCAGAATTAGAGGAGCGCAGACATCTCGGGGGGTTGTGGGGCTGGAGAAAAATACCCAGCTTCTGACCTGCTATTGCAGCCACAGTATTTATGTTAAGTTTCTAGTCAATATTGACTCCCCACATGTTAATGGTGTAGGATTCGACAATGGTAATGCTATTTATTGTCAAGGGAAGGAAGTTAGAGTTTCTCTTGTTGGAGTTAGTCAATCCCTGGCACTTATGTGGTGCAAATGTTTTTGTTACAGTACCAAAATGGCTCATCAGACTCACAAATGGCATCCTTTGTGACTGTAACAAAGGCAAACTATCCCTCCTCATCCTTCTTGACATGATTGACCACACTATCCTTCTCCAACACCTCTCCACTGTCATCCAGCTGAGTGGGACTGCACTCGCCTGGTTCCATTCTTACCCACTAACCATAGCCAGAGAATCACCTGCAATGGCTTCTCTTCCCGTCCCCATACCTTTACCTCTGGTGTTCCCCAAGAATCTATCCTTGGCCCTCTCCTATTTCTCATTTACTTGTTGCCTCTTGGCAACATCATTCGAAAACACAGCTTCAGTTTCCACATGTGCGCTGATGATACCCAGCTCTACTTCACCACCACTTCTCTCAACCTCTCCATGGTCTCTAAATTGTCAGACTGCTTATCCAACATCCAGTTCTGGATGAGCAGAAATTTTCTCCAATTGAATATTGTGAAGACCGAAGCCATTGTTTTCAGTCCCGCCACAAACTCTGTTCCCTAGCCACTGACTCCATCCCTCCCCCCAATTTCTGTCGAAGACTGAACCAGACTGTTTGCAACATTGGTGTCATATTTGACCCTGAAATGACCTTTCTACCACATATCCACAGCATAACTAAGACCGTCTATTTCCAACTCTGTAACATTGCCCATCTCCACCCTTGCATCTGCTCATCCACTGCTGGAACCCTCATTCATGTCTTTGTTACCTCTAGACTTGACTATTCCAATGTACTCCTGGCTGGCCTCCCACATTCTACGCCACGTAAACTAAACTAGAGGTGATACAAAACTCAGCTGCCCGGTCTTAACTCGCACCAAGTCCCGCTCACCCATCATTGGCTCTAGGTTAAGCAACGCCTCAATTTCAAAATTCTCATCCTTGTTTTCCAATCCCTCCATGGCCTCACTCCTCCCTATCTCTGTAATCTTCTCCAGCCCCACAACCCCCCAAGATGTCTGCGCTCCTCTAATTCTGCCCTCGTGAGCATCCCTGATTATAATCACCTAACCTTTGGTGGCCATATCTTCTGTTGCCTAGGCCCCAAGCTCTGGAACTTCCTGCCTAAACCATTCCACCTCCTACCTCTCTTTCCACCTTTAAGACATTCCTTAAAACCTACCTATTTGACCAAGCTTTTGATCATCTGCCCTAATTTCTCCATATGTGTCTCGGTATCAAATTATTTGTCTCATAATGCTCCTGTTTAGCGCCCTGGGATATTTCACTACGTTAAATGTGCTATAGAAATACAAGTTGTTATTGTTATTGTTGTTGCCACGTATCAGCCCAAGCCTGAATGTTAACCAGGCCTTGCTGCATGCGGGCACGGACTGCCTCATTATCTGAAGAGTTGCAAATGTAACTTAGCACTGTGCAATTATCAGCAAACATGCCCACTTCTGGCTTTATGATGGAGGGAAGGTCATTGATGAAGCAGCTGAAGATGTTTGGGCCTAGAACACTGTCCTGAGGAACTCCTGCAGTGATGTTCTGGGGCTGAGATGATTGGCCTCCAACAACCACAACCTTCTTCCTTTGTGCTTAGAATGATTCTAGCCAGTGAAGAATTGTCCCCTGATTCCCATTGACTTCAATTTCACTAGGGTTCCTTAATGCCACACTCAATCAAATGCTGCCTTGATGTGAGGGGCAGTCACTCTAGCCTCACCTGTGGAATTCAGCTCTTTTATCCATGTTTAGACGAAGGCTGTAATGAGGTCTGAAGCCGAGTGGTTCTGGTGGAATCCAGGATGAGCATCAGTGAATAGGTTATTAGGGAACAAGTGCCTCTTGGTAGCACTATCGATGACACCTTGAATCACTTTACTGATGATTGAAAGTAGACTGAATTGGAGGAGTGCAGATATCTAGGAAGGTTGTACTACTGAAGGAAGTTACATAGATAGGGAGGGTCAAAGCCATGGAGAGATTTGTAACAACGATGAGCATTTTTAAATCAAGGCTTTGCCAGACCAGGAGCAAATGTAAGTCAGAGAGCACAGAGCTGATGGGTGAATGTCATGAAGCACTTGAAAGGGCTAAGAAATTGCATTTCCGTGGTAGGGTGGCTTGACTATGTGAATATAATGAATGTGGAAGAAACTGTTATTATTGCAACTCAAAAAATGTGCGAGCAGATTCAAATGTAAAGACAGAGATAACATGATAATTGTCAATAATTGGCATATGGAACAAAGCTGAATAAATTAAGTTTAGGTGCAGATCATCCATGATCTAATTGAATGGCAGAGCAGGCGCGCGGGACTGAATGTCTTATGTTCTGATTATGAATATTATTTCAGAGAAAGAAGACCAAAAATTTTAAAGGATTGACACAAAAAAATTAAAATGTTTCTCTTGTCCTAGGTTGGATTGCTATGGTTGAATGAGATGTCTTCCTCATGAAGAAATGTGCAGTTGTGATTGACAGAGATACATTAGATGATTTATAATGTAAATAACATGTAGTTCAAAAGGTAGGTGTATCAGCTGACCTTCAGGCTGATGCAGTCATCCTCAGGGTTTAAGCATGCCTCTCTACATTGTTGGCTGTCAGCTGCAAAATTATTCATTCACTTCTGTTGCTAGCAACTCATGAATAGTACCTCTATCATTGACTCCCAAAGGTTGTACTTAGTTCTCAACTGTGAGCAGTGAACCTTTACAGAAGCTATATTGAACCATAATTTGTCATTTCTGAGACAAATGTGCCCATTTGATGTAATGGATTGGCCTTTAATTGTTTCATTTCAGCTGTGGATGTGTGGGGAGTCTGAAGATCGGAATCATAACAGTGAAGGCTTTGTTCATCTCAAGCTGAAGCTTCCCTCTACAGTTAGGATTTATTTTAACTGCTTATATACCTGGAGATCAAAATGCCTACATAAAATGTCCTCCGCATATAAATATTTCTTCTAAGTGTAAAAAGATATGCAGAGAAACTGATAGAAAATCATTCCTAGGGTGCTCAATTTTCCCGGGTCATTTGTGTCGTTTTTTTGGCGCGTGCCGTTTTTTCCGGCGTAAGTATTTAATTCAAAGTTTCCCCCTGGAATCTGCACCGGTGTAACGGGTTTAGTTACGATTTTTCTAGGTTAGGTTTTTTTGACGTCATGTCTGCACCAGTTTTTATCATTTTTCGCAGTTTGCTCGAAATTTTTTATCCTAACCTAGGATCTGGCCACTCCCGCAAAATCTTCTGGGGAGTTAACAGAAAGCAGCGCACATTGAAAAATTTCATCGATGTTTTTGGAGGGAGTCTCTACCACTTGAAATATCCATAATAAAGTTCAACCTTTTTTTTTAACCTTTCAACGGAGTACCTGAAAGTTTCTTGGATTTCAGAAGTTTTCATTTTTTTTAACTTACATGCCACCACCAAGTGTCTTCAAGCAGGGCTAGAGCGGGGTCATAGCATCGGCCGTCAGAATTGGCCCCGTGCCCGGACACAGGGTCTCAGGGCTCAGCTGGAAAACAAGCCCGGGTAGTGGGGGGAGTAGGGGGAGTGGGAGGGAGGTGGCGATAGGAAGGCTTCTGCACTGAGCCTGGGGAGGGAGGTAGTGATTGGAAGTCTGCTGCACTAGTGTAATGACTCAAGAGTCTGGTTACTGTAAACTCACTCAGGTGTAACCTGATCCATCTTTATTCCAGCCCAAGAGTGCCTGCATGACAAAGACACCCAGCTTATATACAGGTGACCAAGCACACATGCCACATGCGTACAGCCCGATGACTTCCGACCGCAGTGCCCTCTGGTGTCTGGTGACCCCCAAGCATTAATACATAACAACATCCCTCTTTTAAAATTTTAACAACAGTCTTTTTACAAATTAAGACGGTCTGAGGCTTTCCTCTAACGGGTTGATCATCTCAGTTCAACTTTGGCTCTGAGCGAGTGATCTGAGTCCATTGAGATTGAGGGCTGAGTAGCCGATCTGATGGGAGTGGTCATGACCACATCAGAGTCTGAAGGTTCAGAGTCAGTAATGTCAGCAGAGTCCTCTGATGAGTGAACAATGGTTGGTTGGTCACTGACTGCACCTTCCTCACTCGGTTCCAGTTCATCCGTGTGCCGCAGTTTAACCTGGTCAAGGTGTTTCCTGCATGTTTGCTCATTCTTGAGCACAACAATAAACACTCTGTTACCCTCCTTGACTGTAACTGTGCCGGCAATCCACTTTGGACCTTGACCATAGTTCAGTACATAAACTGGATCGTTGACTGAGATGTCACGTGACACGGCAACATGATCATGACATAATTACTCACTTTGGCATCTGTTTTCAACACGATCATTCAAATCAGGATGAACAAGAGAAAGCCTGGTCTTGAGATTTCTCTTCATCAGTAGTTCAGCAGGAGGAACCCCAGTAAGCGTATGAGGTCTTGACCTGTAACTGAGCAATATACATGACAACCGTCTCTGCAGTGAGCCCTGAGTTACACGTTTCATACTTTGTTTGATCGTTTGAATGGCACACTCTGCTTGACCATTAGAAGCAGGCTTGAATGGAGCTGATCTCGCATGTCTGATGCCATTGAGTTTCATGGACTCCAGGAACTCAAGACTTGTGAAGCAAGATCTGTTGTCGCTCACAACAATGTCAGGCAAACCATGAGTAGCAAACATGACATGAAGGTTCTCAATGGTAGCTGTAGACGTGCTGGATGATATAATAACACACTCTATCCACTTTGAATATGGATCTACTACGACAAAAAACATCTTTCCAAGAAACAGGCCCACAAAATCAATGTGGATCCTCGACCATGGTTTGGATGGCCACGACCAAAGACTCAGTGGAGATTCCGCTGGTACTTTACTTAGCTGCATGCAAGTATTGCACTGATGCATGCATGATTCCAGGTCAAAGTCAATTTCAGGCCACCATACATGAGACCTAGCAATGGACTTCATCATGACAAGTGCTATGAAGTTCACGTACAAATTTTTCTAGACCTTTCTTAGGCATGATTACATGATTACCCCACAGTCAACAGTCTGATTGAATGGACAGCTCATCCTTGCGATGGTTGTAAGGTTTGGTCTCCTCACGCATCTCCATAGGTATAGCAGACCAATCACCACTGAGTACACACCGTTTCACAACTGATAAAATAGGGTCATGGCTGGTCCAGATATTAACTTGTTGAGCAGTGACAGGGGTTCCTTCACTCTCAAAAGCATCCATTATTAACAGTAGATCTGCAGGTCGAGGCATCTCCATCTCAGTTGTGGGTAAGGGCAGATGACTCAGTGCATCGGCACAATTCTCAGTACTAGATCTGTGACGGATGACGTAATCATAGGCAGACAATGTCAGCGCCCACCTTTGAATGCAGGACGATGCATTGGTATTAATACCTTTCTTTTCCGCAAACAATGAAATGAGTGGCTTGTGATCCATTTCTAGTTCAAAACGAAGACCAAACAGGTACTGGTACATTTTTTTTTTACCCCATACACACAGAGGCCAAAGCTTCTTTCTCTACCATACAGTAAGCTCTTTCCACTTTCGACAGACTTCTCGAAGCATACGCAACAGGTTGTAGCTTGCCTGATTCATTTGTTTGTTGGAGTACATAGCCAACCCCATATGATGTAGCATCACAGGCCAATACAAGACGCGTACACGGATCATAATGAACAAGCAACTTGGTTGAAAATAGCAGATTCTTGGCTTTCTCAAAGGCTCTATCTTGAGAAGCACCCCAGACCCAGTTGTCGCCTATTCTTAGTAACACATGCAGTGGCTCTAGTAAAGTGCTCAATCTGGGTAAGAAATTACCAATGTAGTTGAATAGCCCAAGGAACAAACGCAGCTCCATCACATTCTGAGGCCTGGGTGCATTTTTGATGGCCTCGGTTTTCGAATCAGTGGGCCTGATGTCATCAGCAGCAATCTTCCTCCCAAGGAATTCGACTTCAGGTGCCATGAATATATACTTTGAGCATTTCAGCCTGAGTCCCACTTTGTCCAGACACTGTAGGACTTCTTCAAGATTATTCAGATGTTCAGCAGTGTCGCGACCTGTGACCAGAATGTCATCTTGAAACATGACAGTTCTAGGAACGGACTTCAGTAAACTCTCTATATTCCTCTGAAATATGGCTGCAGCCAAACAAATTCCAAAAGGACACCTATTGTAGACAAACAGTCCTTTACCGGTGTTGATGCAGGTGAGTTTCTTTGAAGTGTCATCAAGTTCCTGTGTCATATAGGCCGACGTCAGATCTAGTTTAACGAATGACTTTCCACCAGCTAGCATGGCGAACAGGTCATCAGTCCTCAGTAACGGATACTGATCCTGTTTCGAAAATTGGTTAATCGTAACCTTGTAGTCTCCACAAATCCTGACAGTGCCATTACTCTTCAACACAGGAACAATAGGACTAGCCCACTCATTAAGCTCGACTGGTGATATGGTCCCTTCATGCTGGAGTCTATCAAGCTCAATTTGAACCTTCTCCCTCACATGTACGGAACAGACCGAGCTTTGTGATAGACGGGCCTTGCATTGGAGTCCAGGTGAATCTGCACCTTGGCTCCCGTAAAATTACCAATGCCCGGTTCAAACAAATAAGGAAACGTTTTCAATACTTGAGCACACAAATATCATCCACCGAGGACAACATCTTGACATTATTCCAGTTCAGTTTGATTTTCTTGAGCCAATTGCTGCCGAACAGCGTTGGACCATTACCTGGGATGGTCCATAATGGTAGCTCATGAACTACACCATCATATGACACCTCGATTGCGGCACTGCCAAGCACTGGTTGAAGTTCCTTAGTGTAAGTACGCAACCTGGCATTGACTGGACTCAGTTTCAGTTCTGCAGCCTTAGTGTCCCATAGCTTGTCGAATGTCCTTTGGCTCATTATCGACTGACTCGCACCCGTGTCCCGCTCCATTGATACAGGCACGCCATTCAGCTTCACATTAACGACTATCGGATGGCTCTTGCTCAGGAACGAATACAGTCCTTGCACTTCCTCCTCGGGTTGCGTATCCAGGCCATTATTGAACTGGTCCTCATCAACCACGTGGTGAGCCACACCACTCTTGCTCCGTTGTGGACACATCCTGTGAAGATGCCCCACTTTTGAACATCCATTGCATGAGCATTGTCTAAACCGACACTGATGAGTCGATGATTGCCCCCACAATGCCAACACGGTTCGAACCAGTTGACGGGCTCTGAGCAGCAGCAGGTTTCACAAAAGTAGCTCTGTCTGAAAACAATGCCATCTTGTTTACAGTACTTGCCGTGGAACTCCGACTCGTCGATGATAAATGCCTCAAATTGTCATCTGTCGTCATGCATACCTGGGCAGTCGCGATGGCCTTTTTCAGATCCAGCGTCTCTGCAGCCAACAGCTTCCTGAGGATCGCATCATGGCTGTTGCCTATCACGAAGACCTCATGCAGCATGTCTTCCAGCATGTTCCCGAACTTACACGGCTCAGCAAGATGTCGCAGGTCGGTGACAAATACCGACACGAGCTGGCCCTCAGCACGAACATGCATGTAGAAACAGTAGCTTGATATGATGATCCCCTCTTGTGGCTTCAGATGGTTACGCACAAATGTACGCAATTCTTCGTACCCTTTTCCCGCCGGACGTACAGGCGAAGAAGATTCTTCATGAGGCCATAAATCTTTGGACCACAAACGCTGAGAAGAACTGCCCTGCGCTTAACTGCGTAGGCCTCTGCCTCCATGCAGTTGGCCACAAAATACTGATCCAAGTGGTCAACAAAATCTGCCCAATCCTTGCCCTCCACAAATCTCTCCAGGATTCCAACTGCGCCCATTGTGCATGCGAAGGTTCTTAAATTACCTCGTCGCCTATTGTAATGACTCAAGGGTCTGGTTACTGTAAACTCACTCAGGTGCAACCTGATCCATCTTTATTCCAGCCCGAGAGTGCCTGCATGACAAAGACCCCCAGCTTATATACAGTAACCAAGCACACATGCCACATGCGTATAGTCCGATGACCTCCAACCGCGGCGCCCTCTGGTGTCTGGTGACCCCCAAGCATTAATACATAACAACTAGGCACAAGACTGCAATGAGTTTGGGGGACGCAGGGGAAAGGAGAGCAGCAGCACCTGGTAGGAAAAGATCCAGCTGAGGTGAAAGTGGCTGATGATAAGGATGAGGAAGATGCAGATGACGAGCAGGAGGACGAGGGCAACTTAGCCATGCAAGTACCTGAACCCGGAGCAAGATGGCGGAGGAAGACATGCCCCCTTAATGATTGCTCGAGCCTTGCGCCAGCAGCTCATCTGTGAATGCTTTGCTGCCTGAAGGCTCAGCAGCAATTATTCCAAATGGACCATGTTTACTGTTTGGACCTGTTCCGTAATGTTCTGTTGTGTTAATGGAACAAATGATGGAAATTATTCCTGTTTACTTCAAAAGTTGTGTTAATAATCGAAAAAATAATGGAAATGATTCTTCTTGAGTTCCAAAAGTTGTGTTAATAATGGAACAAATAATGAAAATGATTCAGATTTAATATAAAATATATTTTATTCAAAAGTTTAACAAACAATTCTTTGTACTTAACTTAACTTTAATAAAATTATTCTTGTATCAAACTTTAAAGTTTTCAGTTATGATCACTTACTAACTTTTAAACTGGTAAATTTACATAACTTACAAATATATTTTAATTTGAGAACAGTTACAACAGTAACAATAACAACAACAACAACAACAACAACGACACCAGCAGAGAAAGGCTGCACCCATCTCTCCTCCATGTTATTCTAAGACCGCCCGCCACGCTTGTTCTTGGTGACTCCACCACCCCTGCCCACAGGCGGTGGCGCAGTGTTTCTGGGGTTGGTACCAAGCTTATTCTTTATAAGATCTCGGATTGTGTGCACCTGTTGAAGAGGGGGGTTGGGGGGGCATGGGGGTCGGGGAGGGGGGTCAGGTGGCAATGTGGAGGGCCCAGGTGGCAATGTGGAGGGCCCGGCTTGGGGCTCTTCAGAGGCTGGTGTGGGAATTGGAGTGGGAGTGGCAGTTGATTCTTTCAATAAGCGCAGGGTCTGGGCGTGTTCCCATACTGCAACAGCTAACTCCAACATGCCATCCCTCATGCGCCCTGATAGCGTCTCAACGACCTGCAACATTCCCTCCCTCATGTTGAGCAAAAGTTTCTCAATTACCTGCAACATTCCCTCCCTCATGTTCACTGATAGTGTTTGCACCATCTCTGACATTCTCTCCCTGATGTTCACTGACAATGCTTCAGCTGACTGAGATATTTCCTCACTCATGGTCCTGGACATCGTTCCCATTTCTCATGAGATTGCTGTTACAGTCCCGCGACCTTATCACCCACCCCACTGATGGTGTCCAGGAGTGATCGCGTAAAATCAATGCTCTCCACACTCATTGCCATCATCTGAACCACATCTGTTAGATTCTGCACCTCTCCTTCCCCTCCTCACCCTGGGTCTGCCTAACTGCACCACACCACTGGGATCTGCAGCCTTGGACAGTAGGAAACCATGGAATGTCCCACAAACACTCAAACCACAGAAGGGGATGGCACCTCAATAGATGGCACCTGCACCTCCTCCGAAGTCAGTAAAACAGTGGGGGCTTCATCCATCTCCATCCCCTCCTCCTCCACCTCACCCCCACGCTCTTGGTCTGGAGGGTGGGATTGGAAGATGTTCTCCTCTTCAGGCTCGTCATCTTCTGAACCTTCTTCTGCATCGTCAGGGTTGGCTTCAAGTTCTGTAAAATATAACAGAACATAGATAAATGGTTAGCAGCAGAGGTGGGTGGCATGAGTAGGCTCACACAGTGCAGGCAGCAGGCTGACTTGAAGGACCACGATGATTGATAGCATATTGCATCAACCAAAGCATAGCTGATGGAGACATCTACAGGAACCAAAGCATGGCTAGCCCGCACAGTACTTAACATTTAGCAAAGCCAGACTGTGTAATTTGCAGGACTTGCCCTCTCCCTTGATTGTGGGCCCAGCTTGTGCACTGATGGTTGCTTTTCTCCGGGAAGGACCCTTCCAAGAGTGTTAGTGGGTGCAGATTTGCCGGGCCTCCTCCTGTTCAAGTTCTTTCCCTTTTATTGGGCCCAATTTTGGCCATGACATGCTCCAATTTTTTTGGAGTAAGTTGGTTTTTCTGGCGTAAGTTAAAAAAACGACATTTTCCCCAATCAACTTGCTCCAGAGTAGCTCAGTTAGGTACGATTTTTTTTAGTTCAGGTTTTTTTTTTCAAAAGGGGGCGTTCCCAGCCACTTACACCAGCTTTGGCCATTTAAGCAATTGTGGCCAGCTAAAAGTTACTCCAAATCCACTTAGGTCAGCGTATGTGGCCAGCTCTGAAAAACCTTGCAGGCAGTTAAGAAATCGGCGCAGCCAAGTTAGTAAGCACCTGCATCCAAGCACCAAGCACCAAACATTGCAAATAAAAGTTGAAATAACTGAATAAAAATAAAAAACACAGGTAAACAATTGAATAGCAAATAAATAACTGTAGTAAATCCTACCCTGAATTGAACTCCGCCGGGGAAGGCAGAGGGCCGGATGTACGGGAGGCCAATTGGTCTGGGAAAGGGGCAGCCGGCAAAGACGCATCGAGAGGCTGAAGGGAGAGTAAGGTAAGGGGGCGGTGGCGGGGGAGAGGCTGGGCTGGGCAGAAATGCAGCAAAGTATCGGGAGGCTGAAGAGAAGGCTGGGAGGTGGAGGGAGAGGCTGGGCTGGCTGGGCTGGGTAGAAACGCGGCAAAGTATCGGGAGGCTGAAGAGGAGAAGGAGACTGGGCTGGCTAGGCTGGGCAGAAATGCGGCAAAGTATTGGGAGCCCGATTCTACTGTGCATGCGCAGTCAGTTAAAACTGCAGCTCTCTCACTCACCCACTGATCCGATTCCACTGCACATGCGCAATCACGGCACATCCTACTGCGCATGTCCAGCGTCCCAGCACTGTTTCCAGCGCAGGATGCTGGCTCCGCCCACAGACCCAGTCGCCACGCCACGCCAGCAGCTAGATGGCCCGGGACAGCGGCCAAAATCGGCCCAAAGATTTTTTCCGCACTTCCAAGCATGGAAAACTAGCGCACCCCTGGCAAGTATGCCAGAGATCTCCAGATTTCCTTCAGTTCCTCCTTCTCGCTAGACCCTCGGTCCCTTAGTATTTCTGGCATGTTATTTGTGTCTTCCTTAGTGAAGACAGAACCAAAGTATTTGTTCAATTGCTCCGCCATTTCTTTGTTCCCCATTATAAATTCACCTGATTCTGACTGCAAGGGGCCTACGTTTGGTTTCACTCATCTTTTTCTCTTCACATATCTATAGTAGCTTTTGCAGTCAGTTTTTATGTTCCCCGCAAGCTTACTCTCATACTCTAGTTTCCCCCTCCTAATTAAACCATTTGTCCTCCTCTCTGAATTCTAAATTTCTCCCAGCCTTCAGGTTTGCTGCTTTTTCTGGCCAATTTATATGCCTCTTCCTTCGATTTAACACTATCCTTAATTTCCCTTGTTAGCCACGGTTGAGCCACCTTCCCCGTTTTATTTTTACTCCAGACAGGGATGTACAATTGTTGAAGTTCATCCATGTGATCTTTAAATGTCTACCATTGCCTATACACCATCAACCCTTGAAGTATCATTTGCCAGTCTATCCTAGCCAATTCACGTCTCATGCCATCGAAGTTACCTTTCCTTAAGTTCAGGACCCTAGTCTCTGAATTAACTGTGTCACTCTCCATCTTAAAGAAGAATTCTACCATATTATGGTCACTCTTCCCCAAGGGGCCTCGCACAATAAGGTTGCTAATTAATCCTCTCTCGTTACACAAAACCCAGTCTAGGATGGCCAGCTCTCTCATTGGTTCCTCGACTTATTGGTCTAGAAAAACTTCTCTTATACACGCCAGGAAATCCTCCTCCACCGTATTGCTACCAGTTTGGTTAACCCAATCTATATGTAGATTAAAGTCATCCATGATAACTGCTGTACCTTTATTGCACGCATCCCTAATTTCCTGTTTGATGCCATTCCCAACCTGACTACTACTGTTTGGTGGTCTGCACACAACTCCCACTAGCGTTTTCTGCCCTTTGGTATTCCGCAGCTCTACCTATACAGATTCCACATCATCCAAGTTAATGTCCTTCCTTACTATTGTGTTAATCTCCTCTTTAACCAGCAACACTACCCCACCTCCTTTTCCTTTCTGTCTATCCTTCCTGAATGTTGAATACCCCTGGATGTTGAGTTCCCAACCTTGGTCACCCTGGAGCCATGTCTCCGTAATCCCAATTACATCACATCCATTAACAGCTATCTGTGCAGTTAATTCATCCGCCTTATTACGAATGTTCCTCGCATTGAGGCACAGAGCCTTCAGGCTTGGTTTTTTAACACTCTTTGTCCTTTTAGAATTATGTTGTAATGTGGCCCTTTTTGATTTTTGCCTTTGATTTCTCTGCCCTCCAATTTTCCTTACCTCCTTTCTATCTTTTGCTTCTGACCCCATTTTACTTCCCTCTGTCTCCCTGCATAGATTCCCATTCCCCTGCCATATTAGTTTAAACCCTCCCCAACAGCACTAGCAAACACTCCCCATAGGACATTGGTTCCAGTCCTGCCCAGGTGCAGACCATCCGGATTGTACTGGTCCCACCTCCCCCAGAACCGGTTCCAATATCCCAGGAATTTGAATCCCTCCCTCTTGCACCATTCCTCAAGCCATGTATTCATCTTAACTATCCTGCTATTTCTACTCTGATAAGCACGTGGCACTGTTAGCAATCCTGAGATTACTACCTTTGAGTTCCTACTTTTTAAACGGGCTTGACAAAATTGAGTCCCTAAAGTATGTGGAGTTAATATAAAAAATATGCCAGTACTCAAAGAAGAAGCAAGCAGTCCTTTCTCATATGTTCTCGCCTTAAAGGTCAAGTCAGTTGATATGATTGCTTTGACTGTTTTGCAGAATATTTTTCAAATCTAAAGCAGTATTCCAATAGTTTTTTTAGATATGTATTGACGGTGTTTACTTTTTTTTATCAAAAGCAAATGATTTCTAGTTTGAAAAACATGATTGAAAAGAATAAAAGGACGGAATTAAAATATAAACCCCACTAAGGAACAAATTCAATCTAAACTACATGCATATACAACTTATAAAATATTTGCAATGCACATACGAGGGACTTTATTTTGAAATGGAAGATATAAATCACAGATAATGTGGAGCAATCAGACAGCATTTATTTCTAAAAATGTGCATGTTTTTTTTTGGATGGAAACAGATTTTGCCTTTGACCCCTTTCTTCATGAGTTTTATTTTCAACACGCCTGAAATTATGGAAGCAGTTAGTAGCCTTAAAAGCTTTGCTTCACTGTAATCTCCAGCAACTGGAATAACATTTTGCTTCTTCACACATTGGCAAATGGAGAGAAGAGGGACAGTCACTGTAGTAAATAACGTGATCTTTTCCAATTAACACTACATACTGATTGTGAATTAATGGCCTAGCAATCCCGGTTGGCTGCTTCCCGCAGGTGATCGTGTAAAAAACTTTAAAAAGATGCGCACATACCTGAAGCTGCTGCGCCCACGTGATTTTCCCAGTCCTGAGGCCTCCACTGACTGCATGTCGCAGCGTGTGCATGTCAGGATGTGCGCAGGGCTGGAGTTTCAGTCACATGGCTCTGGGCAGCCAATCAGGTAAGTATGTTCTCATTCATAATAATGGGAACGCCATAAGTTGGAGTTCCCATTATTATAGTGAGAAACGCCCCCTCAAAACACAAAAAACACCGATAAAAAATAGAAAAAATACACTACATATTTAACATTAAAGTTATTTATGTATTATTAAATATATATACTTTTAAAATTTTTAAAATAAATTTAACGTATTGGGCAAGGTTTTTAAAAATAAAATGTGTTTTTTTAATTTTATTTTTTATGTTTTAAATGTGTTTTAAAACTCTTACGCCTGAAAAAGTGGGATATGTGCCAACTTTTATCAGACGCAAGAGTTTTCAGGACTTTTGCTGGGCAAGATATGGGCAAATACCGCAAATTTGCCCATGCAAATGTCCTGGCTGCCGAGTTACAGAGGATCTGTCAAGCTCCAGCATGCGCATTGTGCGCTGAAAACCGACTTTTGCAATACCTTCCCAGGTCCATATACACTCAGTACAGAACCGAGAGGCCGGAATTTCTGCCCCAATGTTTTTTTGGTAATTGTCCATTAACACTGCTTTCTGCATTTTTCTCCATTCACTAATTCAAATGAAAAGTAGATGTCAGTATAAACTGCGAAACACATCTCTATTTGCTTCTGCTGAAAATAGCAAACAAAAGAAAATAAAACTCTCAACGTATGCTAAGATTTAGTCAGTCATCTTGGTCTGAATGTTCTTCCGCTATGATGCCCTAAATCAGACTGGATGGTATCAGAAAATATGGGAAAATTGGGTGGTTTCTGTCCAGATTTCTATTTTCTGCACCCCACCCACCCACTCAAACTTCATATGGCTCCAGCTTCCCCTTCCCCACCCACCACAAATAAGTGACAGCTTGGATGTGGGATCTGGCGACCACCTGATCTCTCTTTTTGCTCCACTGATATTGTCAACCACCAAGGAACTGCCAGAAGAGGAGTGGTCGTAGTTATTGGGGAAGCAATGATAGGACCCATACTTCGTTGGTTGGAGAGAGAGGGCCTGATGTCCCTGAAAAGGAGGTTCCCGCACTGTTATCTCTGGAGTCCCACAAGGATCTATCCTTGGCCTCCTCCTATAACTTATCTACCTGCTGCCCCTCAACGACATAATCCGAAAGCATAATATCAGGTTCCACATGCATATCAGGTTGACACCCAGTTCTATCTCACCGCTATTGACCACTCCACTGCTGCTGATTTGTCATGCTGCTTGTCCAACACCTAGCATTAGATGAGCAGATATTTCCACCAATTAAATACTGGGAAACCGGAGCCATTGTCTTCGGTCCCCGCCACAAAATCCGTTCCCTAGCCACTGACTCAATTTTTCTCCCTGCCACAATCTGAGGCTCAACCGGACAATTAGAAACCTTGGCATCCTGTTTGACCCTGAGCTGAGCCTCCGAACCCTTATCCTCTCACCAAGAGGACCGCATCACCAAGACCACCTACTTCCACCTCTGTAACGTCGCTCATCTCCACCCCTGCCTCTGCTCATCTTGTGCTGAAACCCTCATCCATGGTTTTGTTACCTCGACTTGATTATTCCGATACTCTCCTGGCCAGCCTTCTACCTTGCACTTTCCTAAACTTCAGTTCATCCAAAGCTCTGTTGCCCATATTCTACACTCGCACCATTCACCCTTGTGCTTGTTGAACTATATTTGGTCCCGGTCCAGCAACGCCCCGATTTAAAAATTGTCATAATTTTTAGCAAACCACTCCATGGGCTTTCCCCTCCCTATCACTGTAATCTTCTCCAGTCCTACAACCTCTGAGATCTCTGTGCTCCTCCAATTCTGACCTCTTGCTCATCCCTAATTTTCATTACTCTTCCATTGGTCACCATATCTTCAGCTGCCTGGGCCCTAAGCTCTTGAATTCTTTCCCTAAACCTCTCTGCCTCTGTACCTCGCTCTCCTCCTTTAAGATGCTCCTTAAAACCTATTGCTTTGTCCAAGCTTTAGGTCATCTTTACGATGTTAAAGATGCAATAGAAACGCAAGTTGTTGTTGTTGAGGTTGGAGGCTAAATGGAGAGAAGCATTGCTAATAAGATGACAGACGTTTTCTTGTTTATTGCCTAGGATTGCGAGAGAGGTGTCAGTAGATTTCCCTTCCTATACATGGAAGCAATGATTTAAAAATATTTACATTTTTGTAATGCCTTTCATGACCTCAGGACATCCCAAAGCACTTTACAGCCATTCTAGACTTAGTACAACTGCAATTTATAAACAGTTAATAGCTGTTAAGTGCAGAAAAAATAATGTGTGAAAAGTAAGTCAAACTCCCTCAAAGCAGATTTAGTAATGTGAGAGCTCAATCAGAGGTCAGAGGAGATAGTACAGCCAAAAGGTGGGGAACTAATGATGAAGACAGCAAAGGGAAGATGCGATAGCTTTTAGTTTGTTTTGCAAACATAACTGTGCTTTTGGGCTTTTGGAGAATTGAACAAAACAAAATTTTTGTTGCACTTTAATAAGGTATGCAGCTGATCAAGACAGGATTCAGGTATTACATTGCAAGAGGAACAGAGGTTGCGACCTGAAGGATGCTTATGAATGTAACATGGAGTCATAAGTAAAATAATTAATGCGGTTGGATGATGGCTGGAGGAAGTTATTGGTATGAAGAAGGAACAAAGAGAAAAGAGCACCGATCCCTGAGGAATCCTGAGTTAATAAAAGATTCAAAGATGAGACATCAAACACAGCACAGAAACATCAATTTAAGAGTCAGCATATTCTTGAAAAAGAAAAATTTTGGGGATTATGAGGAAAGAGCAGGTGAATGAGATGCAATGGATTGCACATGCACCTGTAAGATTCTTTGGAATGAATTTTAGCACTCAAAAATGGGTGGTTTGGTGTTGGGTCAGATGTTAACATTGTATAATCTGAAACCAAACCCTAACCCACCTTCAACCTGGCCAGTTACAGGTTTAACAAAGGGGGGACAAGGGGCAGGCAGCAAAGCTACTCCCAGGAGTCGCGTTGGCAATTTAAATATTTTAATGTCTCTGGCAGCCTCCAGTTTAACCTGTTTTAGAACATGGCAAATAGAATATAATGTGGAGAAATGTGAAGTTATCCACTTTGCTGGGAAAAATAGAAAAACAGAGTATTTTTTAAATGAGAGATTGGGAAATGTTGGTGTTCAGAGGGACCTGTACACGAATCACTGAAAGTTAACATGCAGGTACAGCAAGCAATTAAAAAAGCAAATGGTATGTTGGCCTTTATTACATGACAATTTGAGTAGAAGAGTAAAGGGGTGGGGGGGGGGGCGGATTTCCCTTTGTTCCATTTCGAGCGGATAATTTGAATTATTTGAATTATCACCACCCGGATGGAGGCGGAGGGATCAAGCGGAAAGTTCAGCTCTTTAACTGTGACAGGATCGCCCAGCGCTTTGGGGCGATGTTTGAGGCGGTGTAAGGGTGGGTTAGGTTCGGGAGCGGGACGGTATCCATCACCACCGTGCAGGCCAGGTCAGCACGATGCGGACATGCCATGTCGCACTGAAGTGTAGGAGCACCAACCCCTTCAATTATAGGGGAGGGCAGCTGCGGGGTCTAGTGAGGTCTCCGTGGTGCCCACTGGGCCACCAGGGAAGGGTTCTGCCAGGCCAGCAGCCCATCACTCAAGAGGGGATGCCGAGCTGCCTGTTGGCCCCCTGGGAGAACCCGCAGACACCATTTACAGCTGACTGCAGAGTCGGCCGAAAATTAAAAGAAAATGGAGGCTGCGGCGGTGCGTCCTCCCCTGTAAGGGCAGCTGCAACGCCCAGCCACTGGCAGCATCAGGCCTCACAAAGCTGTCAGTAGCACCAACCGGTGGTAGCAGTTTCCCCTGCGGGGTGGAAAAGGGGTTGTCACCGGACAGCAAGGGGTTGGTGCGTGGCTGACAAGGGGTCGGAGCACCGGGTAGGCCGGAAAGTCGAGACGCGGCGGAAACCCATTTGCGCCCTCCCCCAGCCCAGGGTCGCACCTTCCACCTGTCCCCGATTGGTAAAGCCTTAGAGGCAGTAAAGGGCCTTAAAAAAAGGCTCACTTTCTGCCCCAAGATGACTTACTGCAATTATATCATAATCATAGGCAGTCCCTTGAAATCGAGGAAGACTTGCTTCCACTTTAAAAGTGAGTTCTTAGGTGACTGAACATTCCAATATGGGAATTACAATCTCTGTAACAGGTGGGACAGACAGTCGTTGAAGGAAAGGGTGGGTGGGGGGCCTGGTTTGCCACACGCCCCTTCCGCTTCCTGCGCTTGTTTGCTGCATGCTCTCGGCGACCAGACTCGAGGTGCTCAGTGTCCTCACGCTGCTCTTCCTCCAATTAGGGCCGTCTTTGGCCAGGAACTCCCAGGTGTCGGTGGGTATGTTGCACTTTATCAAAGAGGCTTTGAGGGTGTCTTTGTAACATTTCCTCTGCACACCTGTGGATCGCTTGCCGTGTAGGAGTTCCGAGTACAGCGCTTGCTTTGGGAGTCTTGTGTTGGGCATGTGGACGATGTGGCCCGGCCAATGAATCTATTCGAGTGTGGTCAGTGCTTCGATGCTGGGGATGTTGGTCTGATCGAGAACACTGATGTTGATGCGTCTATCCTCCCAGGATCTTGTGGAGACATTAATGGTGGTATTACTCCAGCGAATTGAGGTGACTACTGTATATGGTCCATGTCTCTGAGCCATACAGGAGGATGGGTATCACTACAGCCCTGTCGTCCATAAGCTTGGTGCCAGATTTGAGGGCCCAGTCTTCGAACACCCTCTTCCTCAGATGACCGAAGGCTGCCCTGGTGCACTGGAGGTGGTGTTTGATGTCTGCCCTTGCTGATAGTAGGCTCCCAAGGTATGGAAAGTGGTCCACATTGTCCAAGGCCGCGCCATGGATTTTGATGACCAGGTACCAATGCTGTGTGGCGGGGTCAGGTTGGTGGAGCACCTTTGTCTTACGGATGTTTAGTGTAAGGCCCATGCTTTCATACGCCGCGGTGAAGATGTTGACAATGGTTTTGAGTTCAGCCTCTGAATGTGCGCAGACGCAAGTGCGTACGCGTACTGTAGTTTGATGACAGAGGATGGGACGGTCTTGGATGTAACCTGGTGGTGATGAAGATTGAAGAGGTTCTCACTGCTACTATAGTTTAGTTCCACTCAGCAGGGAGCTTGTTGTGCATGAGATGGACAATTGCAGCAAGGAAGATCGAGAAGAGGGTTGGCACGATGATGCAGCCCTGCTTGACCCCGGTCCGGACGTGGATTGATCCATTGTCAGGATCATGACTTGCATGTTGTCGTGGAGCAGGCAGAGAATGGCGACAAACTTTTGGAGGCAGACGAAACAGAGAAGGATGCTTCATAGTCCCTCATGGTTAACAGTGTCAAAGGCCTTTGTGAGGTCAAAGAAGGACATGTACAAGGGTTGGTGCTGTTCCCTGAATTTCTCGCAGTTGTCGCATCATGAAGATCATGTCCGTTGTACCCCGGAGTGGATAGAATCCGCATTGTGACTCTGGGAGGAGCTCCTCAGCCACAGGGAGAAGACGGTTGAGGAGGATTCTAGCAATGAGTTTCCCAGTGACCGACAATGGGGAGATTCTTCTGTAGTTGCCGCAGTCGGACTTTTCCCCTTTTTTGAAAGATGGTCATGATTACGGCATCTCTGAGATCTCTCGGCGTTCTCTGTTCCTTCCAGATGAGAGAGATGAGGTCATGCATCCTCGCCAAAACTATCTCTCCACCATACTTTAGTGCCTCAGCGGTGATTCCATTTGCTCCTGATGCCTTGTTGTTCTTGAGCTGATGGATGGCCTTTTCCACCTCATGCAGGGCTGGAGTTTTGCTGAGACGGTGGCGGGTAGCATGCTGCGGGATGGAGTCGAGGACACTCGGGTCAAAGGCAGAGTCTCGATTAAAGAGATCTTCAAAATGCTCCTTCCAGCGGGCCCTGACTCCCTTGATGAGTGTCTCCCTGTTCTTGGCCAGCAGTGGGGTGGGGCCTTGGGTGCTTGGGCCGTAGGTGGACTTGACTGCAGTGAAGAATCCTCGCACATCATGGCTTTCGGCTAAATCTCCTGTGCTTTCTCCACCCATCATCTATTCATTAGGTCATGGGTTTTTTGTTGGACCTCAGTCTGTAGAGCTGCTTTACTGCTCCTGAGTTGGGTTGTTGTTTTTGGCTCAGAAATGCCCTGCGCTTGCGGTTTATTAGTTCTCGGCTCTCCTGGTCATTCTCATCAAACCAGTCCTGGTGTTTTCTGGTTGAGTGACCGAGCGTCTCTTCACAGGCACTGGTTATGGTGGCCTGGAGGACAGACCAAGTGCTGTGGCATTCTGCGTCTTGGGGTCATCAAGGGTCGCAGGTTGGCAGTGAGGCACTGGCTCTATAGAGCTTTCTTAGCTGAGTCTTTGAATGCGTTGATTTTTCTGCGGCATTGCTTCAGTTGCCATCGTCGTTTTGGGGCTATGTTAATGTTGATGACAGAACGAATTAGGCAGTGGTCCGTCCAGAAGTCATCGGCTCATGTCATTGACATGAGTGATGCGTACATCCTTGTGCTAATCCCGCAGGGGGAGTCTCTGAGTTGGTCGACCAGCTCGTTCTCGATGGCGAAACTAATTTCATGGCGGTGGCATTCTTCTTCTGGTTTGCCTTTCCAGAAGAAGGTGTAACCTCCATCTTATTCCTTGAGCTGGCCTTCCCCTGCCCACCATGTCTCGCTTAGGGCGACACTTAAGTTTCCGGGCAACGATGGCGGACAGCATTCTGGTGTGTCACTGTTGGAGTTGTCCATGGGGGTCCTGACATTCCAGGTCTCAAACTTAATTTTTTAGGGTGGAAGATGACTGTGCATGAATTCTTTTCATGTGTAGTGGCTGTTGCACACCGGCTACCACACAGGCTTAGCAGAGCAAGGTCTTGGTGCAGTGGCAACGGAGTCCAAGACGACTGGAAACCAAGCACTACTGTACGGGCCTAATTGCCTACGGTGGGGTGTGAGCCGTAAGCTCGGTGCTCAGCAGCGCCCTGTGGTGAGGTGGTGAAGAAACTGAGGCCTAGCTGAGGCTAAGCATTGCGATGGTCAGAGGTTCACTTCGTGGAAGGAAGAGAGGTCAGAGAGGCCACAGCCATTGTGCACACCACGTGCTCGACAGAGACTCCGCTGTTGAGTGGGGCCAGTGGCCGGGGTGAGGTCTGGTTGTCGCCTGTGGAAGGAAGGCCCGAACGTTGCCGGAGGGATTGAGGCCCGAACATTGCTGATGGGAGGAAGGCTTGAACGTCGCCGATGGGAGGAAGGCCCGAACATCGGCGGTGCAAGGAAGGCCCAAACGTTGCCGATGGGAGGAAGGCCCGAACGTTGCCGGTCGAATGAAGACCCCTAACTCGGCAGAGGGATGGAGGCTCGAGCATCGCCGGAGGGATGGAGGCTCAACGTCGCTGCAGGGATGGAAGTCCAAAGGGAGGAATGCTCATTCGTGAATGCGAGGAGTGAAGTTAGGGCCCAAGCCTATGTTTGGAGCTGGTCGGAGACTCACCGCCACTGAGATCGCCGGGGATCAGATGGAGTTGCTGAGTCGGCCAGTGGGGAGCGAGAGTCCAGTTGGAGGGACTTGGCAACAGGGAGATCGATCAAGAAGGTAAGTCTTGATTGGGGCATGGGGGATGGGCAGTGGTCCCTTGCAGCACGGGTTTTAGGGGTAGGAAATAACTTTGGGGGTCGTAGTGCACCCACTGTTAGGGCTGGATGGGGGGCTTAAACAGTGTGGGGGACAGGGGGGAGGTTGAAGGAGAGAGAGGTAAAGGATGGCAGCAGATGGCCAGAGGAAGGTTTGTTTGGGGAGAGCTCACTAGGGAGCTGCTATCCCATCTGCCATCTTGCAATTATATAGGGCCCTGGTGAGATTGCACCTTTAGTATTGTGTACAGTTTTAATTGCCTTACCTAAGGAAATATATACTTGCCATAGAGGGAGTACAACGGAAGTTCACCAGACTAATTCATGGGATAGAGGGATTGTCCGATGATGAGAGATTGAGTAGACTAGGCCTCTAATATCTCGAGTTCAGAAGAATGAGAGGTGATCTCATTGAAACATACAAATTTTTACAGGGCTTGACAGGGTAGATGCAGGAGGATGTTTCCCTGGCTCGGGAGTCTAGAACCAGGGTCACAGTCTCAGGTTGAGGGATCGTCCATTTAGGACTGAGTTGAGGAGCAATTTTTTCATTCAGAGTGTGGTGAATCATTGGAATTCTCAACACAGAGGTTCAGTCTTTGGGTATATTAAAGACAGAAAAAATGATGGTCACGATTACAGTATCTCTGAGATCTCCCACATGCTCTCCTCCTTCCAGATGAGAGAGATGAGGTCATGCATTCGCACCAATAGTG
This sequence comes from Pristiophorus japonicus, assembly GCF_044704955.1. Taxonomy (NCBI): domain Eukaryota; kingdom Metazoa; phylum Chordata; class Chondrichthyes; family Pristiophoridae; genus Pristiophorus; species Pristiophorus japonicus. Next base: position 210,280,878 of record NC_091977.1, on the reverse strand, counting down.
CCTCTCCACCATACTTTAGTGCCTCAGCGGGGATTCCATCTGCTCGTGATACCTTGTTGTTCTTGAGCTGATGGATGGCCTTTTCGACCTCATGCAGGGCTGGGGTTTTGCTGAGATGGTGGCGGGTAGCATGTTGCGGGATGGAGTCAAGGACACTTGAGTCAAAGGCAGAGTCTCGATTAAGGATATCTTCAAAATGCTCCTTCCAGCGGGCCCTGACTGCCTTGATGAGCGTCTCCCTGTTCTTGGCCAGCAGTGGGGTGGGGCCTTGGGTGCTTGGGCCGTAGGTGGACTTGACTGTGGTGAAGAATCCTCGCACATCATGGCTGTCGGCCGGCTGCTAAATCTCCTGTGCTTTCTCCACCCACCATCTATTCGTTAGGTCGCGGGTTTTTTGTTGGACCTCAGCCTTCAGCCTTCTGTAGAGCTGCTTTACTGCTTCCGAGTTGCGTTGTTGCTTTAGGTTCAGAAATGGCCTGCGCTTGCGGTTCATTAGCCTCTGGATCTCCTGGTTATTCTCATCAAAACAGTCCTGGTTATTTGTGCTTGAGTGACCGAGCGTTTCTTCGCAGGCACTGATTATGGTGGCCTGGAGGGCAGATGAAGCGCTGTGGCAGTCTGCGTCATCAAGGGTTACAAGGTTGGCAGTGAGGCACTGACTATATACGGCTCTCTTAGCTGGGCCTTTGAATGCCCCGGCATTGATTTTAATGTGGCATTGCCGTCGTCGCTTTGGGGCTATATTAATGTTGATGATAAAACGGATTAGGTGGTGGCCCATCCAGCAATCGTCAACTCATGTCATGGCGCGAGTAATGCGCACATCCTTGCGATCGCTTGCTCGAACAATGACATAGTCGAGCAGGTGCCAATGCTTGGAGGGAGGGTATTGCCCCGATGCCTTGTACTTGTCCCTCTGGCGGCACATGGCGTTGGTGATGACAAGGTCGTTTCTAGGCATTTTGATAGGAGCAGGGTACCGCTGGAGTTGGTTTTCCCTAACCCCTTTCTGCCAATCACGCCTCCCCAGAGGTCTGTGTCCTTACTGACTCTGGCGTTGAAGTCGCCGTGGAAGATCAGTTTGTTATCTATAGGGACGCGAGACAGGTATTGTTCGAGGTTGGAATAGAATACCTTTTTGGCCTCATCTGTTGTGTCGAGTGTTGGGGCATACACGCTGATAACTGTGGCGCACTGGTTCTGGGATAAGGTGAGCCGGAGAGTCAAGAAGTGTTCGCTAATCCTGCAGGGGGAGTCTCTGAAACGCTCGACCAGCTCGTTCTTGACGGCGAAACCAACTCCATGGAGGTGGCATTCTTCTTCTGCTTTGCCTTTCCAGAAGAAGGTTTAACCTCCGCCTTGTTGCTTGAGGTGGCCTTTCCCTGCCCGCCATGTCTCGCTGAGGGTGGTGATGTCAACGTCGAAGCATCTAAGTTTCCGGGCAACGATGGCAGTGCAGCGTTCCGGTCTGTCACTGTTGGAGTTATCCATGGGGGTCCTGACGTTCCAGGTCCCTAATTTCATTTTGTAGGGTGGAAGATGCTTGTGCGTGAGTTCTTTTCATGTGTAGCGGCCGTTGCACACCGACTACCACATGGACTTAGCAGAGCAAGTTCTTGGTGTAGTGGCAAGGGAGTCCAAGACGACTGGAAACCAGGCACTACTGTACGGGCCTAGTTGCCTACGATGGGGTGTGAGCAGTAAGCTCGGCATTCAGCAGCGCCCTTTGGTGAGGTGGTGAAGAAACTGAGGCCTGGCTGAGGCCAGGCATTGCGATGGTCAGAGGTTCACTTCGTGGAAGGAAGAGAGGTCAGAGAGGCCACAGCCATTGTGCACAACACGTGCTCGACAGAGACTCCGCTGTTGAGTGGGGCCAGCGGCCGGTGTGAGGCCAGGTTGTCGCCGGTGGACGGAAGGCCCGAACGTTGCCGGAGGGATTGAGGCCCGACCGTCGCCGGTGGAAGGAAGGCCCGAACGTTACCGATGGGAGAAAGGCCCGAACATTGCCGATGGGAGGAAGGCCCAAACGTCGCCGGTGGGAGGAAGGCTCGAACATCACCGGTGGGAGGAAGGCCCAAACGTTGCCGATGGGAGGAAGGACCGAACGTCACCGATGAAGTGAAGGCCCGAAAATCGACAGAGGGATGGAGGCCCGAGCGTCGCCAGAGCGATGGAGGCCCAAACGTCGCTGGAGGGATGGAGGTCCAAAGGGGGTAAGGATCATGCGTGAAGGCAAGGAGTGAAGGTCGGGTCCAAGCCTGTGTTTGGAGTTGGTCGGAGGCTCTCCACCATTGAGATCGGCGGGGATCGGATGGAGCAGCTGAGTCGGCCAATGGGGAGCGAGAGTCCAGTTGGAGGGACTTGGCAGCAGGGAGGTCGATCTGAAAGATAAGTCTTGATTGGGGTATGGGCAGTGGGCCCTTGCAGCACGGGTTTTAGGGGTAGGAACATTTTTGGGGGTCAAAGTGCACCCAATGTTCGAGCCGGGGGCGGGGGGGGCTTAAACAGTGTGGGGGGCGTGGGGGAGGTTGAAGGAGAGAGAGGTAAAGGATGGCAGCAGATGGCCAGAGAAAGGTTTGTTTGGGGAGAGCTTCCTCGAGAGCTGCTATCCCATCCGCCATCTTGCAATTATATAGGGCCCTGGTGAGATCACACCTGTAGTATTGTGTACAGTTTTGGTTGCCTTACCTAAGGAAAGATATTAGTGCTATCGAGAGAATACAACAAAAGTTCACCAGACTAATTCCTGGGATAGGAGGATTGTCCTATGAAGAGAGATTGAGTAGACTAGGCCTCTATTCTATAGAGTTTAGAAGAATGAGAGGTGATCTCATTGAAACATACAAAATTCTTACAGGGGCTTGACAGGATAGATGCAGGGAGGATGTTTCCCTGGCTAGGGAGTCTAGAACCAGGGTCACAGTCTCAGGATGAGGGATCGTCCATTTAAGACTGAGTTGAGGAGAAATGTCTTCACTCAGAGTGTGGTAAATCTTTGGAATTCTCTACCCCAGAGGTCCAGTCGTTGAGTATATTCAAGAGAGAGATCATTAGATCTTTGGAAATTAAGAGAATCAAGGGATATGGGGATAGTGCAGGAAAGTGAAGTTGAGGTAGAAGATCACCCATGATCTTATTGAATGGTGGAGCAGGCTTGAGGTGCCGAAAGCCCTACTCCTGCTCCTAATTTTTATGTTCTTGTGTTTAACAGAAGCCGGCAGAGATTCTCTGGCCTCAGGAAACCTGGCAGCTGAAGGGAGGTGAGGACAGCTTTGGGGAGAAGGTAAGTGCATTTCTTCTTCTTAGGCAGTCCCTTGGAGTCGAGAATAACTTGCTTCCACACTAAAAATGACTTCTCAGGTGACTCATGAGTCCACTGCAGGACCTACACTCTCTGTCACAGGTGGGGCAGGTTTGTTGAAGGAACAGGTGGGTGTGGTGCTTGGGTTGTCGTGCACTCCTTCCACAGTTTGGCTTCAGCTTGCTCCCAGCGAAGAGACTCGAGGTGTCCAGTGCCTTCCCGAATGCTTCTCCTCCACTTTAAGCTATCTTGGGCCAAGGATTCACAGGTGTCGGTGGGGATGTTGCACTTTTTCAAGGAGACTTTGAGGGTGTACTTGAACCATTTGTTCTGCCCACCTGAGACTCGCTTGCCGTGTCGGAGCTCGGAATAGAGCGCTTGTTTTGGGAGTCTCGTATCAGGCATGTGGACGATGTAGCCCGTCCAATGGAGCTGATCAAGCGTGGTCAATGCTTCGATGCTGGGGATGTTGGCCTGAGCGAGAACACTGACTTTGGTGCGCCTATCCTGCCAATGGATTCAATTTGCCAATCCTCAAATTCTAATTGCGTTTACAGCACTGCTGTGGGCCAGTAGAGCGGCATTGTTGAAAACAGCACCATGACATTATGTTCAAGATGGGGAATAGTTTGAAAGTTAACAGCAGATTTGTTGGAGGAGAAATATATTATAGTCCAGGATTAGCCGGTAACATTAGAAAAGTTTGAGATGTAGCACCAGACGCTAATGAATCATGCCGCATGCAAAATTAAGACTCATTGCTCAAAGAAAGGATTGGAGCACTAAATCAAGTGCTAATGGCCTAGCTCAGTGGCGTTACACTTAAAGCATTAAGCTATATCAGGTGCAGTCTAATTGCAAGTCATCATTGCCACAGGCACTTTTCGGTTATTAAAGGGGAGGTTCATTGATGCTGCAGAACCTCATTCTAGTGTAGCACTTTGATGTGTTGTGAGAATAAAAATGGCACTAATTTTTAGTAGCCACAACACTCTGAAGACTAAACAACCTTTAAATTACTGAATTAACTGTTGCAAATATCAAACTGCCAAGAACGCTGTGAAACAGCACTAATCTGATAACTGCGATTCATTACTCGTGATATCTTTAAGTACATGCATGGGCTAGACTTTCGACTTTTATGCAGATCATCCAAAAATGGGTGTTACTTCCAGCGTTGGCAGTAAATATGGGTTTTGAGATCGCCGGATTATCGCCCATTTTCAAATCCCCAACTTTCCATTTTATAAAAACGGGCGTTACCGCGAACGATCTGAAATGGGCGTTAGCATTAAAATTTTTGACCTTTTGCCGTAAAGTGTCGGCGTCCATAGCAACAGCATGACAATGGTCGTTTCCCACATTTCAGGCGGTCAGGGGCCATCATTACATGTGCAGACGAGGAGAGAGAGAGAGAGAGAGAGAGAGGGAGCAGAGAGGAACTGAAAGCATGTGCGGGTGTGGTCTTTGCTTGTTTGGCTGATTTGGGAGGTAGGAGGGAGATTTTACAGCAGCAAAAATAAATCAGAGCACAAATAATGTTGTTCCCACTGAGTTTTTTGCGGAAATATTTTTTTTTACAATGGAAGGGATGGCTGAGGTGACACAGTACGCTGTGGAGACTGACACTGGCGAGAGCAGTGAGGTGGGAGAGGAACAATTGGGAGGACTAAAAAGAGCGAGGAGATTCTCGGACGAGGCAAATGCCACCCTCCTGCAGGAAGTCGAGTCACGCTGGGGTCAATTGACCCAGGGTGGGCGTGGGAAGCCCACCGCAAAGGTCTACCAGAGGATATGGGCTGACATAGCCGAAGTGATCTCGAGGTGCGTGAGGGCAACCAGTGCCACAAGCACTGGAACGACCTTGTCGGATCTGCCAGAGTAAGTATTATATTTATTTACATGTAATTTGAATTGTAATTGTAGTGAGTGATTAAAATCCTTAACGGCAAATGAGCCAAAGGTGGGCAGCGGAAACGTTACAAGGACACCCTCAAACCTCCCTAATAAAGTGCAACATCCCCACTGACAACTGGGAGTCTCTGGACAAAGGTCACCCTGAGTGAAGAAAGTGATTTGTGAGGGCGCTGAGCACCTCGAGTCTCAACGGCGAGAGTGTGCAGAAATCAAGTGCAGGCAGCGGAAAGAGCATGTGGCAAACCAGTCCAACCCACCCCTTCCCTCAACAACTATCTGTCCCACCTGTGACAGAGACTGTGGTTCTCCTATTGGACTGTTCAGCCACCAAAGAACTCACTTCAGTAGTGGAAGCAAATCTTCCTCAATTCCGAGGGACTGCCTATGATGATGATGTGGTATCAATCTCTGTGACAGTACCTAGCAATGATCTCACGCAATGATGTCTTGCCATGTCGTGCTGGTGTTACCTTTTACAGAAGAAACTTTCAAGGAATAGGGCCGAGCAGAGGCGAACAGGTGGCAGGCCACCAGTCATCATCGACCTCACCGACATCAAGGAGCTGGGGGCTGGCACTAGTGGGGAGCCACCCCCAGTTGGCCACGCAAGCAGCTTCAGAACCTTATGTGATGCCACGGTGAGTAAAGTATACACCATTGCGTGATGTAAAGTCAATAGATATCACAACCACTCATATCCGACCAATAATATGTGATCGATGAATGATAATAGTGTTCCCTAAATAATGATGGCCTGATGAGAATCATTGCAATGCTGAATTTGGTGATGGTCATGAAATGTGATGTCTGTGATAATTTTGATAGCGGTGGTGCTTTTGTCGTGCATATGCTGTGTGTAGCGCTGGACCTTAGGTGCACCTTGTGACCCTAACACCCCCTTCTCTTCTAATAACCTAATTTATGTTTTGCAGCTCAGCCGGCAGCGCGGCCCCATACAAGGCCACTGAGGCCAGAAGGTGGGGACACGGGGCCGGAATCGCCGGATGATCATCCATCTGGTGCTGAGGAGCCCCGATTCTCGCCCGTGGATCTGCTGGGTCCCTTCTCCACAGAAGACAGTGGCCATCTTTGAGGAGCTTGCATCACCAAGCTCCATAATGCAGTCCAGACCAAAGACATCTAGTGCTCCTGCGGCTATTCCCACCTCCACCATGGAGGTACCGAGCCCAAGCACCTTGCCACAGGGCACCCCAGGCATCTCCAGGACTGCGCCGACCAAGCGTAGTTTGGTTCGACATGGCATGGCTGCTCCACGAGCGGCAGATCTGACCGGGGATATGGTAGACTTGTTCAGGAAGAGTTTTGACATAGATCAGCAGATCCTACAGACAATGGGGTGCATATTCCAATAGCTGGCCAGCATGTCCGCCACCATGAGGTAGTATGTGCCGCAGATGGTGGAGGCCCTGGAGGTGATCGGCAGGAACACTGGTGGCAGAGGCCTCCCAGTGGTCCCGGAGCACGGCACTGCACCCTGTGGTGCTGCACCCCCGTTACCAACGGCACATGAGAGCCAGGAGGAAAATCTTGCTTCTGGCTCGGAACACATTCCCACCTTGGGACCGTCTTCTCCCTTATTCATCCAGCCATTGGTTCTGGCGTCATCCCCCCCAATGAAACAGCGCCTGAGGAGCTCCTCAGCCAGGTGGCTTGGAGTTAGGAGGGGAAGAGGAAGGGGTAGAGGTAGGGAGGGGGGAAGGAAAGTGAGGTGCATGGCCGCAGGTGTTGTCTTGGTCATATTTTTATGTTTTTGTTGCTATTTTGTCGGGAGGTTTGGGGGAAGGGAGAGGGGGCTACCTTGTTTTGCATTTATGTTCTGTGTTGTTGGAAATGTTGACCATTTGATTGATCGAAATTTTATAAATTTGTTGTGGGGGGGGGGGGGGTTTACAGTTATAATTATGATTTCGTACAAATGTTCTCATTAAATGTTTTTTATTTAACATAACCTTATTGCAGATAGCTGTACCGTTACACACTGTTGATTCCTTAACAAGAAAGGGGATAATTAAACTTTACTTGAATCAACTTAAACTTTAAATATCACCAAGGTGATGCATACCATTGCTGTATGAGCTGCAGACACAGCAGTTTTGCAGCTTTATAAATACCACCAACGTACTCATATACAAGCAAAGCGCTTATATATGAGCTGCTGACATAAGAGTCGCAGCTATGTAGACACCACGGGCCCTTTCCTGCAGGCTAGAAGGGGGTGGGGGCATGATTTCATCGTTAGCCTGATTATCTGGCCCGAGGTCAGCATCCACCTCCTTGTTCTCCTCTGCCTCTCTCTCCTGACGCGGACCAGCAGTCCCTCTGGTAATTCTTGTCCCCTCCTGATAGCCAAGTTATGCAGCATGGAGCACACCACCACGAATTGAGCTACCTGCTCAGGGTGGTACTGGAGCTCGCCTCCTGAGTGGTCCAGGCATCTAAAGCACTGCTTAAGCACTCCAATGGTTTTCTCGACGATATTGCATGCGGCTCTGTGACTGCCGTTGTATCGCTTCTCGGCTTCTGTCTGGGTGTTACACAGGGGGGGTCATCAGCTAGGTGGTGAGGCCATATCCTTTGACATTAAGCATCCAGCATTGACCTTGTGGCTGATTGTTAAACATGTCAGATACAGTGCTCTCACGCAGGATGTGACCATCATGGATGCTGCCCGGAAATTTTGCATTCATTGCCATAATAATTTGCTAGTGGTCAACAACAGTTGCACATTCAGTGAGTGGAATCCTTTTTGGTTCCGAAAAACCTCTGCATCCTGAAAAGGTGCTCGCATGGCGATGTGCATACAGTCTATTGCTCCCTGCACCTTGGGGAAGTTAGCAATTTGGTAGAATCCAAGAACTCTCTCAGTCTGAGTCTCCCCGATCATAGGGAAGCTGATAAAGTCCATCCTGCGCGCATAAAGGTCTTCAGTGACCTGTCGAATGCAGCAATGTGTGGCATGCTGAGATATAGCGCAACTGTCGTCAGCTGAGGCCTGAAAGGAACCCGATGCATAGAAGAAAATGCCGCGGTGACCTTGACCTCGACGGACAGTGCAATCCTGATGGTGCTGGTAGGCTGCAGATCTCCCCTCATGAACTGACATATCTCACTGATAACCTCTTTGTGGAAGCGCAGTCTCCTAAGGCACGTGTTATCGGACAAGTTCAGGAAAGATTGCTTCTCCCTGTAAGTGTGTGGGGTGGAATGTCTCCTCCTCCTTAGCAATCTGGCACGTCTTAGATTGGGCACATAATGCTGTTGAATATACCTTCTGCCATCTCTAGTCTGCAGCCTGTGCGTGGGCATCAAGGCATGCTGAGAAATGACGGGCCCCATTACAATAACTATCAGTCTTATACCTATTGTTCACAAACAATAAATTTTTCCATTAAGATACTTAAAGTAAATTCCAATTGTCCACAGTATGATCAGATGTTTGTTCAGATGTTCAAATTACCTTAAAAGATCTCCACAGTACGTCAAAATTCCCCAGAATTTGAAACAGCCTTTTAAATGAAGCGACCTGCGATTTACAAAATGGCATCCATACCGCTGTGATTAGTTCAGGTGAGAGCAACTTCTTCACAGCGGTTTTTTCGGCGATAAATATTTTCGGCGATATATGTGCGAGGTGCCGAAAGTAATGCTTGGCAATATTTTGGGTGTTAGTTTCGCCCATTCTGAACTTTACGCCAAAAAAAAGTGGCCGGCCGGTATTATTATTTCTCAGCCTTAACATAAGAACATAAGAACATAAGAATTAGGAACAGGAGTAGGCCATCTAGCCCCTCGAGCCTGCTCCGCCATTTAACAAGATCATGGCTGATCTGGCCGTGGGCTCAGCTCCACTTACCCGCCCGCACCCCTTATTGGTTAAAAATCTATCTATCTGTGACTTGAATACATTCAATGAGCTAGCCTCAACTGCTTCCTTGGGCAGAGAATTCCACAGATTCACAACCCTCTAGGAGAAGAAATTCCTTCTCAACTCAGTTTTAAATTGGCTCCCCCGTATTTTGAGGCTGTGCCCCCTAGTTCTAGTCTCCCCGGAAACAACCTCTCTGCCTCTATCGTGTCTATCCCTTTCATTATTTTAAATGTTTCTATAAGATCACCCCTCATCCTTATGAACTCCAACGAGTAAAGATCCAGTCTGCTCAATCTATCATCATAAGGTAACCCCCTCATCTCCGGAATCAGCCTAGTGAATCGTCTCTGAACCCTCTCCAAAGCTAGTATATCCTTCCTTGAGTAAGGTGACCAAAACTGCATGCAGTACTCCAGGTGCAGCCTCACCAATACCCTGTACAGTTGCAGCAGGACCTCCCTGCTTTTGTACTCCATCCCTCTCGCAATGAAGGCCAACATTCCATTTGCCTTCCTGATTACCTGCTGCACCTACAAACTAACTTTTTGGGATTCATGCACAAGGAGGAGCAGTGCCGTGCAATAAATTTTTAAGCCGTTCACGGGCTCCCAGGCCGCCTGCAATTTCTGCGGTCTGGAAGAGTCCGTGTTCCATGTTTTTACCGAATGCACGAGGTTGCAGCCCCTGTTTTATTATTTAAAGGGGCTGCTCCTGAAATTCTGGCTGCATTTCAGTCCCACACTCCTGATCTTTGGGCACCCTGTGCGGAGGGGAGCGGGTAGGTCCGAGGGCCTCCTCGTAGGACTGTTCCTGGGCACGGCCAAGGGTGCCATCAGCCGTTCCAGGCAGCGGGCGGTCGAGGGGGTCATTCAGCCTCACTGCCTGCCTCTCTTCCGCGGTTACATCCGTGCCAGGGTGTCCTTGGAGATGGAGCACGCGGTGTCCACCGGTACGCTCACGGCCTTCCGCGAGAGGTGGGCACCGGAGGGACTGGAGTGCATCATCACGCCCAGCAACCAAATTTTAATTTGATTTCATGTTTTAAAGTTTAATTTGTTTTAATTGCCGGTGTTTTTAGTGTCCCCCTCCCCTTTTATAGGGGGCACTTGGGGAAAAAAATATGATTTTAATGCCCAAAAAAAAAACAACAAAAAAAAACACAAAAAAAGGGCATTAAAAATGTTTGGTGTGTCCCCCAGAGCGCGGGGCCACGATTTAATGTTTTAAGTTTTCCCCCAAAAAGTGTTCATGCACAAGGACACCCAGGTCCCTCTGCACCACAGCATGTTGTAATTTCTCCCCATTCAAATAATATTCCCTTTTACTGTTTTTTTTTCAAGGTGGATGACCTCACAATTGCCGACATTGTATTCCATCTGCCAAACCTTAGCCCATTCGCTTAACATATCTAAATCTCTTTGCAGCCTCTCTGTGTCCTCTACACAATCCGCTTTCCCACGAATCTTTGTGTCAGCTGCAAATTGTGTTACACTACACTCTGTCCCCTCTTCCAGGTCATCTATATATATTGTTTTTATGTTTTGCGCAAGTTTACTTTCGTAATCTATCTTTCCTTTCTTTATTGCTTTCTTAGTCATTCTTTGCTGTCGTTTAAAATTTTCCCAATCTTCTAGTTTCCGACTAACCTTGGCCACTTTATACGCATTGGTTTTTAATTTGATACTTTCCTTTATTTCCTTGGTTATCCATGGCTGGTTATCCCTTCTCTTATAGCCCTTCTTTTTCACTGGAATATATTTTTGTTGAGCACTCTGAAAGAGCTCCTTAAAAGTCCTCCACTGTTCCTCAATTGTGCCACCGTTTAGTCTGTGTTCCCAGTCTACATTAGCCAACTCTTCCCTCATCCCACTGTAGTCCCCTTTGTTTAAGCATAGTATGCTCGTTTGAGACACTACTTCCTCACCCTCAATCTATATTACAAATTCAACCATACTGTGATCACTCATTCCAAGAGGATCTTTTACTAGGAGATCGTTTATTATTCCTGTCTCACTACACAGGACCAGATCTAAAATCGCTTGCTCCCTTGTAGGCTCTGTAACATACTGTCCTAAGAAACAATCCCGTATGCATTCTATGAATTCCTCCTCAAGGCTACCCCGTGCAATTTGATTTGACCAATCGATATGTAGGTTAAAATCCCCCATGATTACTGCCGTTCCTTTTTCACATGCCTCCATTATTCCCTTGGTTATTGCCCGCCCCACCGTGAAGTTATTAGTTTGGGGCCTATAAACTACGCCCACCAGTGACTTTTTCCCCTTACTATCTCTAATCTCCACCCACAATGATTCAACATTTTGTTCATTAGTGCCAATATCGTCTCTCACAACTGCCCTGATATCATCCTTTATTAACAGAGCTACCCCTCCTCCTTTCCCTTCTTGTCTATCTTTCCGAATTGTCAGATACCCCTGTATGTTTAATTCCCAGTCTTGGCCACCCTGCAACCACGTTTCTGTAATGGCCACCAAATCATACCCATTTGTACTGATTTGTGCCGTCAACTCATTTACTTTATTTCAAATGCTGCATGCGTTTAGGTAGAGAATTTTCATACTTGTTTTTAAACCATGATGTTTAGTTTTGACCCCTCCTGCAGTCCTTTTATATTCATACATATTGGGTCCAAGTTTCCACATGATTCGCGCCTGATTTTTAGGAGCAACTGGTGGAGAACGGACTATTTTAGAAAACGCAATTCTACACATTTTTTTTTCTGCAGTTCTAGTCAGGTAGAACAGTTCAAGTTTAGAACAGAATTTTTTCTTCAAAAGTGGGCGTGTCCGGCCACTGACGCCTGATTTGAAAGTTTTCGCAGTGAAAATGTACTCCAAACTAAAGTAGAATGGAGCCAGTGAAGATTTTTGTAGAACTGAAAAAACCTGTTCTACACATTAAAAAATCAGGCACAGGTTACAAATTAGGCGTCCAGAACGAGGGGGGGGGAGGGGGGGGGAAGGGAACTCATTAAATTCGACAATAAATCCTTATTTATACTTCTACAAATATTATACAAATAAATCCAACCTGAATAAACATTTATAAGCCAAGAAAAGATTAAATAAACCATCTTCCTACCTGTGTGAAAGTGATTCAGCCAGGGAGAATTCTGCAGCCGTGCGTGCCGCTGAGCGGGAGGGGGGAGAGAGAGAGAGAGAGAGGGAGGGAGAGAGAGAGGGGGGGGGGAGGGAGAGAGAGAGGGGGGGGGGAGGGAGAGAGAGAGGGTGGGGGAGGGAGAGAGAGAGGGGGGGAGGGAGAGAGAGCGACGGGGGGGAGGGAGGGAGAGAGAGCGGGGGGAGGGAGGGAGAGAGAGAGAGAGGGGAGGGAGGGAGAGAGAGGGGGGAGGGAGAGAGAGGGGGGGAGGGAGGGGGAGAGAGAGAGACAGAGAGAGAGAGAGAGAGAGGGGAGGGAGGGAGAGAGAGGGGGGGGAGGGAGGGGGAGAGAGAGAGACAGAGAGAGAGAGAGAGGGGAGGGAGGGAGAGAGAGAGAGGGGAGGGAGGGAGGTGGGGGAGAGAGAGGGGATGGGGGGGTGGGGAAGGGAGAGGTCAGGTCGGATCGGATCCAGTCCGGGAGTCGGGAGTCGGGTCCAGTGGCGGGGGGGGGCGGGTCAGGTCAGGGAACAGGAGCGCGGGTCGGGTCGGGTCAGCCGGGGCGGGGGGGGGGAGCGGGTCTCGGGTCTCGGGGGTCGGGGCAGGGGGGGGGGAGCGGGTGTCTGGTCGGCGGGGGGGCGGCGGGAGCGGGTGTCGGGTCGGGTCTGGTCGGCGGGGGGTGGGGGGGAGCGGGTGTCTGGTCGGCGGGGCGGGGGAGGCGGGGGAAGCGGGTGTCGGGTCGGGTCCGGTCGGCGGGGGTGGGGAGCGGGTGTCGGGTCTTTTCGGGGGTGGGGAGCATGAGCTGGCCGTGGGAGGAGCCTTATTCACGCAGCCCCAGTGAGGCCATTCAGCCAGGGCTAGGGGCTGCGTGCTTCGGGCCCCTCCCACACAGTTCGGCGCCTGGAGCTACTGCACTTGCGTGCCGACTGTAGCGCGCATGTGCAGAGGTCCCGGCACTGTTTTCAGTGCTGGCTGCGCCGAGGGCCAGAGGACCTGTAAGTAGGTGGAGAATACCAAGGATTTTTTTAGGCGCCGTTTTAGGCGCGCAAAATGGGTGCCCAGCTCGGAGGGGCGCCCGTTTGTTTTCTTGTGGAAACTTGGGCCCATTGTCCCTTCCTATCACCTTGTGGTTTACACTTACCCCAGTCTACTCTGCTCTGTTGCCTCCTGCCTTTTGCATTCTTTCTTGGGATCTTGTTCATCTGAACTCTCACCCATTCTAACTAGCTCAGAGCCCTCTCCTGTGTTCCGAATATTCCTTGCATTGAGGCACCAAGCTTTCATGCTTGCCTTTTTATTACACTTTGACCCTTTCGAATTTTGCTGTACAGTGGCCCTTTTTGTTTTTTGCCTTGGGTTTCTCTGCCCTCCATTTTTACTCATCTCCTTTCTGTCTTTTGCTTTTGTCTCCTTTTTGTTTCCCTCTGTCTCCCTGCATTAAATACATGCCGAAAGTAATGCTGAGCGATAAGTGAGCAATAACTGGTGTTATTTTCCATTTTGTGCCTAAATGGGCGATATCTCGGCGTTATACCCCATCTCAGCGTTAAAATCGATGTTAAGTCGGCGGTATCGATGCAAAAAAAGTGGAAAGTCTAGTCCATGATTCCTGCACGAAATTAGTATTAGTAAAAAAATATATACTGGAGCAATTAATGGGACTGAAAGCCAATAAGTCCCCCGGACCTGTTGACCTACATGCTAGGGTTTTGAAAGAGGTGGTTATCGTGGGTGCATTGGTTGTCATCTTCCAAAATTCCATAGATTCTAGAATAGTTCCCATGGATTGGAAGGTAGCAAATGTAACCCCACTATTTAAGGAAAGAGGGAGAGAGAAAATGGGGTATTAAGGACCAGTTAGCATGACATCAGTAGTAGGGGAAATGCTAGAATCTATTATTAAGGACATGGTAACAGAGCACTTAGAAAATAATAATAGAATTGGGGAGAGTCAAAATGGATTTGTGAAAGGGCAATCATGTTTGACAAATCTGATAAGAGTTTTTTGAGGTTGTAACTAGCAGAATAGATAAGGGGGAGCAGTGGATGTGTTGTATTTGGATTTTCAGAAGGCATCTGAAAAGATGCCACACAAGAGGTTATTAAACAAAATTAGGGCTCATGGCATTGTGGATAATATATTAGTATGGATTGAGGATTGGTTAGTGGACAGAAACCAGAGAGTAGGAATAAACGGGTCATTTTTGGGTTTGCAGACTGTAACTAGTGGGGTACCGCAAGGATTAATGCTTGGGCCTCAGCTATTCACAATCTATATCAATAATTTGGATGAGGAGACCAAAAGTAATATATCCAAGTTTGCTGATGCTAGGTGGGACTGTAAGTTGGAGGATGCAAAGAGGCTTCAAGGGGATATAGACAGGCTAAGTGAATAGACAAGAACATGACAAATGGAATATAATGTGGAGAAATATGAAGTTATCCACTTGGTAGGAAAAGCAGAAAAGCAGAGTATTTCTTAAATGGTGAGAGATTGGGAAATGTTGGTGTTCAGAGGGACCTGGGTGTCCTTGTACACGAATCACTGAAAGTTAACATGCAGGTACAGTAAGCAATTAAGAAAGCAAAAGGTATATTGGCCTTTATTACAAGAGGATTTGAGTATAATAATAAAGACGTCTTACTGCAATTATATAGGGTCCCGGGGAGTCCGCACCTGGAGTATTGTGTACAGTTTTGGGGCTCTATTTTCCTCTTTGCTGACTGTTGGTGCCCAGGAGGATGTACGGCCGATTCTTTAGTGCCCGATTGCACCAAAAAAAAATACAACTTTCGCCAAAGTAAAATATAATTTTGGTACCTGAAGTTACATCTGGGGTGGAGCTTCAAGTGTGCTCCGAAAAGTCAGTGAGCGTGCACCGAAAAAAAAACTTTTTCCAGGTGACGGGTGTGTCCACACATCCATGGTGAACTTCCTGGTCTGGATCAGCAGCTTGTGAGAACACATTCGGAGCGGAGCTCGGTCTGGACATTTAAATTTTAGCTGCAAAAGATGGATCCAGGGGAAGGAGAAGGAGAAGGAGAAGGAGAAGGGGAAGGGGGAAGGACCAAGTGTTTTCAAGCCGAAGAAATTGAGCCCCTGGTAGACATCATTGGGAGGAGATGGGATGTGCTTGAGAACAAAGGGAGAATGGGACAAAAGAAACTGAAACCCTCTCTACTCGCAAATCTTTGGGAACAAGTTTCAGAAGAGTTCAATGCAGTGGCCATGACTCCGAGAATCGGCACGCAGGTCAAAAAGAAGTGGCTGGACCTTGGCCAAGCAGTTACTGTAAGTATTTATGCACTGCAATTACATTTGTAAATGTAACTAATATGTGTGTGTGTGTGTGTGTGTATGTGTGTGTGTGTGGTCACCTCTCTTAAAAAGTTATATTTTCATCTTTGCAGAGGAAGATGTCACAGATCAACCAAGAAAGGTCAAAAACTGGAAGAGGTGCACCCAGTAGGCTGCAACTAACAGCCGTGGATATGATTAAATCTCTCAAGAGAAGATCAACCACCAATGTGGACGCTGGGCCCAGGTTACTGAGAGAGGGTAAGCCCTGCAAATTGCACAGTTTAGGTTGGCATTGTGGTCTAGAAAAGAGCCTGCGCTGTGGTGACCCGCATACTCATGTCACCCTGCCCTCTCTGCCGCCTCCCCTGCTGCTCAACAAACATTTGCTCTCGTTACGTTTTGCAGATGTTGCATATCAGGAAGAGACAGAAGCTGAAGCAGAAGATCAGGAAGCCGTCAGTCCAGATATTCTTCATCAACTTCAGGACGAGGATAAGCTGGACAATGAAGGGCAGCAGGAAGACCCCAATAATGAGATGGTTATATTGCAATTGGAGCCGGTGAACCCCCTGACGATGCCAAGCCCTTTGCTGAGCGATACAACCAATGTGACATTTCATGGTGTACAGTCTGAGGCTGCGGGTCCCAGTGGGTTGCAGCAAGCCACATCTGGGAGTCGGCTGAGGAGGGTGGGAAGGAGAGCTCAACCTGAAATGTAGGATGCTGGGGGCATAGGACAGCTCGTGGGAATGAGTGAGGAGAGCATTGAGCTAACTAGATCGCTCCGGGACACCATGGGTGGGGTGAGGGTAGAATTTAGCAGGACTGTCAGTAGAAGTAGCAACACTGCAGGAATGGGAGCAGTGTCGGGACAGATGAGGAGGGGGATGTCGGAGATTAGGGAGGGCATGTCGGAGATTAGGGAGGGAATGTCGGAAGCAACTGATGCAGTGTCGGGACAGATTAGGGAGGGAATGTCGGAGATAGTGGCTGCAATAAGTGGTCACACCCAGGCTGTCATTGCCCAACAGCAATTGGTAGCATCAACTGTTGACACTCACTTTCCAATCCCCAGACCAACCTCAGGTAGTATGCCGGGGGGGTTCATCCACAGGCTAAAGAAGAGTCCAAAGAGGAACCCGGGCCTGCCACAATGCTGTCTGCTAGGTCTGTCCCCATCCAATCCCACCAACAACAAGTGCGTCTTCGTGCAGAAAGCAGAAAAACCTTGGGGTCAGGGTGATGAAGCAGAAGTCTGAGACATCGGGCATGGGTCGGGATAGAGGCAACAAGAGGGGCGCACAGTGCTGTCTTTGAATAAGGGGGAAGAGAGATGGCTGCAGCTAGAGTTTGTTTGTTTGTTGCTGTTACTTGTTGGTTTCTTCATTGAAAAGTTTACAATGATACAAAATGTTTTATTAAAGGTAAGTAAAACTGTACAAATGTTTAATAAACCTAATTATTTTTTAAATTTAAGCAAAATCATGCACATTATTTCTTGAATTAAAGCAACATAAACCAACACAGCATTACATACATTATTATGTGCATTATTTTTTCACATTAACAGGTGCAAAGAGTCAACACTGTCAGGTCATTTAGCCTTCAGGCAGCAAAGCGATCACGGATTAGCCGCTGCCGCAAGTCTTTAGCAATGGCTATAGGTGCACGAGGCCGCCTCCTCCGCCGTCGTCCTGCGGGTTGAGGTGGTGGCATGGGTTTGTCCTCCTCCTGCTGCTGCTGGTCCTCCTCATCCTCCTGCTGCTCCTCCTCATCATCCTCATTGTCAGCCTCCTCATCCTCCTCTTCCCCCGCCCCCCCCCACCATTCTCCCCTCAGGAGGATCTTCAACGTTTAGTGCCTGGCCCCTCATGATGGCCAGATTGTGCAGCATGCAGCACACAACTGTGAACTGACCGACGTGGTGAGGGATGTATTGTAGGTTTGCCTCCAGAGTGGTCCATGCATCGGAAATGCCAATTGTGCTCTCAATGATGCTCCATGTCGTTATGTGCGACATATTGTACCGACGCTCTGGCTCAGTGCGGGGATTGCGTAGGGGTGTCATAAGCCAGGTGGCGAGTCTGTAAACTTTGTCTCCGAGCAACCAGCTATGCCCTTCTGGCAGCTCCTGAAACATTGCAGATATAACGCTCTCACATTGGAGGAAAGCATCATGGTCCGATACAGATCATCACAGACGAGTTGCACATTTAGGGCATGGAACCCTTTCCTGTTGCGATAAACCTCGGAGTCAATCAAAGGTGCTCTCAAGGCGATGTGGGTACAGTTGATCGCACCCTGTACCTTTGGGACGACAGCATTTCTGGAGAACCCCACAGCCCTGTCTCGCATTGCCTGCATGGTTATAGGGAAATTGATGAACTGGTCCCTTTTGGCATACAGTGCAGCAGTCACCTGTCAAATGCAGCAATGTGTGGCATGCTGCGAGATGCAGCACATGTCCCCAGTTGTTGCTTGAAATGAGCCAGAAGCATAGAAGGCAAGTGCTGCAGTGATCTTCACTTCCACAGATAGGGCAGTCCTCCTGCCACTTGTTAGCTACATGACTGCCCTAATTAGCTGGCAGATCTCGGTGATGACCTTCTTTCTAAATCACAGCCTGCAAATGCAGTCTGCCTCACTCAGGTGTAGGTATAAGGGCCTCTCCCTGTAGATTTGATCAGGGTAAGTCCTCCTCCCCATTAATGCCCGAGCGAACTGGTTTCTACGATGGTGGCATCGTATTATTCTTCTCCTCTGCATGGCATGCATGTAAACCAACCTTACTACATGAGGCATAATAATATTTGCACCCATAATTATTATTCTTAATTTTGTTATTCCTGTTGTTGTGAGACAGTATTTACTGAAGCACACACTTCAGTAAGCTGGGTGACGCCCGAGTAGAACGGACCACACCCTGGTCTGCGCGCATGCGCTACACTAAGCTCTGTCTCTATGGAGATGCAACAAACGGTGATTTATGGCACTAAGCTTTTGCCAAAATGCATATGTTTGCTGTTGTGTTGTGCCATCTCCAATGCACAGTTCGGGTGCATGCCGGCAGGATTGCTCCCTTGGCCGGACAGAAACACATGAGCTCAGCACTTGTATTCCACCGCTGCCCCCCCCCCAGGTTTCTTTACAAGCTGAGCCCAGGGATTGGAGCTCCTGTGCTTGTGTCCGGCCGAGGGAGTGATCCTGCCGCCGGCCGACTGGCAGTCTTCCGACCCATGCCTGGAGCCCCGTGAGCAGAGATTCAGTACTTTCTCACATAACATGGAAAAAAGTTACATTTTTTAAATTCTGTGGGAAAAATTAACTTTCTGAGTTATTTTCTGAGTTTCCCCTACACAAATCATCATGAATTTGTGTTTTAAATTGTCTTCTTCCCTCGCTCCAAAACTCAGAAATATACTCAGCGGCGATTTCCTTAAATTAACGTAGGGTTCTCTGATCGGTACTTAAGGCCACTGTGCGCCATCCTGAAAAAAAATCGGTGTTGACGAAAATCAGTTAAATGGCCAAGAAGGGAAAACAAACTGGGTAGAATGAATTTTCAACAAGACCTGCGGCAAAAAAATCTGCTATACAAAAAATCCGGTGCTGACAGTCGCCGCCGGCGTACAAATTTTGAGGAAAGTTGCAAAATCAAGATTGCTCAAAAAAAACTCAGCAGAGGCCAAAAAAACGGCATCCAATGGTGGCAAAAATAAAGCCCTTGGTCTCCTTACCGAAGGAAGGATATACTTGCCATAGAGGGAGTGCAACGAAAGTTCACCAGACTAATTCCTGGAATAGGGGCATTGTCCTATGAAGAGAGATTGAGTAGAATATGCCTCTATTCTCTTGAGTTTAGAAGAATGAGAGGTGATCTCATTGAAACATACAAAATTCTTACAGGGCTTGACAGGGTAGATGCAGGAAGATGTTTCCCTGGCTAGGGAGTTGAGAACCATGGTCACAGTCTTAGAATGAGGGGTCGTCCATTTAGGACTGAGTTGAGGAGAAATGTTTTCATTCAAAGTGTGGTGAATCTTTGGAATTGACTACCCCAGACATTCAGTCGTTGAGTATTTTCAAGAGAGAGATCATTAGATTTTTGGAAATTAAAAGAATCAAGGGATATGGGTATAGTGCAGGAAAGTGAAGTTGAGGCAGAAGATCAGCCATGATCTTATTGAACGGTGGAGCAGCTCGAGGTGCCGAATGCCCTACTCCTGCTCCTAATTTTTATGTTCTTATGTAGTGTCCCTGGAGCTGCCATCTGTCTGCTTTGACAACTCCTCTTCCTGCCGCTATTGGGGCGAGGTGCTAAGGCAGGAGGCGACAATTAAATTTGGCAAAGACAAAATACTGCGGATGCTGAAATCAGAAATAAAAACAGAAAATGCTGAAAATCACAACAGGTCAGGCTGCGTCTGTGGAGAGAGAAACACGTTTCAGGTCTGTGACCCTTTGTTAGAACTCGAAAAGTTTGAGATGTAACAGATTCTTAAGGAAGTGCAAGGTCAGTGAAAGGGGGAGGGGAGGAAAGAACAAAAGGGAAGGTCTGTGATATGGTGGAAGATCCTTGACACCTGAAAGGAAGGAAAAAAGTTTTTTGTTAAAGTGCCAGATGAGGCGAAGGATGAAATGGAACTGCGGACCAGGGCAGCTTAGAGATAGAGTGAGTCGGTGCTGCTGAAGAGAGAGGTCGATCGAGAGTGTGCATGTGATGACACATGGCATCCCAGGATGCAGCGAGAGCAGTGTTTCGAGGAATGCTGAATATCTCGGAGATATCTCAAATCCTGGGTGGATTCAAAACATGGTATTTCATTTGGAATCCACATGGATTAAATCAAAGCCAGAGACAGTTGCTGAGGAAAAAACAAAAGGGAAGGTCTGTGATAGAGTAGAACGCAGAAGGGATTAAGAGACAAAAGGGATGATGTTGTAAGACAAATGGAAATGGTAATGGGACAAGTTAAGAAACACAAAATGAGTTGTAAATGGAGATGGCAGAATCATCAACAGTTGCCGTGGGAAAGAGAGAAAGAAAATACAGGCAAAGGGTACGGTTTGAAATTGTTGAACTCGTTGAGTCCAGAAGGTTGTAAAGTGCCTTAACAAAAGATGAGGTGCTGTTTCTCGAGCTTGCGTTGAGCTTCATTAGTATAGGAGGCTGAGGACAAAGAGGTCAGAGTGGGAGTGGAGCAGAGAATTAAAGTAACAGGCAACCAGAAGCTCGGGGTCATGCTTCCAGACTGAATGAAGATGTTCTGCAAAGCGGTTACCCAATGTACATTTGGTCTCGCCAATGTAGAGGAGACCACATCGTGAGTGTGGTGTCCATGCACCTTGCTACTGAATCACACGACACATGAACTGCAGACACGGTCACTACGTGACCTTTCTTTATTCCCAGGACCAAGAAGTGATGACCCTGCGTGGGACCTCCCTTTAAATACCTGAGTGCCCAGGTGAGGAGTTTCTTCCACAAGTTCACCCCCTGTGGTCAAGGTGTGCATTTCCAGGATATATATACAGTGTACAGTGTGGTTACATGAAGGTTACAATTACATGAAGATTACAGTTACATGAAGGTTACAATTATATGGAGGTTGCATACATGACATCACCTCCCCCCTCACGTCTTTTTGTGTTAAAGGTTAAGTCTTTTAGGTGGTCGACACTCTCTCGTGGAATGCCACAGTTGGGGCTCTGGTGGCTGAACCTTGGCATGCATCTCTGTCACCTGAGGTGATTCCGGCCTGTCCGGGCTGGCCGCAGGGACTGTGCATGTTGGTGAATGTCCTTGTTGCTCGTCCACTGGCGGTGGTGTGGGTAACATCTCATGCTCTTCCTCAGGTTCCTCAGTGTCTATAATGAACCTTTTCTTTATTTGGTCCATGTTTGCGGCATATCTGTCCATTGTTGAGTCTGACCACTATGACCCTATTTCCCTCTTTGCCAATTACTGTGCTCTCAAGCCACTTGGGTCCCAAAGCATGGTTAAGAACAAACACCAGGTCATCAATTTCTATATACCTCCCCCTTGAGTTAAGATCATGGCCCTCAGTTTGGGATGGCGCTTGCCCTCAACAATGTCTGCCAGGGCTGGATGAATGAGGGACAGCTGCGTTTTAAGCGTGCGTTTCATGAGTAGTTCTGCTGGCGGGACTCCCGTGAGCGAGTGTGGGCGGGACCTATAGGCCAGCAGAAGGCGCGATAGGCGGTACTGAAGGGAAAGTCCTTGGATACGGAGCATGCCCTGTTTTATGATTTGGACTGCACATTCCGCCTGGCCATTGGAAGCCGGCTTGAACACGCTGTCCAGATGTGTTAGATACCATTACCCGACATAAACTCCCGGAATTCATAGCTGGTGAAGCACGGGCCATCGTCGCTGACTTGAATGTCCGGCAAGCCATGGATTGCGAAAACCGTGCGCAGACTCTCCACTGTGATGGATGTCATGCACGAGTTTAATATGATGCACTCGATCCCTTTCGAGTATGCAATTGACAACAATCAGGAACATTTTTCCCATGAACGGGCCCACGTAGTCTACGTGAACACGTGACCATGGCCTGGTGGGCCAGGGCCACGGACTGAGTGGGGCCTCCCTGGGGGCATTGCCCAGCTGGGCACACGTCGTGCACTTGCGAACCTAGTGTTCCAGGTCCGAGTCAATTCCCGGCCACCATACATGTGACCGGGCAATGGCCTTCATTAGTACGACGCCAGGGTGCTCGCTGTGGAGTTCCCTGATGAATGCTTCCCTTCCTTTCTGGGGCATGACTACCTGGCTGCTCCATAGCAGGCAGTTGGCTTGGATGGAGAGCTCATCCATCCGTCTGTGAAACGGTCTGACCTCCTCAGGGCACGCCCCGTGTGCGGGCACCCAATCCCCAGTCAGAACACATTTCTTTATCATGGACAGGAAGGGGTCTCTGTTGGTCCAGATTTTGATCTGGCGGGCTGTGATAGGGGAGCCTGCAGTGTCAAAAGCCTCAACGGCCATGACCATCTCAGCGCTTTGCTCCGACGCCCCCTGAGTGGTGGCCAGTGGGAGCCTGCTGAGCGCGTCAGCGCAATTCTCAGTGCCTGGCCAGTGCCGTATGGTGTAGTCATACGCAGCCAGCATGGGAGTCCATCGCTGTATGGCATTGACAGCCTGGCTGTCAGACAACAGGGATTATAACGGCTTGTGTTCCGTTTCTAACTCGAACCGCCGAGCGAAAAGGTACTGGTGCATCTTTTTCACCCCGTAAACACAAGCGAGTGCTTCCTTTTTGACCATGCTGTACCCACGCTCTGCCCGGGAGAGCGACCTGGAGGCAAAGGCCACTGGTTAGAGTCGGCCTTCATCATTACCCTGCTGCAACACGCACCCAAACCCATAGGATGATGCATCACACGTTGAAACCAGTTTTTTACAGGGGTCGTACAAGGTCAACAGCTTGTTAGAACAAAGCAGGTTCCGCACCCTATAGAAAGCCCGTTCTTGACCGTTCCCCCAAAAGCATTCACAACCTTTAGGCAGGAGCACGTGTAACGGCTCCAACAACGTGCTTAAGTTCAGCAGAAAGTTCCCGAAATTGTTCAAAAGTCCCAGGAATGATTGCAACTCCGATGTGTTGCCGGGCCTGGGCGCTCGGCGGATCACCTCCGTTTTAGCTTCGGTGGGCCGGATCCCATTTGCGGCAAACCTCCTGCGGCCACCGAATGAATGCCAAACGGACACCTGTTGTAGATAAATAGCCCCTTGTGTGTTGTGATGGTGGTCAGAAGCTTGGATTCTTTAGCCAGTTCCTGAGTCATGTAGGCCGAAGTGAGGTCCAACTTAGTGAACAGCTTGCCACCTGCCAGTGTGGCAAAAAGGTCCTCTGCTCTCAGAAGCGGGTATTGGTCCTGCAGTGACACTCGGTTGATGGTGGCCTTGTAGTCACCACAAATCCTGACTGAGCCATCCGCTTTGAGAACAGGAACAATGGGGCTTGCCCAGTCACTGAATTCAATGGGCAAAATTATGCCCTCTCTGAGCAGCCTGCCCAATTCACTTTCAATTTTCTCATGCATCACATACGGCATCACTCTGACTTTGTGGTGCACTGGTCTGGCATCTGGGCTGTTGCGTATCACCACTTTGGTGCCCTTGAAAGTCCCGACACTGGGTTGAAACAATGCCCCAAATTTCTGTAGGACCTGTGAGCATGAACTTTGCTCCACAGATGAAATGGCATGCACATCCCCCCATTTCCAGTTCATCTCGGCTAGTCAGCTCCTCCCCAAAAGCACGGGGCCATTTCCCGGGACAATCCAGAGTGGCAGCCGATTCTCTGATCCATTATGTGTTACCACCAAGTTTGTAATGCCTAGCACTGGGATGATCTCTTTGGTGTGCATCCGTAGCTGCGTGTCAATGCGTTCCAGTTTGGGCCTGCTAGCTCTGTGTGGCCATAGTCTCTCAAATTGTTGGGCGCTCATAAAAGACTGGCTGGCTCCTGTGTCCAGCTCCATGCGCACCGGGATGCCATTCAGTAAAACTTTCATCATCATGGGTGGCATTTTGGTATATGAGCTGTGGACATCAGCCACATGAACCCGCTGAACTTCAGCATCCATGGCTTTGCCCCAAGCATCATCCTGCATTGCAGACCCCTCGTCTGGTTCCTCTGTCTCGTAGATTAGCCTCGCTACAGTCTTTCTACACATTCTGGCCAAATGTCCACTAATGTTGAAATTTCTACAGATAAATTGCTGGAACCTGCAGCTTTTCACAGTATGTCTATCCCCGCACCTCCAGCATGAGCTGAGGCTGTTGTTAACAAAATGACTGTTACCAGGCATTCCTCTCTGATTATCCCTTTGGTTATTTCTAAACGCTCTGATGGTGGGTGTCAATGGTCCCCACGGGACGCATTGTTCCTCGAGATGGCGTGAATTGCTGATCCCCTTTCCATTGCCCCTGTTGCAGGCCCACCCTAGAGTCTGTTGCTGCCTGGACGGTTTTGAAATGCCCTTGCATGCCTGTGGGGTCCTGAGCCGCGTTCACAATGTTAACTCCCTGATCCATCACCACGTTGGGACCAGAGCTGCGTGCGTAAATTAGCTTGGTCTCCTCTTCCCCTGCCATGAAGGTCTGAGCTGTTAACGCCGCCCTTTCTAAAGTCAAGTCCTTGGTCTCTATGAGTTTCCTGAAAATCCCGGCATGACTAATGCCCTCAATGAAGAAATCCCTTAACATCTCCTCCCTGCAGGCGTCTGTGAACTTACAGAGCCTGGCCAGGTGCCGCAGGTCCGCAACGAAGTCCGAGATATATTGTCCCTCCCGACGCCGGTGTGTGTAGAACCGGTGCCGGGCCATGTGTATGCTACTCGCTGGTTTGAGATGCTCACTGATCAGCTGGCTGAGCTCTTCAAAGGACTTGTCCACCGGCTTCTCGGGTGCGAGCAAGTCTTTCATCAGCGCATACGTCTGTGGTCCGCAGCTGGTCAGTAGATGCGCCCTCCGCTTGTCAGCCGCTGCTGCTCCCAGCCAGTCCTTCGTGATGAAGCTCTGCTGGAGTCTCTCAACGAAGTCGTCCTAGTCCTCACCCAACAGTAACGTTCCTCTGTGCTACCGGTGACCATCCTCGTGGTTCGGTGTTTCCCGTTTCTCATCGCCAAATGTGGTGTCCCTGCACCTTGCTACTTAATCACACGAGGCATGTACTGGAGACACAGCCACTACGTGACCTTTCTTTATTCCCAGGACCAAGAAGTGATGACCCTGCATGGGACCTCCCTTTAAATATCTGAGTGCCCAGGTGAGGAGTGTCTCCCACAAGTTCACCCCCTGTGGTCAAGGTGTGCATTTCCAGGATATATATACAGTGTACAGTGTGGTTACATGAAGGTTACAGTTACATGAAGGTTACAGTTGTATGGAGGTTGCATTCATGACAGTGAGCACTGAATACAGTATACTAATTTGAAAGAAGTACAAGTAAATCGCTGTTTCACCTGGAAGGCATGTCTGGGGCCCTTGACAGTGGGAAGGGAGGAGGTAAAAGGGCAGGTGTTGCACCTCCTGCGCTTGCGCAGGAACGAGCCGTGGGAAGGGGAGGGAATGCTGGGGGTGATTGCGGAGTGGACCAGGGTATTGCAGAGGGATGCTGTTTTGCAGATCAGGTGCCCAGTGAGCGTTGTGCACTCTCTGACATCACAATCTGCCTGGTGCTGAAGTCCCCAGCGCTAGCTCGTAATGGCAAAATTAGGGGGTCTGAATTTTGTGTGCGTCGCTGGTTTCGTCTCACCATGGTGCTACGGCCTCAGTGCCACATTAGTACTCCCGTCGGGCGTTAACTGGAGGTGCTAAGGTACCAAATTTTTCCCTGGAAAGTATTAATGCAAGGACAATAGGACAAATTTTTAAGGGTAAGATGGGTCATTGTTCTTAGGAATGGGATAAATATGAGCCAAATTCCAAGCAGGTCAGATTTTTTTTTGATGTTGTAATTGTGGTATCAGTCACATACTATCCTGACTTGGACACATCATTGCTGGGTCAAAATTCTGGAACTCCCTATCTAACAGTACTGTGGGCATACCTTCACCACACAGACTGCAGCTGTTCAAGAAAGTGGTTCATCACAAACTTCTCAAGGGCAACTAGGGATGGGCAATAAATACTGGCCTTTCCAATGATGCCCACATCTGGTGAATGCATAAATAAAAATAAATAAACAAATAAAAACTGCTTGTAAGAAGGTTACAAATTATGAGGCACATCTTTGGTGGAGGACAGAATGAGTGACTATTAGAGCACAGGAAGATAGCAGTTTTTATTTGTTTATTTATTTTTATTTATGCATTCACCGAATGTGGGCATCGTTGGAAAGGCCGGTATTTATTGCCCATCCCTAGTTGCCCTTGAGAAGTTTGTGATGAACCACTTTCTTGAACAGCTGCAGTCCGTGTGGTGAAGGTATGCCCACAGTACTGTTCGATAGGGAGTTCCAGAATTTTGACCCAGCAATGATGTGTCCAAGTCAGGATAGTATGTGACTTGGAGGGAAACTTGGAGGTGGTGGTGTTCCCATGTGTCTGCTGTACTTGTCCTTCTAGGTGGTAGAGGTAACGGGTTTGGAATGTGCTGCTGCAGAAGCTAGGGTGAGTTGTTGCAGTGCAACTGCATCTTGTAGATGGTACACACTGCAGCCATTATGCGAAATGGTGGAGGGAGCTGTTGATGTTCCATTTCAAATAAAGTTCCATTTAGCAGATGTAATAATGGATATTAAAAAGTTACGAGCATAGATAAAGTTGTTATGGGATGCATCAGCCTGATGACGACACAATGTGATTTTAGTGAGCGACAACATAATGACCACAACAACAACTTTTATTTATGTAGCGCCTTTAAAGTAGCAAAACGTCCCAAGGTGCTTTACAGCATTGTTATAAGACAAAACAAATAAATTTCACACCGAGCCACGTAAGAAATTACGGCAGATAACCAAAAGCTTGGTCAAAGAGGTAGGCTTTAAGGAGAATCTTAAAGGAGGAAAGAGAGGTAGAGAGGCGGAAAGGTTTAGGGAGTAAGTTCCAGACCTGAGGGCCCAGGCAGCTGAAGGCACGGCCACCAATGGTTGAGCAGTTATAATCAGAGATGCTCAAGAGGGCAGAATTTGAGGAGCGCAGATATCTCGTGGGGTTGTGAGGATGAAAGAGATTACAGAGATAGGGAGGGGTGAGGCCATGGAGGGATTTGTAAACAAGGATGAGAATTTTAAAATCAAGGTGTTGCATAACTGGGAGTCAATGTAGGTCAGAAAGCACAGGGATGATGGGTGAGCCTGATTTGGTGCCAGTTAGGATACGGGCTGCTGAGTTTAGGATGACCTTAAGTTTACGTAGGGTAGAATGTGGGAGGCCAGCCAGGAGTGCGTTGGAGTAGTCAAGTCTAGAGGTAATAAAGGCATAGATGAGGGTTAGGGTTAAGGTTAGCAGCAAATAAGCTGAGGCAGGGGTGGAGATTGGCAATGTTACAGAAGTGGAAATAGGCGGTCTTAGTTATGCCACGGATATTTGGCCAGAAGCTCATTTCAGGGTCATAGAAACATAGAAACATAGAAAATAGGTGCAGGAGCAGGCCATTCAGCCCTTCTAGCCTGCACCGCCATTCAATGAGTTCATGGCTGAACATGCAACTTCAGTACCCCCTTCCTACTTTCACGCCATACCCCTTGATCCCCCGAGTAGTAAGGACTTCATCTAACATGGGTCAAATATGACACCTAGGTTGCGAACAGTTTGGTTCAGCCTCAGATTGATGCTAGGGAGAGGGATGGAGTCAGTGGTTAGGGAACACAGTTTGTGGCGGGATATTTAATTGGAGAAAATTTTTGTGCCTCCAGTACTAGATGTCAGACAAACAGTCTGACAATTTAGAGACCATGGAGGGGTCGAAAGAAGTGGAGAGGTCGAGCTGGGTGGCGTCAGTATACACATGGAAATATGTAATATGGAAATATGACAGGCTGAAATACAGAACCAGTTCTAACAGAAGCTGGACATTGTTCCATTGGCATAGATAGAAGAATCATGAAGGAAAGAACTTACATCCTCAACATGTCCCCAATGCTCCACATTTAATGAATTATTTTTGAAGAGTTATCACTGTTATGCAGGCAAACAAGATAGCAATGTGCCCATAGCCAAGACCACAAACGGCAAAGAGATAAGTGACCAGTTGATCTGTTTTGTTAATCGAGGGATAAATGTCGACCAGGAAACCATATGAACAAGCAGATGGAAAATAATCTTCAATGTCATCCTCATTGGCTGAGTTTCAGGTGTGGAATTCCCACAGTGGTCCAGGAGACAGCAATAGTGCATAGCACAGCTGGGATCTGTTTGAATTAGGCATGTGCCACATAATCTCAGTTTTCAGATGTTGACTCATAAAGTATGCACAACAGGTTCCTAGCATGATGTGAGTCTACTGACAAAGCTGAAGGAAGGGGATTCAGGATTTCTTCAAGTGAAAGTACAGGATGTTACTTTAAAAGTGAATCTGTGCTGGAGCCATGTCAAAAAAATAGAGTTTACAGATATGGAATTGCAGCTATTGATGAAAAAGGTGCCCCGAAGGATGGTGGCACTGTTCAGCACTCTAAAGCACCCTCCTACAGGAGGAGATGGTAATCATAATGGATTCAACAGCCATGCAGATGCACATGGAGTTTTTCAGATGTTAAATTATCTGGCAAGATAAGGCTACACCTTATAACAAGTACATCAGCTAAGTATCTGAGTCACAAAATGTCTCCTCTCAACCCTGTTGGTCATTAACAGTGTTTTCTTACGAAGCACAGTTCCTTTGTTGCTTCACATGCTTGGCCATACCACAGTACTGCACATTTTCAACTTGAATATTAGACATTAAACTCTTGTCACACTTATATGGGCAATTTTCGACAGCTCATTAAGGTGCTAAAAAGCCCAAGAGATGGCCAGGATGGGGTCTTGAGCTGAACACTGTCTTTAGTACAATGTGTGATTTTGGTAAAGGAGTTGAAGCTTGCGCTAGCAATGGCCAGCCGGAAAATCACTAAGCAGCTGATTGCCAATTAAATTGCCTGCTAGTGTTCATTAATGAGACTGCATGACATTTGGTAGCTAGAATTTGACCTAATGCCCTATCCCAACAGCAACCAGCTGATTGGGATAAATTAGTCATTGTTGAGGATTTCTATCAGCATTTATTCTGGAAATTCTCTAAGGACTTCACCTAAAAAGAATGGGCTAAAAATTCGACTGCCCCCGAAAATGGGATCGGGGTTTGCGTTCAACCCGCGTCCATTCGTTCCAATGCAGACAGCATGCAAATTTCATGCTCCCTGGTAATTTACATGATTGCAGTATGCAGTCCAGTGTTAAACGTCATGCTGAGTGACTGCACACACAGCAGGGGGGGCCCCAAGTAGTGCGAGGCGAGCACAAATTAAAATGAACCTGCATTGCTTAAAGCTAGCCTGCACCTCTTCAAGGGGAGGTGCAGTTTGACGCAAGCAGCTGCTGGAAGTCATTCCAGAAATGATTTTGAACTGGTAAAGAAACAGGAATGGCACAACATGCCAGAGTTGGGCTCCAAGTTCCTCTGATGCAGCACTGGATGCCTTAGTGCATGAGGTTGACAGGAGGAGAGTGGTCCTTGTTCACATGGGGCCAGGAGGCCCTCCAGAAAAACACTGCAAAGGCAGTGGGACCAGATAATCACAGAGATTAATTTCAGCAGTGTTGCCCTGAGGTCATGAATGTTGTGCCAAAATAAGTTCAATTACTTCACTTGAGTGGTCAAGGTCAGTGAATCCATATTCAAATGCCATATTCTACAAACTGCATCATTGGCCTCACACACTGCTTGATTCACCACACCCCCATCATTCACTTATCAACAATCTTTATCAATCACGATTCATATCTCATATTCATATGCTCCTAACCTGAGGAAGTACATTCTTGCTATTGAGGGAGTGCAGCGAAGGTTCACCAGACTGATTCCCGGGATGGCGGGACTGACATATCAAGAAAGACTGGATCAACTGGGCTTTTATTCACTGGAGTTCAGAAGAATGAGAGGGGACCTCATAGAAACGTTTAAAATTCTGACGGGGTTAGACAGGTTAGATGCAGGAAGAAAGTTCCCAATGTTGGGGAAGTCCAGAACCAGGGGACACAGTCTAAGGATAAGGGGGAAGCCATTTAGGACCGAGATGAAGAGGAATTTCTTCACCCAGAGAGTGGTGAACCTGTGGAATTCTCTACCACAGAAAGTTGTTGAGGCCAATTCACTAAATATATTCAAAAAGGAGTTAGATGATGTCCTTACTACTAGGGGAATCAAGGGGTATGGTGAGAAAGCAGGAATGGGGTACTGAAGTTGCATGTTCAGCCATGAACTCATTGAATGGCGGTGCAGGCTAGAAGGGCCGAATGGCCTACTCCTGCACCTATTTTCTATGTTTCTATGTTTCTATGTTTCTATGTAAATAATTTGACATTGAGCCACAGAAGGAGAAATTAGGGCAGGTGCCCAAAAGCTCGGTAAAGAAGGAAAGAGAGGTCGAGAGGCAGAGAGGTTTAGGCAGGTTTAGGCAGGGAATTCCAGAGCTTAGGGCCTATGCAACAGAAGGCACGGCCACTGATGGTTGAGCGATTATAATCAGGGATGCTTAAGAGGGCAGAATTAAAGGAGTGCAGGTATCTCTGGTGTTGTGGAGCTGAAGGAGAGTACAGAGATAGGGAGGGACGAGGCCATGGAGGGATTTGAAAACAAGGATGAAAACTTTGAAATCGAGGTGTTGCTTAACCGGGAGCCAATCTGGGTCAGCGAACACAGGGGTGATAGGTGAACGGGAGTTGGTGCGAGTTAGGACACAGGAAGCCCAGTTTTGGATCACCTCAAGTTGACGTAAGGGTAGAATGTATGAGGCCAGCCAAGGTGTGTTGGAACAGCCAAGTCTAGAGGTAACAAAGCCATGGATGAAGGTTTCAACAGTGGATGAGCTGAGGGAACGGCAGAGATTGGTGATGTTATGTAGGTGGAAATCGGCGTTTTTAGTTATGCTGCAGATATCAGATTGATAACTCATTTCAGGGTCAAAAATGACACCAAGGCTGCGAACAGTGTGGTTCAGCCTCATAGAAACATAGAAAATAGGTGCAGGAGTAGGCCATTCGGCCCTTCGAGCCTGCACCACCATTCAATATGATCATGGCTGATCATTCACCTCAGTACCTCTTTCCTGCTTTCTCTCCATACCCCTTGATCCCTTTAGCTGTAAGGGCTATATCTAACTCCCTCTTGAATATATCCAGTGAACTGGTATCACCAACACTCTGTGGTAGGGAATTCCACAGGTTAACAACTCTCTGAGTGAAGAAATTCCTCCTCATCTCAGCCTTAAATGGTCTACCACTTATTCTAAGACCGTGTCCCCTGGTTCTGGACTTCCCCAATATCGGGAACATTCCTCCTGCATCTAACCTGTCCCGTCCCGCCAGAATCTTATACGTTTCTATGAGATCCCCTCTCATCCTTCTAAACTCCACTGTATCAAGGCCCAGTTGATCCAGTCTCTCCTCATATGTCAGTCCAGCCATCCCTGGAATCAGTCTGGTGAACCTTCGCTGAACTCCCTCAATAGCAAGAACATCCTTCCTCAGATTAGGAGACCAAAACTGAACACAATATTCCAGGTGAGCCTTCACCAAGGCTCTGCACAATTGCAGTAAGTTCTCCCTGCTCCTATACTCAAATCCCCTAGCTATGAAGGCCAACATACCATTTGCCTTCTTCACCGCCTGCTGCACCTGCATGCCAATTTTCAATGACTGATGAACCATGACACCCAGGTCTCGTTGCACCTCCCCTTTTCCTAATCTGCTGCCATTCAGATAATACTCTGCCCTCGTGTTTCTGCCACCAAAGTGAATAACCTCACATTTATCCACATTATACTGCATCTGCCATGCATTTGCCCACTCACCCAACCTGTCCAAATCATCCTGCAGCCTCTTAGCATCCTCCTCACAGCTCACACCACCACCCAGTTTAGTGATAACTGCAAACTTGGAGATATTACACTCAAATCCTTCATCCAAATCATTAATGTATAATGTAAAGAGCTGGGGTCCCAGCACTGAGCCCTGTGGCACTCCACTAGTCACTGCCTCCCATTCTGAAAAGGACCCATTAATCCCGACTCTCTGCTTCCTGTCTGCCAACCAATTCTCTATCCACACCAGTACATTACCCCCAATTCCATGTGTTTTGATTTTGCACACCAATCTTTTATGTGGGACCTTGTCAAATGCCTTTTGAAAGTCCAAATACACCACATCCACTGGTTCTCCCTTGTCCACTCTAGTTACATCCTCAAACAGAAGTTGGGGAGAGGGATGCAGTTAATGGCGAGGGAACGGAGTTTGTGGCGGGGATCGAAAGCAATGGCTTTGTTCTTCAACATTTAAGTGGAGAACATTTCCGCTCATCCAGAACTGGATGTCAAACAAGCAGTCTGACAATTTAGAGACCATGGAGGGGTCAAGAGAAGTGGTGGTGAGGTGGAGCTGGGTATCATTAGCATACATGCGGAAACTGACGCTGTGTTGTCGGATGATGTCGACAAGGGGCAACATGTAGATGAGATCTCGGAGGGGGCCAAGGATAGATCCTTGGCGGACACCAGAGGTAACATGCGGAAACGGGAAGAGAAGCCATTTCACACGCACATCTTACAGCTTGCACATATTGCCATCTATTCAACTATGACAGCTACATCACCCAAACAGATTGCACTACAATCACTGACAAACTTTGTTCTATCTTGCAGGACAAGGTGGCACACTATTGCAGGCAGCAGCAGCAAACCAAGGGGGACAAGCACGGCTGAATATTCAAACCTCCTCCTCCTCCTCTTTCTTCTCCTCCACTGCCTCCTCCTCCTCCTTAGCTGGTCACTGTATGACTAGTGGCAAGTGCAGTGGCCTCATAATAATGTGGCAGTGGAGCATTCAGCAGACCACAACAAATCTTGAGACGCGCTCTGGCGCGTACTGCAGAACCCCTCTAGTGCGGTCCAAGCAACAGAAGCATTATTTCTTAATGCCAATGTTCTGCTCGATCACATTTCGTGTGGCAGCAAGGATATTGTTATATGCATGCTGGCCACATTGCTTGGCTTGTGCACCGGGGTCATGAAATAGGTGGATAGTCCTTGTTACCCAGAAGCCACCCTTTGGTTTGTCATGGTGGCTTAAATGTTACTGGTACAGTGGATTGACACAGAATTAAGGCACTGTGGCTGCTGCCAGGATACTGAGCATTGACTTGCATGATGCGCAGAGTATGGTTGCACACCAGCTGGATATTGAGAGAGTGGAATCTCTTCCTGTTGATGTACATCTTTGAATTCACATGTGGCGCCCGCAAAGCAACGTGTGTGCAGTCAATGGCACCCTGCATCATGGGGAAGCCTGTTATCCTGGAGAAGCTGCGTGCTCGCTCTGCCTGCTTCTCATTGGCAAGAGAGAATGAAATGTATTCAACTCTCTTTGCATATTGAGACTCTGTGACCTCCCTTATGCTATGATGAATGGCAAAGTGTGATGTTGCAAATGTTACCTTCTCCAGCCTGGAAGGAGCCCAATGCATAAAAATTCATGTCCACACTTACCTTCACAGCCACTGGCAAAGACGTTCCTGC
Organism: Pristiophorus japonicus; assembly: GCF_044704955.1. NCBI lineage: Eukaryota > Metazoa > Chordata > Chondrichthyes > Pristiophoridae > Pristiophorus > Pristiophorus japonicus. The sequence continues at coordinate 210,247,109 of NC_091977.1, read as the reverse complement.
TCTGTTCTGAGGCTGTTGGTCTGCCTGCAACTGGTGACAGCTTTCAGTGAGCATCTTCTTAGTGAAGCAGAGTCATCACAGACAATGTTTCTCACGGAGACTGAGGTCGGAGAATTGCTCCCTAAGCCCCTGGGCAGATATGGCCTGCTGCAGAGAGCCCTTTTCCCCCTCATCCTCCTCGCTCTTTGAGCAGCTTGTCCTTCTCTGTGTTTGCCTGTCCTCATTCTTTCTGTCATGCTGCAGATCAAGGGGCACACAAACTATTGTAACCATGTCTGCGAGTAATTGTTCTGAGCAGAAGCCTTGCAGTAACCTGCTGCAGCTCTCCCTAGAGACTTCAGCAACTTCAAATAAGAAACCAGACCAAGAAACGCCTCAACAAACTCGCCAAGAGCCAGTGGTAAGAATGTGATGATCCCTTTAAATAGCAGCAGCAGAATTATATTCCATCCCAATCTGTAACCTTATGGTTCGGCATATCCCTCACTCTACCATTACCATCAAGACAGGGGACCAACCCTGGTTCAATGAGCAGTATAGAAGAGCATGCCAGGAGCAGCACCAGGCATATCTAAAAATGTGGTGCCAACATGATGTTGCTACAACACAAGACAATATGCATTCTATAGCCAGAGCTAAGCCATCCCTTAACCAATGGATCAGCTCAAAGCTCTGCAGTCCTGCCCCATCCAGTCATGAATGGTGGTGAACAATTATACAACTAATGGGAGGAGAAGGCTCGATGAACATCCCCATGCTTGAGATGACAGAGCCCAGCACCTGGCTGCAAAAGACAAGGCAGAAGTGTTTGCAACCATCTTCAGCCTGAAGTACCAAGTGGATGATCCATTCTGGTCTGCTCCGGAGGTCCCCACCATCACGGAAGCCAGTTTTCAGCCAATTCGATTCACGCCACATGATATCAAGAAATGGCTGAGAGCAGTGGATACAGAAAAGGCTTTGTGCTCTGAGAATATCCCGATCGTAGTGCTGAAGACTTGTGCTACAGAACTAGCCGTGCCTCTAGCCAAGCTGTTCCGGTACAGCTACAACACTGACATTGACTCGACAAATTAGAAAATTGCCCAGATATGTCCTGTCCACAAAAAGCAGACAAATTCAATCCAGCCTATTACTGTCCCATCAATCTACTCTCAATCATCAGCAAAGTGATAGAAGACGTCGTCAACAATGCTATCAAACTTGCTCACTGATGGTCAGTTTGGATTCTGCCAGGATTACTCGGCTTCGAAGCTCTTTGCTGCCTTGGACAAACAAAGTAAATTTCAGAAGTGAGGTGAGAGTGACTGCCCTTGACTGCAGGGCAGCATTTGACTGAGTTTGGCATCAAGGAGCCCTAGTAAAATTGAAGTCAATGGGATTCAGGGGAAAACACTCACTGACTGGAATCATACCTAGCAAAAAGAAAGCTGGTTGCGGTTGTTGGAGGCCAATCATCTCAGCCCCAGGACATCGCTGCAGGAGTTCCACAGGAGAGTGGCCTACGTGCAATCATCTTCAGCGCTTCATCAATAACCTTCCTTCAATAATAAGGTCAGAGGTGGGACTGTTCACTGATGATTGCAGTGTTCAGTTTCATTTCCAATTCCTCAGATAATGAAGCTGTCTATGCCTGCATGCAGTGAGAACTGTAAAACATTCAGGCTTGGGCTGATAAGTGGCAAGTAACATTCGTGCCACAAAAGTACCAGCGAATCACCATCTCCAACAATAGAGAGTTTAACCACCTCCCCATGACATTCAACGTCATTACCTTAATCGAATCCCCCATCATCAACATCCTGGGGTCATTGACCAGAAACTTTACTGGACCAGCCACATAAATACTGAGGTTACAAGAGCAGGTTAAAGGATGTGACTCACCTCCTGACTCCCCAAAGCCTTTCCACCAACTACAAGGCACAAGTCAGGAGTGTGGTGGAATATTCTCTATTTGCCTGGATGACTGCAACTCACACAATATTGGGGCCCAAATCTGCCATCCCTGCAATGGCTGCATCAAGAATGCAAAGTTCGGTAGAGTTGTTGTCACAATATGACTACATGATTGAATATCACACTTCAAATCAAAATGCTATTGCAGATGCCTTGCCCAGGTTGCCACAAGAGGACTCGTGTGTTGGGAGAGTAGGTGCAATTTTCACATTAGGTGCAAGTGACAAAGACTTTCCTGTGAATGCAACTGAGATTGCAGATGAGACTCAAAAAGACTCAGTACTGAAAAGAGTGTATGAAAACAGGGGCTGGAAATTAGGTTGCCTATCACCTCTGTTAGTACCCCGGAGGAGCGGTAATGCGGCTCGAATTGCTTACCGCACGGACGCACAGCTTGCAGAGCCCCACCAGGAAATTTAGTGCCGGTTTTGCGGTGGTGCAAAATGCTACCGCCTCGATCTGTAATTTCATTCAGATCATGGTGTCAGTCATCATGCAACATCCCGCTAACGGCCCGGTCGAAAAATTAGGTGCATCCACCTCATTTAGCGTCCGCCCCTAATCACGCCAAAAAAAATAGGCGGTTCCACGCTCTGTTGGCGCTATCTACAGTGTATTTAAAGTGAGGGAGGAGGATCCTAAATCAGAGGACACATTGAGCACAACGTTTTCGCTTAGGTCGCTGCGTCAAACCCTGACTTTAAATCTGAAAAATCATCTGCCATAACGGGGTCCTTACAGGTTGAGTGGAGTGAAGATGCAAGGGCTGTTGGCCATCCAGGTTCATGAATGAGGAGAGGTTGTGGACTGCTGGACAGGAGGCCTTAAACCACACGAGGTTACAGGAAGCAATGCTCATACCTCCATCGTTCTGAGGAGCAGTGTGTGTAAAGGATGCTCTTCCGAGAAGAAGTGCTGTGGGAGAAAAGCCATCTCCCAAAGGCAGACCTGCAGCCTAGTATCAGGAGGAGGAGTATGAGGAACAGGAGCCTGGCGAGGCCCTGAATGGTCAGCCACACCAGGTGAAGCACCATCTACAGTGGAGGAAGCATGGCAATGCTGCCGGTGCAAAAGCCACACGTCAGCTGCTCATAATGCATCGGGTTTCTTGAATGGAGGAAGCTAAGGGATATAATTAATACTGACCATGCTATCTGCCACCATAATGGCACATCTCCGTTAAAGTCCACAATCATACTCAAGACACCAATGCAAAACTGTCAAAGTAACACGTCATTGATGACACCAACGTGGTTGCCTCAAAACCACAATCAAAGCCCTCCCCAGCAAGTAACAAAACAGCAACACAATGTCCCGTTGAGAGACCATCAAGCACAATGAAGTTAAACAATGTAACGACATAGTGACTGTTGTGCAACTGTAAAGCATGCACTTCCATGTTCCGCCACCAGGGAGCGCATCCCCTGAAGTCCCAAGGGAGCCCAGCATTCCTTGGGAGCACTGTATATAAGCCGACCCCTAAGGCCTGTTACACACTCTGAAGTGTCTTAATAAAGACCGAGGTAACTGTTACTTTAACCTCCCTGTGTGCAGTCTCATCTGTGTTAGGAACACAATAACTGGCGACAGTATACAAATCCAACGCAAAGATGCAGCAAACTGTGAGCATCCTGGAGAAGTTCTCGGAACGTGAGGACTGGGAAGCCGATGTCGAACAGCTAGACCAGTACTTTGTAGCCAACGAGCCGGACGGAGAAGGAAGCCCTGCAAAAAGGAGAGCGGTCCTCCGAACGGTCTGCAGGACACCGACCTACAGCCTCATAAGGAATCTTCTGGCTCCAGTGAAACACACAGATAAGTCGTATGAGGAGCTGTGTACACTGGTTCGGTAGCATCTTAACCTGAGGGAGAGCGTGCTGATGGCGAGGTATCGGTTCTACACGTGCCAGCGATCTGAAGGCCAGAAAGTGGCGAGCTATGTCGCTGAGCTAAGGCGACTTGCAGGACAATGTAAGTTTGATGGCTACCTGGAGCATATCCACAGAGACTTTTTTGTACTGGGCATTGGCCATGAGACCAGCCTACGAAAACTTTTGACTATCGAGACACCGACCCTCAGTAAGGTCATTGCGATAGCACAGGCGTTTATGTCCACCAGTGATAACACCAAACAGTTCTCTGAGCACACAAGTGCTAGAAATGTTCATAAATTAACTGGAACTGTGTTTGTGAGCAGAAATGTACAGGGCAGAAACCACGAGTCTGCAACTGCCAGCAGGCCTCAGGTGACCCAGGTGACTCAGAGTCCCCAACAAAGGATGAATGCAAAGCAATTCATACCTTGTTGGCGTTGTGGAGGCTTCCATTCAGCCTATTCATGCCGCTTCAAAGAGTATGTTTGCAAGAGCTGTGGAACAATGGGGCACCTCCAATGAGCTTGCAGACAAGCTGCAAGCTCAGCAAAACCTGCTAACCACCACGTGGCAGAGGAAGATCAATCCATGGTGGATCAAAGCAATTTCTAGCCTCAGAGAGAGGAGGCAGATGCTGAAGTACACGGGGTGCACACATTTTCGATGAAATGTCAATCTATAATGTTAAATGTAAAATGGCTTACCCATAGCCATGGAACTGGACACTGGCGCTAGCCAATCCATCATGAGTAAAAAGATGTTTGAGAGACTGTGGTGCAACAAAGCACTCAGACCAGCCCTGAGCCCCATCCACACGAAACTGAGAACGTACATCAAAGAGCTCATCACTGTCCTGGGCAGCGCCATGGTCAAGGTCACCGACTTAAGTGTGGCCTCAACCGCCGATGTCCAGATCAGCGAGAGAACCACCCTATAAAAGCTGCTTGAACAGGGCGGTTGGTGAGTACTCTGCAAAGAAAGGTAAGTTAAAGGTTCTTTATTTATTTATTTATTTAATTTTAAAAATTGTCTTGGGAATGCTTTTTTCGTTTTTATTTTTTATTTTATTGACATTTATTTTAAGTTTTGCCCCCTCCCGAGGCCCAAATTTTAGCCTTGGACTAAATTTTAAATACTTACCGTCCATTCCGGTAATGACCGACCATGTTACTAAGTTTCCACTTAACTGTCGAGAAAATCGCCGACCATGAAGATGCAACACCCAACTTCTCGCCGGACAATTAGTTTTAATTACTTTAAACATAAAAATGGAAATTCTCACCAGTGTTATTCACCGAACGTTAATGGTTCTTCTCAGCGGGCAATCGGGTGTTGAGGGCCTCATAGGAAAGTCTAGCCCTGGGCTAGATTTTCCATTATTCTTGCATGCATACCGCCCACTTAACGTCCACTTTAACGTGGAAATGAGGTGAAACGCCCATATATCGCCCATTTAGGCACAAAATGGAAACTGACGCCCATTCCTCGGTCACTTATCGGCGAGCGTTACTTTCGGCATGTACGTAACACCGATAAAAAATAATACTGCTTGCCCACCCACTTTTTTGGGGCGGAATCATCAGAATGGGCAAACTCAACGCCCATAATATCGGCCAGTGTTACTTTTGGCATGTCATTGACGCCGAGATTCAATGATACCGACCGCCACTTTTTTTGTCGTAAGCATCACATTTGGCAAAACTAACGGCCAGTATATCGCTCAGCATGACTTTCAGCACCTCGCACACATATTGCCTACAATCTCGCTCGCTGAAAAAACCACTGTGAAAAAGTTGAACTGATCTGAACTAATCACAGCGGTGTGGACGCCATTTTGTAAATCGCAGGTCGCTTCATTGAAAAGGCTGCTTTAACTTTGGGGGAGTTTCGATGTACTTTGGAGTTCTTTTCAGGTGATGTGACCATCTGAACAGACATCTTATCATACTGTGGATGATGGGATTTTACTTTAGGTCTCTTAGTGGAGAAATGTATTGCATATGGACAAACGGCATTGTACTTATAGTAATTGGAATGGGGACAGCCATTTCTCAGCCTGCCTTGATGGCAACGCAGATGCTCAGAGTGCAAATGGCACAACGTCTAATCCACAGCATTATGTGCACAATCTAAGATGTGCCAGACTGATGAGGAGGACCAGACCATACAGCCCCCGCACTTATAGGGAGAAGAGGTCTTACCTCGACGTATCCGAGAACACCTGCCTTCGGAAACTGCGCATCCACAAAGTGGTTATCAGTGAGATATCAGCTCTTCAGGGCAGATCTGCAGCCTGCCAGTACATTCAGGACCTCACTGTCAGTCGAGGTCAAGCTCACCGCGGCACTGTCGTTCTACATGTCCGGTTCCTTTCAGGCTGCCGCGGTCGACATTTGCGCTATATCTCAGCATGCCAAACATTGCTGCATTAGACAGGTCACTGAAGCCCTGTACACACGTAGGATGGACTTTATCAGCTTCCCCATGACTACGAAGGCTCAGTGTCATGTATCTTACATTATTATATATAACTGTATCCTAACATGCTACACATGACTTTAATAAGATATGACCTGTAATCACCAGCATACCTTACCACCAGGGGTGCACTTGCAAGAGACAGGTATATAAGGACAGGTCTCAGGCAAGTGCAGCATTCCAGAGCTGTGAAATAAAGGTGCAGGTCCAGAGTGACCTTGACTTCACTACATGCCTCGTGTGAATCTGTACTGAGGGGACAGGACTTTACACTCAGAATGACAGAGCTCTAGGATTCTATCGAATTGCTAACTTCCCCAAGATGCAGGGAGCAATATACTGTATGCAAATCACCATGCGGACACCTTCTCAGGATGCAGAGGGTTTACTCAACCGAAAAGGATTTCACTCCCTGAAGGTCCAACTCGGTGCTGACCACAACCAGATAATTATGGCAGTGAATGCCAACTTTCCGGGCAGTATCGATGAGGCTTACATCCTGCGTGAGAGTGCTGTATCTGACATGTTTACCAGTCCGCCACAAAGGTCAATGTTGGATGCTTAATGACAAACGATATGGCCTAGCCACCTGGCTGATGACCCCCTGCATGACACCCACACCGAGGCCGAGAAGCGATACACCGAGAGCCACAAAGCGACATGCAATGTGGTCCAGAAAACTATTGGTGTGCTTAAGCAGCACTTTAGATACCTGGAGCACTCAGGAGGGGAGCTACAATACATCCCTGATCAGGTAGCTCAATTCGTGGTCATGTGCTCCATGCTGCACAACTTGGCTATAAGGAGGGGACCAGAATTGCCAGAAGGGTCTGATGGTCCACCTCAGGAGAGAAAGGAAGAGGAGGACGAGGAGCTGGATGCTGATCTCATGCCAGAAAATCAGGCTGACTATGCAACCATGCCCATGACCCTCTCCAGACTGCAGGAATAGGCCTGTGGTGGCTACATAGCTGCAAGACTCTTACATCAGCAGCTCACAAATGAGTGCTTTGTCTGAAAGAACAGTGCTGTTATTGATAAAGCTGACACACTGCTATGTGTGTAGCTCAGACATCAATGATGGGCATTACCTTGGTGCCAGTTAAAGTTTAAATTGATTGAAGTTAAGTTTAATTATACCCTTTCATGTTGAGAAATCACCAGTGTGTAACGGTCCAGCTTTCTGAGACAATGCGCAACAAGGTTATGTTGAATAAAAAACATTTTATATGACCATTGGTCTGAAATCATACGTATCTCGGGCAAAAACACCTCACCCGCACCCCACCCCACAACACATTTTAGAACATTGACATTGTTATGTTCAGAATAACTCCACAAGACTGTATTGTAAACTCAAACTGTTGTGACCTTGGTCTCTTTATTCAGACTCCAGAGTGAGGATGCAGCATGGTGGATTACCTTTTGGCCAGGGTGCACAGGTGACCCTTAGGTCTCCCACAGGTGTGCCCCCTAGTGGTAAGTCTTATATATTGGTGAGGGTTACATACATACATAACATCAGTCCCCCCCAAAGTCTTATGTACAAGTTATTTGTAAGTTGAGGCGATCTGGCGCCCTGCGTCCCTGGATCAATCGTCTGAGTTGAAGTTCTGGCATGGGTGAGTTGGTCGGACTATTGCTGCACGACCGCACGGCTGGTCTGATCGGACTGCGGCATGGTGGGTTCATCCTCGTGGTTGACGACGAGGTCGCTTGTGTTAGTGGGTCGCTGCGGGCCAGTAGTTCCTGGTTATCTGTAGTTCGCAGTTTGTCCTGGTCCAAATACTCTGTGCGCTTGCCCAGTACATGGCTTCACAACAAATGTTCCATTTTCATCACAAACACTCCATTCCCCTCTTTGGCTAATACAGTGCTAGCAGCCCATCTATGGCCCTCAACATGGTTCACATCATTTATTCTGATGTCGCGTGGAGGAGCCATGCGATCATGGTGCATTCTCTGCTGATAGTATACGGAAAGCTCGGTTCTGAGTGATTTTGTCTGGTGACTGCATAGCACCCGGGATAGCCGGGTCTGTAGGGAGTCTACCGTGACACGTGTGGTGCTTGGCTTTATGATTTGGGCTGCCTGCTCCAGACTATTGTCGCTGACCCTAAGGTCTGGCAAGTCAAGGATGGCCGATATGGCCTTGAGACTTTCAGTAGTGGAGGGAGGCCGCATGGTCCCTGTGGATCCTGGGCCATGGTATGGAGGCCCCGGAGCACCAACTGTGTGTAGCCTCCCTGCCTTTCTTTGCAACATCGGCTCAATCTGATGGGATGAGCGACTCGTCTTTGCGACAGATAAGCTGCATCATTCTGTCTAGCGGTTCACCGTTAGCAGGCAGTAACGTGGGATTCTAGTTGGTCCAGGTCCTAAACTGGGAGCCGTTACCGTTGGCCCCTCACTTTCTAGCACTTCCATGACAACGAGCCAGTCTGTGGGCTGTGCCGTTTCCACCCCTGTGGTGGTCAATGGTAGCCAACTGAGGGCATTAGCGTGTGTTCAGTGCCTGGTCCGTGCCGGATCATGGTAGAATGCACAGACAGCGTTAGACATATTCGAAACAAAGCATTGATAATAGTGCCTCTGCTCTCCCAGAACTGTGAGATTGGCAGCTTGTCTGACTCGAGCAAATATTGGGATACTCTTTGGTACATCTCTTTTGTCCTGTGAACATAGGCTACAGCCTTGGTTAAATTATTGGACACATGTACAACCGGTTGGGGCTCGCCCGCTACTTTGGCTTGCTGCACAACACACCCGACACCGTGTGATAACACATCACTTGCTACAGGTACTGTGTCAGATACATATACGACTGGTTGGTGTTCGCCTGCTCCTTTGGCTTGTTGTAAGGTGCCCCCGACTCCATATGATAATACATCATTGGCCGCGAAAGAGCGCTCACATGGGTTACACAGTGCAAACAACTTATTGGAACCTAGTGAGTTCCTGGCCTTCTCAGCGACCGCCCCTTTACCTTTGCCCCAAGCCCAGTTATCTTCCTTGCTGGACAAAATATGCCTCTGTTTCGTTGCGGCGACATCCCGTGGTCTGGACGCACTCTCGTCCCGTGGTCTGGACGCACTTTCGTCCCGTGGTCTGGACGTATCTTCGTCCCGTGGTCTGGATGCACTTTCGTTCTGTGGTCTGGACGCACTCTCGTCCGTATCCATGATGCCGACTGCCGCGATCTTCCTCCCCAGGGATTTTGCCTCTGGCGTCAGGAAGACACGTTCGGATCATTTCGTCTGGAGTCCCACTCTGCTTGGTCGACTTGGAGCCTCTTCCATCATCACAAAGTGGTCGTCGGTTTTGGGTGGTACCGCTGCTCGGTTGAATTTTATCTCTTCATGGTCGTGATGAGTGGCCTGTGCCTCGGGGATCTGCAAATGGATCAGCACTTCGATGCCTGGTTCAGCTGAAGGTGGGGGTTTGCTCAGTCTTTGAGCAAGAGAGACATCGTTCGCCGGAGAAGCTACACAGAGGTCTTCCCAGTTCCATCGAATCTTCCCCATCCATCTTCTGCCAAGCAGTGTTGGACCATCATCTGAAACAATCCACAGTGGTAAATCATGCACTGCTCCATCATGGAATACTCTTATGTCCGTACAACCAATAACTGGTATCATCATCATCATAGGCAGTCCCTCGAAGTGAGGATGACTTGCTTCCACACCAAAATGGGATGAGTTCACAGGTGTTTCAATGAAGGACCTAATATTCCACATCTCGAACTACATCGTGAAGGGTGGAAGATGCCTGTGCTTGGAATTTTTTTAACCTGTGGTGGCCATTGCACACCAGCCACCACATGGGCTTGACAGAGCTAGGTCTTGGTCCAGTGGCAAGGATTACCCAAGACTAACTGGAGACGAGCTCTGCTGCACTGGTATCAGTTCCTTGGCGTCGGTGCACAGCTTTGCCTGAATCAGGATCGGCTTGGGTCGTTGTGTTCTGTCATCCCACAGCGTCTCGAATGTCTTCTGGCTCATTGCTGATTGACTTGCCCCCGTGTCTAGTTTCATGGAGACTGGGGTGCCGTTGAGTTTAACTTTTAACATATTGGAGAGCTTTTGGTGGTGAAGGTGTGTATCCCATATACTTCCTCTTCATTCTCAGGTTGAGTTGCCTCTCCTGCTCATTCAGCGTGATCCTCGCTGGGTCGGTCTTCCTCTCCTTACACTGCCATGTGGTGAGTCACAAGTCATTTGCACATTCACAGGAGGTGCCCCATTGTTCCACAGCCCTTGCATACATAGTGCTTGAATCGACATTGATGGGCTCTATGACTGCCCCCGCCGTGCCAACATGGTGTTAATGGATACGCATTCACGCCCCATGGCAGACTCTGAGTCACCGTAGGCCTAGGTCTGGCCTCTGCGGTCGTGTGGCCCCTGCCCTGTACAGTTTTGCCTGCTGAAAACATTAGTTTATACAGAGTACTTGCCGGTGAGCTTTGATTCTGTGAAGACATCTGTTTCGTGTTGTCGCTCGTGGATATGAAAGCCTGGGTTATCATGATGGCCTTGCTCAGATCTAGGGATTCAGCAGACAGCAGTTTGCAAAGAGTGACCTTGTGCCCGATTCCAAGCATGAAAAAGTCCCGCAACATTTTCCCCAAAGATCTGGCAAATTCGCACTGTCCCGCAAGGCGCCTTAAGTCGGTGACAAAGCTCACCACGGTCTGGCCCTCGGAGCGATGGTGCGTGTAAAAGCGATACCTGGCCATTAAGATGCTCTCCTTCGGCTTGAGGTGTTCCTCCCTTTCTCTTACCTTTCCTGCTGCTGCTGTTTTGGAACTGCTGCACTTATCTGCACCAATTTCCTTACCTGCGCCAATTTCTTTAACTCTCCAGAAGGTTTTTCTGTAGTGGCCACATACGCTGGCCTAAGCAGAACTGGAGTAACTTTCAGCTAGCCAAACTTGCCTAAATGGCCAAAATTGGTGCGGGTGGCAGGTTATGCCCCCTTTGGCTGAAAAAAAAACTTACCTGAAAAAATCGTAACTAATTGAGTTTCGCTGGTGCAAATTGATTGAGGGAACTGTGTTTTTTTAACTTAGGCCAAAAAAAGCAGTTTGCTCGAAAAAAACAACATTAATCACTGGGGAAAATTGAGCCCAAAGAACTGGGGCTAGAAATTCCGTTATTTCTTTCATGCATAACGCCCACTTAACGTCCATTTTACCGCTGAAATGAGATATAACGCACAGATAATGCCCATTTAGCCACAAAATGGAAACTTACGCCATTTGTTTGGACACATATCACCGAGCATTACTTTCCCCATGTACATAACGCCGGGAAAAAATAATACTGCCCCTCCATCTTTTTTTGTGCGAAATCATCAGGATGGGCGAAATCAACACCCATAATATCGCCCAGCATCACTTTCCGCACATAATTAACGCCGAGATTCAATAATAGCGACCGCCCATTTTATTTTGTCGTAAAGATCAAATTTGCCGAAACTAACGCCCAAGATTTCGCCCAGCGTCACTTTCACCACCTTGCACACATCTCGCCAACAATATCGCTCGCACAAAACACCAGCAGAAAAAGTGGAACTGTTCTGAACAAATCACAGAGGTGTTGGCGCAATCTTTAAAATCGCAGGTCGCTTCAATCAAAAGGCTGCTTCAACTTTGGGGGAGTTTGGATTGATGCAGGAGTTCTTCTCAGGTGAAGTGACCATCTTAGCAGACCTCTTTTCAGACTCTGGATGATTGGGGTTTACTGTCGGTGTATTTTAGTGTAGAAATTATTGCTTCGGATCAATCGCTATTATACTTTCATTTCTAAGCCTGCATCGATTAATATGCAGATGCTGCAGAGTGCAAATGGCTCAACGTCTAATGCACATCATTATGTGCCCAATCTAAGATGTGCCAGAATGAGGAGGAGGTCCAGACCATACACACCCCGCACTTACAGGGAGAAGAGGTCTTACCTCGACAAGTCCAAGCACACCTGTCTTTGGAGACTGCGCTTCCACAAGGTGGTGATCAATGAAATATGCGAGCTCATTGGGCCAGATATGCAGACTGCCATCAGGACATCAGTGTCATCGAGGTCAAGGTTACTGTGGCACTGTCTTTCTGCGCGTCCTGGTCCTTTCGGGCCACAGCGGTCGAGATTTCCCCTCTGTCTCACCATGCCATACATCGCTGCATTAGACAGGTCACGGAGGCCCTGTACTCGCGTAGGATGGACCTTATCAGCTTCCCCATGACCACGGAGGCTCAGACTGACAGAGTTGCAGCATTCTACTGCATTGCTAAGTTCCCTAGGGTGCAGGGAGCAGTACAGTGTACTCACATCGCCATGCGGGCACCTTCTCAGGACCCAGAGCTTTTTCGTAACTGAAAAGGATTTTACTCCCTGAAGGTCCAACTAGTTGTCGACCACAACCAGATAATAATGGCAGTGAACGCCAAATGTCCGGGCAGCATCGATCAGGTTCACATCCTGCGTGAGAGCACTGTCTCTGGCATGTTTAAGAGTCAGCCACAAGGACAATGCTGGATGCTTGGTGACAACCGATATGGCCGAGCCACCTGGTTGATGACCCCCCTGCGTGATACCCACATCAAGGCCGAGAAGCGATACAACCAGAGCCACAGAGACACACGCAATATGGTCCAGAAAACAATAAGTTTGCTTAAGCAACGCTTTAGATGCCTGGAGCACTCAGGAGGGGTGCTACAATACAACCCAGAGCAAGTAGCTAAATTCGTGGTCGTGTGTGTAAAGTCCTGTCCCCTCAGTACAGATTCACACGAGGCATGTAGTGAAGTCAAGGTCACTCTGGACCTGCACCTGTATTTCACAGCTCTAGAATGCTGCACTTGCCTGAGACCTGTCCTTATATACCTGTCTCTTGCAAGTGCACCCCTGGTGGTAAGGTATGCTGGTGGTTACAGGTCATATCTTATTACAGTCAAGTATCGCATGTTAGGATACAGTTGGTGAGAGGGGAGCGACCTGTCAAAAGCCCAGTGGGAGATCGAGAGCCAGCGGCAGTTGGTGAGAGGGGAGCTACCTGTCAAAAGCCCAGCGGGAGATCGAGAGCCAGCGGCAGTTGGTGAGAGGGGAGCGACCTGTCAAAAGCCCAGCGGGAGATCGAGAGCCAGCGGCAGTTGGTGAGAGGGGAGCGACCTGTCAAAAGCCCAGCGGGAGATCGAGAGCCAGCGGCAGTTGGTGAGAGGGGAGCGACCTGTCAAAAGCCCAGTGGGAGATCGAGAGCCAGCGGCAGTTGGTGAGAGGGGAGCGACCTGTCAAAAGCCCAGTGGGAGATCGAGAGCCAGCGGCAGTTGGTGAGAGGGGAGCGACCTATCAAAAGCCCAGTGGGAGATCGAGAGCCAGCGGCAGTTGGTGAGAGGGGAGCGACCTGTCAAAAGCCCAGTGGGAGATCGAGAGCCAGCAGCAGTTGGTGAGAGGGGAGCGACCTATCAAAAGCCCAGCGGGAGATCGAGAGCCAGCGGCAGTTGGTGAGAGGGGAGCGACCTGTCAAAAGCATACTGGTGCAGCTACAGCGGGAGAGAAAGCAAAATAGAAGTAGAAAGTAATCAAAAAGTGACGTCACAGCCAATGGGGTAAGTGATTGGCTGGTGAATGGTGAGTAGCTTTTCTTTTATTTTTTATATCAGTAAGTGAACTATAACATTGTTATTACCAATTTAAGGGTATCTAAGGTTAAGACATGGCAGGAGAGCTCGGTCATGTGATATGCTCCTCCTGTACCATGTGGGAACTCGGGGACACTTCCGGTGTCCCTGACGACTACGTGTGTGGGAAGTGTATCCGCCTCGAGCTCTTGACGGTCCGCGTTGCGGAATTGGAGCTGAAGGTGGATTCACTCTGGAGCATCCACGATGCTGAGAATGACGTGAGTATCACGTGTAGTGAGTTGGTCTTACCGCAGGAGAAGGGTCCACAGCCAGATAGGGAATGGAAGACCAACAGGAAGAGCAGTGCAAGAAAGATAGTGCAGGAGTCCCCTGTGGTCATCCCCCTGCAAAACAGATACACTGCTTTGAGTACTGTTGGGGAGGATGACTCATCAGGGGAGGGCAGCAGCAGCCAAGTTCATGGCACCGTAGGTGGCTCTGCTGCAAAGGAGGGCAGGAAAAAGAGTGGGAGCGCGATAGTGATAGGGGATTCGATGGTGAGGGGAATAGATAGGCGTTTCTGCGGACGCAACCGAGACTCCAGGATGGTATGTTGCCTCCCTGGTGCAAGGGTCAAGGATGTCTCGGAGCGGGTGCAGGACATTCTGAAATGGGAGGGAGAACAGCCAGTTGTCGTGGTGCACATTGGTACCAACGACATAGGTAAAAAAAGGGATGAGGTCCTACAAAAAGAATTTAAGGAGCTAGGAGCTAAATTAAAAAGTAGGACCTCAAAAGTAGTAATCTCGGGATTGCTACCAGTGCCACGTGCTAGTCAGAGTAGGAATCGCAGGATAGCGCAGATGAATACATGGCTTGAGCAGTGGTGCAGCAGGGAGGGATTCAAATTCTTGGGGCATTGGAACCGGTTCTGGGGGAGGTGGGACCAGTACAAACCGGACGGTCTGCACCTGGGCAGGTCCGGAACCAATGTCCTAGGGGGAGTGTTTGCTAGTGCTGTTGGGGAGGAGTTAAACTAATATTGCAGGGGGATGGGAACCTATACAGGGAGACAGAGGGAGACAAAAAGGAGGCAAAAGCAAAAGACAGAAAGGAGATGAGGAAAAGTGGAGGGCAGAGAAACCCAAGGCAAAGAACAAAAAGGGCCACTGTACAGCAAAATTCTAAAAGGACAAAGGGTGTTAAAAAAGCAAGCCTGAAGGCTTTGTGTCTTAATGCAAGGAGTATCCGCAATAAGGTGGATGAATTAATTGTGCAAATAGATGTTAACAAATATGATGTGATTGGGATTACGGAGACGTGGCTCCAGGATGATCAGGGCTGGGAACTCAACATCCAGGGGTATTCAACATTCAGGAAGGATAGAATAAAAGGAAAAGGAGGTGGGGTAGCATTGCTGGTTAAAGAGGAGATTAATGCAATAGTTAGGAAAGACATTAGCTTGGATGATGTGGAATCTATATGGGTAGAGCTGCAGAACACTAAAGGGCAAAAATCGTTAGTGGGAGTTGTGTACAGACCTCCAAACAGTAGTAGTGATGTTGGGGAGGGCATCAAACAGGAAATTAGGAGTGCATGCAATAAAGGTACAGCAGTTATAATGGGTGACTTTAATATGCAC
Source organism: Pristiophorus japonicus (assembly GCF_044704955.1). Classification (NCBI taxonomy): domain Eukaryota; kingdom Metazoa; phylum Chordata; class Chondrichthyes; family Pristiophoridae; genus Pristiophorus; species Pristiophorus japonicus. Next base: position 210,231,541 of record NC_091977.1, on the reverse strand, counting down.
ATAGATTGGGCTAGCCAAACTGGAAGCAATACGGTGGAGGAAGATTTCCTGGAATGCATAAGGGATGGTTTTCTAGACCAATATGTCGAGGAACCAACTAGGGGGGAGGCCATCTTAGACTGGGTGTTGTGTAATGAGAGAGGATTAATTAGCAATCTCATTGTGCGAGGCCCCTTGGGGAAGAGTGACCATAATATGGTGGAATTCTGCATTAGGATGGAGAATGAAACAGTTAATTCAGAGACCATGGTCCAGAACTTAAAGAAGGGTAACTTTGAAGGTATGAGGCATGAATTGGCTAAGATAGATTGGCTAATGATACTTAAGGGGTTGACTGTGGATGGGCAATGGCAGACATTTAGAGAACGCATGGATGAATTACAACAATTGTACATTCCTGTCTGGCGTAAAAATAAAAAAGGGAAGGTGGCTCAACCGTGGCTATCTAGGGAAATCAGGGATAGTATTAAAGCCAAGGAGGTGGCATACAAATTGGCCAGAAATAGCAGCGAACCTGGGGACTGGGAGAAATTTAGAACTCAGCAGAGGAGGACAAAGGGTTTGATTAGGGTAGGGAAAATGGAGTACGAGAAGAAGCTTGCAGGGAACATTAAGGCGGATTGCAAAAGTTTCCATAGGTATGTAAAGAGAAAGAGGTTAGTAAAGACAAACGTAGGTCCCCTGCAGTCAGAATCAGGGGAAGTCAGAACGGGGAACAAAGAAATGGCAGACCAATTGAACAAGTACTTTGGTTCAGTATTCACTAAGGAGGACACAAACAACCTTCCGGATATAAAAGTGGTCAGAGGGTCTATTAAGGAGGAGGAACTGAGGGAAATCTTTATTAGTCGGGAAATTGTGTTGGGGAAATTGATGGGATTGAAGGCCGATAAATCCCCAGGGCCTGATGGACTGCATCCCAGAGTACTTAAGGAGGTGGCCTTGGAAATAGCGGATGCATTGACAGTCATTTTCCAACATTCCATTGACTCTGAATCAGTTCCTATTGAGTGGAGGGTAGCCAATGTAACCCCACTTTTTAAAAAAGGAGGGAGAGAGAAAGCAGGGAATTATAGACCGGTCAGCCTGACCTCAGTAGTGGGTAAAATGATGGAATCAATTATTAAGGATGTCATAGCAGCGCATTTGGAAAATGGTGACATGATAGGTCCAAGTCAGCATGGATTTGTAAAAGGGAGATCATGCTTGACAAATCTTCTGGAATTTTTTGAGGATGTTTCCAATAAAGTGGATAAAGGAGTACCAGTTGATGTGGTATATTTGGACTTTCAGAAGGCTTTCGACAAGGTCCCACACAGGAGATTAATGTGCAAAGTTAAAGCACATGGGATTGGGGGTAGTGTGCTGACGTGGATTGAGAACTGGTTGTCAGACAGGAAGCAAAGAGTAGGAGTAAATGGGTACTTTTCGGAATGGCAGGCAGTGACTAGTGGGGTACCGCAGGGTTCTGTGCTGGGGCCCCAGCTGTTTACATTGTACATTAATGATTTAGACGAGGGGATTAAATGTAGTATCTCCAAATTTGCGGATGACACTAAGTTGGGTGGCAGTGTGAGCTGCGAGGAGGATGCTATGAGGCTACAGAGTGACTTGGATAGGTTAGGTGAGTGGGCAAATGCGTGGCAGATGAAGTATAATGTGGATAAATGTGAGGTTATCCACTTTGGTGGTAAAAACAGAGAGACAGACTATTATCTGAATGGTGACAGATTAGGAAAAGGGAAGGTGCAACGAGACCTGGGTGTCATGGTACATCAGTCATTGAAGGTTGGCATGCAGGTACAGCAGGCGGTTAAGAAAACAAATGGCATGTTGGCCTTCATAGCGAGGGGATTTGAGTACAGGGGCAGGGAGGTGTTGCTACAGTTGTACAGGGCTTTGGTGAGGCCACACCTAGAGTATTGTGTACAGTTTTGGTCTCCTAACTTGAGGAAGGACATACTTGCTGTTGAGGGAGTGCAGCGAAGATTCACCAGACTGATTCCCGGGATGGTGGGACTGACCTATCAAGAAAGACTGAATCAACTGGGCTTGTATTCACTGGAGTTCAGAAGAGTGAGAGGGGACCTCATAGAAACGTTTAAGATTCTGACGGGTTTGGACAGGTTGGATGCAGGAAGAATGTTCCCAATGTTGGGGAAGTCCAGAACCAGGGGTCACAGTCTAAGGATAAGGGGTAAGCCATTTAGGACCGAGATAAGGAGAAACTTCTTCACCCAGAGAGTGGTGAACCTGTGGAATTCTCTACCACAGGAAGTAGTTGAGGCCAATTCACTAAATATATTCAAAAGGGAGTTAGATGAAGTCCTTACTACTCGGGGGATCAAGGGGTATGGCGTGAAAGCAGGAAGTGGGTACTGAAGTTTCATGTTCAGCCATGAACTCGTTGAATGGCGGTGCAGGCTAGAAGGGCTGAATGGCCTGCTCCTGCACCTATTTTCTATGTTTCTATGTTTCTATATAAAATAATGTAAGATACATGACATCACCCTCCACCAAGGTCTTATTATCTTTATAGGTTCAGTCTCTCAGGTGGTCTACGCTCTCGCATGGAGCGTCTGAGTGGTGGTTCAGTTGTTTGCCTTGGTGTCTGTTTTTCTTTGGGTGTGGTTGCTGGTATCTCGTCTGGGCTGTCTGTTTCAATTGGTGTGATTGTTGTTGACTCGCCTGGGCTGTCTGTTGGGATTGCCCTTTCCTCGAGTTGTTCCCTCTGTCTGTCCACCAGGTGTGGTGCCAGTTCCACATTGTAGCCTGCCTCTGGTTCCGCAGTGTTGTTGGTAAATCTGCTTTTGACTTGGTCCACATGCCTCCGGCAGGTTTTGCCATTGTCCATTTGTACTACCAGTAGCCTGTTTCCTTCCTTGCCCGTTACTGTCCCTGCAAGCCATTTGAGACCCCTGTCATAGTTTAGTACAAACACTTTGTCCCCTATATCATTCCATCTCCCCCTCGAATTTCTGTCATGGTACTGAGTCAGCTTACGGCGCTTTGCCTCAACGATTTCGCGCATGTCTAGGAGGATTAATGAGAGCCTTGTTTTTAAAGTCCTTTTCATCAACAGTAGCGCAGGGGGGATCCCAGTCAGTGAGTGCGGACGAGACCTGTATGCCAGCAGCAGTCGCGACATGCGACCCTGCAGCGTGGGACCTACGATTTTAAGCATACCTTGTTTAATGATTTGCACTGCTCTCTCTGCCTGACCGTTGGAGGCCGGCTTGAACAGTGCCGTCTTGACGTGAATTATGCCGTGGTCAATTATAAAGTGTTGGAATTCTGCGCTGGTGAAGCACGGACCATTGTCACTGACCAATATGTCAGGGTTTCCGTGCGTTGCAAACATGGTTGCGAGGCTCTCCACAGTGGTGGAGGTTGTGCTCGAGTTTAAAATGGTGCATTCGATCCACTTTGAAAATGCATCTACAACTACGAGGAACATTTTGCCCATGAATGGGCCCGCATATTCTACGTGCACCCGCGACCACGGTTTGGTAGGCCAGGGCCAGGGGCTCAGTGGAGCCTCCCTGGGGGCATTGCTGAGTTGGGCACAAATGGTGCACCTTCGGACGCAGAGCTCCAAGTCCGCATCAATACCAGGCCACCAGACGTGGGATCTGGCTATGGCCTTAATGAGAATGATCCCTGGGTGCTCGCGGTGGAGCTCCCGGTCAAATGCCTCTGTGCTTCGCAGAGGCATGACTACTCGGCTGCCCCACATCAGGCAGTCTGCTTGTCGTGATAGCTCATGGATTCGCCTGTGAAAGGGTTTTAATTCCTCAGGGCAGGCATCGCGAGCCTCTGCCCAGTCACCGGTTAGGACACATCTTTTTACTAAGAATAACGTGGGGTCGCTGGCCGTCCAGGCTCTGATTTGGCGAGCTGTCATGGGCGAATCTGTGGACTCAAAGGCATTGATTGCAATGACTATCTCACAGTCCTGTTCGTCAGACACTTCCACGGTCACCAGGGGTAGCCTGCTGAGCCTGTCGGCACAGTTGTCTGTGCCTGGTCTGTGCCTTATGGTATTGTCGTAGGACGCCAGCATGAGTGCCTACCGTTGAACTCGCGCCGAGGCATTGCCGTTTATTGCCTTGCTCTCAGATAGGAGGGACTTGAAGGGCTTGTTGTCAGTTTCTAACACGAACTTGGCCCCGAAAAGGTATTGGTGCATCTTTTTGACACCGTACACGCACGCGAGCACCTCCTTCTCTAACATTCCGTACCCGCGATCCGCCCGCGAAAGTGACTTGGAGGCATAAGCTATGGGTAGTAATTTGCCGCATTATTGACATGTTGCAAAATGCACCCGACCCCATACGCTGACGCATCGCATGTGAGAACTAGCTTTTTACCTGGGTCAAAGAAAGTCAAAACACTGTTGGAACACAGAAGGTTGCGTGCCTTATTGAAGGCGCGTTCCTGGGCGTTCCCCCAAAACCAATCGCACCCCTTCCTGAGTAGCACGTGGAGAGGCTCCAGCAGCGTGCTTAAGTTCTGCATAATGTTCCCAAAGTAATTGAGTAGCCCGAGAAAGGCGCGCAGTTCTGAGACATTCTGGGGCCTGGGTGCCAGGCGAATTGCTTCTGTTTTGGACTCTGTTGGGCGGATTCCATCAGCGGCAATCCTCCTGCCCAAAAATTCAACCTCGGGTGCGAGAAACATGCACTTGGATTTCTTGACTCGTAGGCCTACCCGATCCAACCGCTTTAGTACTTCCTCCAAATTACGGAGATGGGAGTCGGTGTCCCTGACCATGATAAGTATGTCGTCTTGACATACAACTGTCCCCGGGATGGACTTGAGCAGACTCTCCATGTTGCGCTGGAATATGGCAGCTGTCGACCTGATGCCGAATGAGCATCGATTGTACATGAAAAGGAACCTCGATGTGTGTTGATGGTGGTGAGTAGCTTCGATTCCTCGGTCAATTCTTGCATCATTTACGCAGATGTGAGGTCTAATTTTGAGAAAAGTTTACCTCCAGACAATGTGGAAAATAAGTCCTCCACTCTGGGCAGCGGGTACTGGTCCTGTAGGGAGACTCTGTTTATCGTAGATTTGTAGTCCCCACAGATTCGTACGGATCCATCAGCCTTCATGACTGGGATGATGGGACTTGCTCAGTCACTAAATTCCACAGGTGATATAATGCCTTCCCACAGAAGCCTGTCTAGTTCATGTTCAATCTTTTCCCTCATCACATCGGGTATAGCTCTGGCCTTGTGATGGACCGGTCTAGCATCCTGTGTGATGTAGATTTTGACTTTGGCCCCTTTGAAAGTGCCCACACCTGGCTGAAAGAGATGTTCAAATCACTTTATAGCTGTTGAGCAGGAGGTCCGTTCCTCTAATGACATGGCAAGGACATCATCCCATTTCCAGTTTAGTTTTGCCAGCCAGCTTCTCCCCAGCAGTGCTGGGGGGTCTCCGGGGACAATCCACAGGGGAAGTCGGTTCACTGACCCTTTGTGTGTGACAGAGAGCATGGCGCTGCAGAGGATTGGTACGATTTCTTTGGGATAGGTCCTTAGTTTGGTGTCGACCCTTGTGAGTTTTGGTTTGTCTCTTTTATGCGGCCACAGTTGTTCAAATTGTTGAGCGCCCATGAGAGATTGACTCGCTCCCGTATCCAGCTCCATGTCGACAGATATCCCGTTGAGTAGGACCCTCATCATTATAGGAGGCGTCCTGTTGTAGGAGCAATGGCCATTGATCGTGTTGACCCGTTGTACATAGGTGTCCCGGGTACTGTCCCCACCATCTTCTGGTCCGCTTTCCGACCCATCCGATTCGTACACCAGCCGAGCTGCCGTTTTTTTGCACATGCGGGCCTAATGCCCTGTATATTCACAATTTCTGCAAACAGCCTGCTGAAATCGACATCCCATTGACGAGTGCCCACCCCCACACCTCCAGCACAAACCTGTTCCATTGTTCAAAGTGTTCCCAAATAATGAGCTGCGTCTGGCTGATCTCTCTTGAGCTTCTCTCAGTTTGTAGTTGATTTGCTCGCATTGTGGGTTGATGAGGTGTGAACGGCCATTCCTTTGGCCCTTGATGGCTTCTGCCTACTGTCGAGAGCCTGTTCTCCCGGTTTTGTCTGTGTGTGGGGGTAGCAGCTTGTTCAGTGCTATGAACTTCTTGTTCCGATATTTCGTTAGTTGTCATACCTGCATTGTAAATCAACCTCGTTTCTTCTTCCCCCGCCAAGAATGCCTGTGCAACCAGTGCTGCTGCCTCTAAGGTCAAGTTATTGGTCTCGATGAGCTTTCGGAGTATGCCTGCGTGGCCTATTCCTTCAATGAAAAAGTCTCTCAGCATTTCTCTCCTCAGTTCATCGGAGAACTCACATAAACTAGCCAACCTCCAAAGTTCCGCCACGAAGTCGGGTATGCTCTGGCCCACACAGCGTCTGTATTTGTAGAACCTGTGTCTGGCCATGTGTAGGCTGCTCGCTGGCTTCAGGTGGTCTCTTACCAGTGTGCTCAATTCTTCAAACGACTTGTTTGCTGGTTTCTCGGGTGCCAACAGATCCTTCATTAAAGCGTATGTTTTCGAGCCACAGCTGGTCAAGAGATGGGCTCTTCTCTTGTCTGCCTTATTGACGCCTAACCAGTCTTTGGTTACAAAGCTTTGCTGGAACCTTTCTATAAAGTCCTCCGAATTGTCTCCCGCATTGTACTTTTCATCTGATCCGTTGTTCGCCATTCTGTGGATTCTGTAATCCCGTAACTCGTCCCCACTCTAAAGTCCTGTCCCCTCAGTACAGATTCACATGAGGCATATAGTGAAGTCAAGGTCACTCTGGACCTGCACCTTTATTTCACAGCTCTGGAATGCTGCACTTGCCTGAGACCTGTCCTTATATACCTGTCTCTTGCAAGTGCACCCCTGGTGGTAAGGTATGCTGGTGGTTACAGGTCATATCTTATTACAGTCATGTGTAGCATGTTAGGATACAGTTATATATAATAATGTAAGATACATGACAGTGTGCTCAATGCTGCACAATCTGGATATCAGGAAGGGACAAGAATTTAAGAATTGACTGATGGTCCACCTCAGAATAGAGAGGAAGAGGAGGACGAGGGGCTGGACGCTCAGCTCGAGCCAGACAATCAGGTTGATGATGCAACCATACTCACGCCCCCTCTCCAGACCACAGGAAAGGACTCATGGTGGCTACAGAGCTGCAAGACTCTTCGGAGCTGATAACTGAACGATTTATCGGAAAGAACGTTGCTGTGATTGACAACGCTGACACACTGCTGTGTGTGTGCAGCTCAGACATCAATGGTGGGCATCACCTTGGTGCCAGTTAAAGTTTAAGTTGATTCAAGTTAAGTTTTATTTAACCCTTTCATGTTAAGGAATCACCAGTGTGGAATGGTCCAGCTATCTGAGACAATGCACGACAAGATTATGTTGAATGAAAAACATTTAATACGACCATTGGTCTGAAATCATAAGTATCACGGGCAAAAACACCCCAGCCCCGCCCACACACCATTTTTTTGACCATTGACATCAATCAAATGGTCAACATGTCCAGGAACGCAGAACACAAATGCAAAGCAGGAGGGTGGCCCTCTCCCCCCATACATTACAGCAAATTGCATACACCCAGATTGAGATACAACACAGCCATCACCTGCGGATATGCACCTCACTTTTCTTCCCCCCTCCCCATCTACTTTCCACCTCCACTTCCTTCCCCTCCTCGCTTCTTGCCGCCTGGCCGAAGAGCTCCTCAGGCGTTGCCTCATTGGGGGGAGATGAAGGCAGGGGCGGTGGTTGCCGAGGGGTAAACATTCTCTGATCCAGAAGCAGGATCTTGATCCTGGCTCTCATTTGTCGTTGGCACTGGGGTGCAGAAATTAGTGGTGGAGTGCCGCGCTCCGGGACAACTGGGAGACCTGTGCCAGCAGTGTTCCTGGCTATCGCCTCCAGGGCCTCCGCTATCCACGGAATGTACTCAGTCATGGTGGCCAACTGTCGGGATATGACCCCCATTGCATCGAGGATCTGGTCACCAATGTCTACAGTCCACCTGGACAACTGTACCATTTCTCCGCTCTCATCTGGCGCACGTGGAACAGACCTGCCGCGTCCACGAAACCTCCGTGTGGTTGGTGCCGTCCTGGGGACAAATGGAGTGCCCTGTGTCGAGGTGCTTGGAGCCGGTACCTCCAGAGTGGAGGCGGAAATGGCCGAGGAGCACTAGATAGTTTTGGGGTGGAATGGCTTCTGGAGCGTGGTGATGCAGGTTCCTCGAAGTCCACGCTCTCATCCGTAGAGAAATGACCCAGCAGATTGATGGACGAGAATCGGAGCTCCTCAGCACCAGATGTACGATCGTCCGGCGAGTCTGGCCCCATGCTCCCACCTTCTGGCCTCCGTGGTCTTGCCTGAGGCTGCGCTGAGCTGCAAAACACAAATGAAGTTATTAGAGGAGAAGGGGGTGCTAGGGTCACAAGTTGATTCCAATGCTACACATGTTTTAAATGGGCGGCCCCTTATTCTAAGTTCATGCCCTCTAGTTCTAGTCTCCCCCATCAGTGGAAACATCCTCTCTGCATCCACCTTGTCAAGCCCCTCATAGTCTTATACAATAAGATCACCTCTCATTCTTCTGAATTCCAATGAGTAGAGGCCCAACCTACTCAACCTTTCCTCATAAGTCAAACACCTCATCTCCAGAATCAACCAAGTTAACCTTCTCTGAATTGCCTCTAAAGCAAATATATCCTTTTGTAAATATGGAAACCAAAACTGCACTCAGTATACCAGGTGTGGCCTCACCAATACCCTGTATAGCTGTAGCAAGACTTCCCTGCTTTTATGCTCCATCCCCTTTGCAATAAGGGCCAAGATTCCATTGGCCATCCTGATCACTTGCTGTACCTGCATACATAGAAACATAGAAACATAGAAATTTACAGCGCTGAAGGAGGACATTTTGGCCCATTGCGTCCATGCCAGCCGACAAAGAGCTGCACGGCCCTTGGTCAGCAGCCCTAAAGGTTACATACAAACCTATGAACAATGATGGAAAGGTAAAGAGCACCCAGCCCAAACCAGTCCACCTCACGCAACTGCGACACCCCTTATACTGAAACATTCTACACTCCATCCCAGCGGAGCCATGTGATCTCCTGGAAGAGGAAAAAAAAGATAAAAACCCAGGCCAATTTAGGGAGAAAAAATCTGGGAAAATTCCTCTCCAACCAATACAGGCGATCAAAACTACTCCAGGAGATCACCCTGGCCATATTCTATTCCCTGCAGTGCTTACCATTATATCTGCACCGTCCAACAAAAGATCATCCTGTCTAATCCCAATTACTAGCTCTCGGTCCATAATCCTGCCAGTTACTACACTTTAAGTACCCATCCAACCATCTCTTAAAAGTGGTGAGGGTTTCTGCATCCACCACTCTTCCAGGCAGCGAGTTCCATATCCCCACAATCCTCTGCGTAAAGAAGCAACCCCTCAAATCCCCTCTAAACCTTCCACCAACCACCTTAAAACTATGCCCCCTCATAATAGACCCCTCCACCAATGGAAATAGACCCTTACTATCCACTATGTCCAGGCCCCTCAATATTTTGTATACCTCAATAAGGTCTCCTCTCATCTTCCTCTGTTCCAATGAGAACAAAGCCATCCTATCCAATCTGTCCTCATAACTAAGATTCTCCATTCCAGGCAGCATCCTAGTAAATCTCCTCTGCACCCTCTCTAGTGCAATGACGTCCTTCCTATAATACGGTGACCAGAACTGCACGCAGTAGTCCAGCTGTGGTTTATCCAAAGTATTATACAATTAAACATAACCTCCCTGCTCTTCTATTCTATGCCTCGGCCAATAAAGGCAAGCATTCCGTATGCCTTTTTAACCACATTATTCACCTGGCCTGCTACTTTCAGGGTTCTGTGGACAAGCACTCCATGTCCCTTTGTTCATCTACACTATTAATGTGTATACCCTTTCGTTATTAGCCCTCCCAAAGTGCATCACCGCACACTTCTCTGAATTAAATTCCATTTGCCACTGCTCTGCCCACTTGACCAGTAGATTGATATCCTCCTGCAGCCCAAGAATTTCCTCTTCATTATCAACCACATAGCCAATGTTATTGTCGTCTGCAAACTTCTTAATCATACTCCCTATATTCAAATCTAAATTGTTGATATATACCACAAAAAGCAAGGGACCCAGTACTGAGCCCTGCGGAACACCACTGGAAACATCCTTCCAGTAACAAAAACATCCATCGATCATTACCCTTTGCCTCCTACCTCCAACCCAATTTTGGATCCAACTTGCCACTTTGCCCTGTATCCCATGGGATTTAACCTTCATGATCAGTTTACCATGTGGGACCTTATCAAAAGTCTTGCTAAAGTCCATATATACTACACCATACGCACTACCGTCATCGACCCTCTTGGTTACCTCCTCAAAAAATTAAATCAGGTTAGTCAAACACGATCTTCCCTGAACAAATCCGTGCTGACTGTACCTAATTAATCCTTGACTTTCCAAATGTAGATTTATCCTGTCTTTCAGGATTTTTTCCAATAATTTTCCCACCACCGAGGTTAGACTGACAGGCCTGGAATTACTCAGCATATCCCTTTCTCCCTTCTTAAACAAGGGTACTACATTAGCAGTCCTCCAGTCCTCCGGCACCATGCCCAGATCCAAAGAGGACGGGAAAAGCTGCTAAACCCCTCAATAATTTCTCTCTCCTTTTGTGTTTCATGCACAAGTACCCCAGGTCCTGCTGTACTGCAGCACTTTGCAATCTTTCTCCATTTAAATAATAACTTGCTCTTTGATTTTTTTCTGCCAAAGTGCATGACCTCACACTTTCCAACATTATACTCCATCTGCCAAATATTTTCCCACTCACTTAGCCTGTCTATGTCCTTTTGCAGATTTTTTGTGTCCTCCCCACACTTTGTTTTTCCTCCCATCTTTGTATCGTCAGCAAACTTGGCTACATTACACTCAGTCCCTTCTTCCAAGTCGTTAATATAGTTTGTTAATAGTTGGGGTCCCAGCACTGATCCGTGCGGTACCCCACTAGTTACTGGTTGCCGACCAGAGAATGAACCATTTATCCCGATTCTCTGTTTTCTGTTCATTAGCCAATCCTCTATCCATGCTAATATATTACCCCCAACCCCATGATCTTTTATCTTGTGCAGTAACCTTTTATGTGGCACCTTGTCAAATGCCTTCTAGAAGTCAAAATACACCACACCACTTGAGTACAACATTCCTGGTAAAAGTGAAATACCTCACGTCTGATGATAGTCACTCATGACTTTTACAAATCAAATTATATAAATACATAAGTACATGTAAAAAATGTAATAGTTACTCTTGCGGATCCGACAAGGTCGTTCCATCGTTTGCGGCATTGGTTGCCCTCACGCTCCTCTTTGGTCGCTGACAAGATGACCTCTGCTATCTCGGCCCATATCTTCTGGTCGGCCTTTGGGGTGGTCTTCCCACGCCCTCCCTGGGTCAAATCACCCCAGCGTGACTCGACCTCCTGCAGGAGGGAGGCATTTGCTTTGTCCGATAACCTCCTCGCTTTTTTGCGCCCTCCAATGTGCTCTTCTCCCAGCTCACTGCTCTTGCCAGCGACAGTCTCCACAGCGTGCTGTGTCACCTCCTCCTCTCCCTCCATTATAGGCACCAAATTCGGGCAAATATCTGGCTGGTAACAGCTACTTTTTTTTTCCCAATTTGCTTTAAAGCTCGAAACTCTCCCTCCTTCCTCCCAAAACAGCCACACCACACCCACACAAGCCTTCACTCCCTCTCAGCTCCCTCTCTATCTCCTCTTCTTCGCATGTCATGATGACTCTTGACTTTCTGAATTGTGGGAATCGAACGTTGCCATGCCGTTGCTAAGGATGGCGACACGTTATGGCAGAAGGTCAGAGTTTTAACGCTACCGCCCATTTCATATCGCTCACGGTAACGCTCAATTTCAAAAATGGAGACTGGGGCTTTGAGAATGGGCGACAAGCCAGCTATCTGAAAATCCATTTTTACCGCCCAGGCCGGAAATAACGCCCATTTTTGGGCGATTTGCACAAAAGTGTAAAATCCAGCTACTGGTTTGTTCCACTGTGAAGACCTTACAATTAAATATAATAGACAGACTTCACCACATATAAAGGGCATTTCTGATTCTGTCTACTGAGATATAACAAAATAATTGGTATATATCCATCCAATGGACTTGGTACTTGACATCATCATTTATTTATGTAGAAAATATTATTTGGCTTGTAAAAACTTCTTATGTTAATCAGAAAGCTCCTTGACATATTGTTTGAATTAAAACAGAAATTAGGAGGAATTTCTTCTCTTAGAGGGTCATGAATCTTTGGAATTCTCTACCGCAGAGAGCTGTGGAGGCTGGGTCATTGAATATATTTAAGGTGGAGATAGACAGATTTTTGAACAATAAGGGAATCAAGGATTATGGGGAACAGGCAGGGAAGTGGAGCTGAATCCGTGATCAGATCAGCCATGATCTTATTGAATGGTGGAGCAGGATCGAGGGACCAAATGGCCGACTCCTGCTCCTATTTCTTATGTGCTTATGTTGTTATATGGAAAAGTGAATATCTGAAACCTTCTCAAAAGTGTTGGTCTAGACATTAATGGAACTAAAAGCAAGAACATTCAGGCAGCAGAACATTTTGTTCTGAAAACTACTAGCCTGTAATATAGGGAAGCATTTGGTATTCTCAGTGCAGAGCAGATATCAGGAATGAATGGAAAATTAAGTAGATGTAAAATAGCGGGCCTTCAAATTAGCTACATCATTGAATTATCAATCAATGCTTTCGGCAAATGAAGCTCTGGTGGAGGTGTACTAATGATAAAAATTAATCCCACTGTCAATTACTTCTCTGCAAGAGGTTTGTGCTGGAGCAGGTGGATTTGCAGCATGAGATCAAGAACTGTGTCAAATGGACGCAAGACACTTGACCTAAGTCAGCAAGCTATTAGAATACTTCTCCTTTTCATCAGCCTCTATAATGCCCACTTATACTTGTGCCAATTCTCTTCCATCTCCAGTTCCATATCGCACAATTCACATTTGCTCTGCCAACGGGTTCAGGCCCTTAACAATCAGCTGGCTACAATGCATCTGACTATGGTATTCTCCAATAAGAGAAGCATTCTAATACTTTGAGGAGTAATGGAGGAGAGAGGAAAGGAGAGTGAAATGAAGAAGGAAATTAAACAAAAAGCGAAGAAACAAAAAGGAAGTCAGGTAAGTGGGGAAGAGGAAAGGATGAGACAATTATTATAAAAGTAAGATGAGGCAAAGAGGAGTAATTACAGGGAAATTCTGGCAGCTATCTGAGAGCAATCAAAACTGATTGGGACTTACCAATGGTTTGACAATGTATCTGTGAAGCTCCCTAGGATATTTTAGTGTGTTAAAGGTGCTATATAAATGCAAGCTTTTGTTGCCTTATTTGGTGAGTGTCACCAAGCTTTTCACCACATGGGGCACATCAAAATGACAGTATAGCTTCCCTTCACCTGATGTCCACCTGCACACCTCCATCAGAAGTTGCTGGATAACCATAAATAAATAGCCTTTACCTGACATTAGACTGGAGTCTCTGGCTTTGTGTATATCTAAGGGAAAGGTCTGATTCATATCAAGTTATATTGGGTTTTGTGCATTATTTTTGCAGGTTATGTTTTATGCAGTGAAGGTATAATGATTTCCACTGATAGTTCTGTTTAGCTTTCTTCCTTTATAATGCTAACTACAAGAGTCTGCAGGCAGTCACTTCAGGGGTTAAGGCTTTGTAAACTATTGATCCTCCCTTTACTTACTCCAGAGGGGAATAGCAAAATAGGTGAAGCATGATCAAGATCATGAGGAATTAGAGTATATAGTGGCTAATCTGAACCGATGAAGGTGAATGGATCGCATTGCCACCAACACCTCACAGTGTTTGATTTCTGTATCCCAGAAGGTTTTTATCTTTTAGCTCAGTTTGATGACACTCGGGGGGAGCTGCAGCGGGGGCGGGGGGTGGCCTGTAATTTTCAACTTCGCCACCTGAGTGCTCGCCTAGTGGAGTGGATCGCCTGCTCAGTGTAGAAGTAGCTCAATTTTGGTTGTACTATTTGCAATGGATTGAAAACTGGATGGGTTCTACAATAGGCGAATAATTTTCTTTACAATGTTTCCAACCAGCAGCAAAGTTGAAAATTATTCCCCTATGTGTGCTAAAGTAGAAGTGATTGGTCAAACAAATGTAGCATGTCGTCAATTTTATATAGTAAAGGATACTATTGTTGCAATACCAAAGGTTATTCAGCCCCAATTCTGGCAAGAAATAACTAACAAACGCAAGGATCATAACATTAATCAGAAAGCATATGTTATGGATAGACCAAAATAATTTTGGACAGTTATGACACATTATTGTGAATGGAGGTGAATGCTGTAGAGATGTTACTGAACAGGCCCATACCTTATGCTAACGGGAAGGTGTTTGATGAAGCAGCTGTAGATTGTCAGGCTGAGGATGTTGCCATGAGAAATGCCTGACAACATGTCTTGGGCTGTGATTATTGGCCTCGAGGAACTACAATCATATTTCTATGTGTCAGCTATGACTTCAGGCACTGAAGTATTTTTCTCTTGGGCTAGGGTTCCTTGGTACCATACTCAGTTGATTGCTGCCTTGACATTAAGGGCAACTTCTCTCACTGCTCCTCTGGCATTTGGCTCTTCATCCATTTCTGGAGCAAAGCTGTGAGGAGATTGGGAGCTGAGTAATTATAGTAGAAGCTGAACTGAGTGTCAGTAATCAGGCTATTGGTGAGTGTGTGATTGGTCGCAATATTGATGACTCCTTCCATCACTTTACTGATGATTAGGAGGTGGCTGATAGCATGGTTATTGACCAGAATAGATTTTCAGTTCTTGCAAAAATATCATTAATATTTACCTGGACCTCTAATTCAGCTGTTTTCCTGGTAGACCTTCCTGAGAACAAGGCCTAATTTCAAAATGGTCTCTGGTGATGGATGGAGGTGTACTGGATCCCATTGTGGGTAGCCTAACAAGTAGCTTATGTATTCATAAGCTCCTCCTGGTTATATTTGAAGTAATGCTTCTGGTTGTCATGGAGGGTGCCATAAAGTCTAAATGTTCCATAACGTGTGTATTTAAATTGATATCCTTATTGATAGATGTTAGGTATGCAAATCATGATTTTCATCATGTCTCTTTAATCATGAGTTCTGAAGTGATGTTTCATGGGAGATAACTGTTTAATATTTCTTTATCAAATAATAACAAATATATTTTCTTCAAGAAGGAAATGTGGAATTTCTTTTTTCAATTAATAACTCCGATGCGTTCTCAATCTCCTGCGATAAATCAGCCAAGCCTGTAGCATGAGATTAAACTGAACGTATCCCAGAGATAGGAGAAACTGCAGAACATTGAGAAGTTCAAGTTAGAGGATATTATTTTTTATAAAAAGGAAAAACTGGGACAGACTCACAAAAAAAGAATAGGCAAAATATCTACTCTAAGCTAATTAAAATTGGTGTGCAGTGCATCTTACTCCCCATAGACTATGCAGAACTTTGTTTGCTCAGAGCCAGACAAATATATTTTGAGAGTAGGGATAAAGAAGAACGTATGTTGACTTATCAGCTAATGAAGGCTGCAGCTGGAAACTGGTTTCATCTCTGTTGAGCCTTGCAGCATTACTAATAAATCTCAGGACTTTTACTTTTCATTATTTGAATTAGATGCTCTTGTTTAGTTAAATACACAGATACCCCACCCCCACTGAGATCATTTGGAAGGCCCCTTCAGTCTTCAGGTATGGAAGGAGGCAAATCACCAGGATGCAATGGATTTCCATCAAAAATTTATAGTATCAAGTAATCTAGTACCTCTGATGTTGAACAAAATTAATGAACAGCATGCTCGCAGAGACAATTAGGTTAGCATGTATTTCAATTTTCCCTAAGGAACATAAAGAACTCCAAACCTGCTCTAGTTACAGGCTCATCTCCTTAATAAATATGGATTATAGTAGATTGGTAAAAATGCTTGCCAAAAAAACTAGGCTATTAATGTTAATCTATGAAGAACAAACTGGGTTCATGAGAGAAATGTATACATCAGACAAGATTAGAAGAAAGTTTAATCTCCTGGAGTGCTATAATGAATTTTTTTTTTGCCACGGCCTTTTCCTTGGAGAAGGCGTTTAAGAGAGTCAATGGAATTTATTCAATCTGCCCACAGTAAATAGCCAAACAATGATAGCAGGTTATAGTATTGTAACTATAAGACTGTCACTCTTGTTCCTATATATTTGCTTTATATTGGCAGAGAGCCATGATAGAATTATCCTATTGCTCCATTTCTCTGCTAGAATGTCTTATAGCACTCATGAAGTGTATTCCAATATCCAGTGATGTAAGGTTGAAGGATCGCCAACAAATTGGCTAAATATGTTAAAAGTTCATTCTTAAAATTAAACCAAAAAGTCTCTAGATTCTGCTTGACCAAAATTGATGTAAAAAGATCAACTTGGACCAAAGCAAAGCTCTATCCAACAAAAACAGCAACTTGCAGTTATATAATTGTAGAATTTACCAATATCTCGCAAAGATTCCAGGTACCTTTCCCCTGCAGAGGAGAAGAATCCCTTTCTGGACTTTTAAAATGGAAGGAAAACTTTGGGACACAAATTAATTTTAAAGGGGCAGACGAGGCCTGCAGGGGATAAAAGGGGATGCATTCATGAAGACCGCCCCCCCCCTCCCCCCCACAGTGTTTGGACTCAAAGGAAAGGGAATTTAATTTGGAACTATCTACCAGAAAGTTTGAAATCCTAAAGTGCACATGGAAGAAACTACGAACTTTAATCGAATTTGGGATTTTTAAAAGGTGTATGTTGGGTCTGCAAGAAAAGGGGTGTGGTCAATATCTAAAGGGCCAGTTTGGACATTGGAGCTAATCAAATTGTCTGGGAACTGTATACCCTCGAAACTTGTCCCTTGAAAACATTAGCATTTAAACAATCAACTTCGAAAAGCCTATTAACGCCAGATTAAAACCACTTAATCAAGTTTCAGTTAGCTGGGCTAGATTTGGTGGGAGATAAGGAAGCCTTTTGTGGGTATATCTATTCCCAGTTTTTACCAAGGAACAGAACACAGAAACTGGAGCAGAACACAGACTCGAACAAGGACACAGACGGGAACACAGACACAGAGACAAGGCAGCCTGCTTCCTCTACAGTGAAGGAATGGAATAGTGAAGGAAACTACCAGAACTCATCAAGAACTGACCGAGCATGAGGCCCACGAAACAGAAGGTTGTCAGCAACCAAAATGACAACCACTCGACAATCTACTTCTGAACGACCCAACGGGGGAGAAATTACCAAAAGGGACTAACTAAAACTATTCCTAACCAAAGAAAGTGGGTACTTACCCCATACATCCAAAGCACAACTTAGCGCATCAACGGACGCACCCCAACCGAAGACTATGCAGTCCGAAGTCCTCTCCTCTGTCCGGGGTGCGGCTCGCCTAGAAGGCCAAGAGCAGTGAACCCCGAAACCGTGATTCACCGGCAACTGTCTAAAGGGATTGGTGAGCATAGCCCCTGAACCCTCAGAGCTATAACTTAGTTAGTTAGGGGAATTGGGAGGGGGGGTGGGGGGGAGGCTGGGATAACTTGTGTAAATGTATCTGCATTCTCCTCTTTACCCCATTTAGAGTTTAAGCTGTATTCTTTTCCCCACAGGCTGTAATTTGACATTTTATTCAATGTGTTGTACCCTTCAGTGTGTATTGGTCGTGTATGTTATTAAAGGTGTGCCTTTTTACTTCTTTTTAAACACAATAAAGCCATACCTGCTTCCTACCTTGAAACCGATTATCTGTCCAAGTCTGTCACAGTCCCTTCATAATTCCAGTGTCTAGGACCAAGGGTGTGGGAGCGATTCGGAACCGCTCATATAAGGTCAGAAGGGGAAGCTGACCCCCTGCAAACCACCCCTTACACAATGTAAAAATCATGCCGCGGTGCTTCACAGATAAGCCGAATGAAAATGGATGTTAAGCCAGAAAGAGAATTGATGAAAGGTTACCAATACCCCATGATCCAGCTGAGTGCTAACCAGTGATTTATAAAGGATTAACATAACTTCCTTGTTTTTTTACTCTCTGCCTCTATTTAAAAAGCCAAGGGGATAGAAATTGAATTCCTCAAGAACGCTGGCACACCGCCCGACATTTTGGAGCCATCACAGCCAAAATTTTTGCGGCAGGCCCCCGATTCAAATTCAGCCCCAAAAACCAAATGGTGTCCGACGCTAAGGAGTGGCTGCAAATGGCAGTTTGCAGGGTGTGGGTATCTTGATTGCAGCATGTTGGTAATATGGATATAATGAGCCAGCTACTCCCTGGCCTTCTTATAGGTCAGCGTTTGCAGCTAGGCCCTGAGGAGGGAAGGAGTTTACTTTCAGGATGGCTGGTGCTAGAGGACCAAGGAGGGCAAGCCACTTTACTGACACCGAGCTGGAAACGCTTATGCAGGGTGTCGAAGGCAGGAGGAGACTGATTTATCCCGACGTGGGGAGACCAACTCGTGAGGTGTTACGCAATGCATGGAGGGAAATTGCAGGGGAGATTTCAGGCACCTCTATTCACGACAGGACTCTGACGCAGTGCAGAAAACGATTCAATGATATCATCCGTCTTATGAAAGTGAGTACCTCTTCCACTGCTGACCTTGCAGCTGTGAACCTCTCCTTCAACATTATCTGATTTCCCATCATCACTGTTTAGTCACTGAAGCAGCATTTCATTTTTGACAACTATATATATGCAGCGCCCAAAATTTGGAGTTCCGGAATCCGGAATGTTCCGGAATCCGGACTCGGGGACGATTCGTGGCAGGGTCGTCTGGAATCCGTAAAATATTCCGGAATCCAGATCGGACGACCCTGCCGACTTCTGGCCTCACCTCGCCGCTGCCCGGCCTCGGGCCTCGCCTCATCGCTGCCCGGCCTCGGGCCTTGCCTCGCTGCCGCTTGCCTCGCCGCCCTTACCTTGGGGCCTCCTCGCCGACCCATCCAAACACTTCCTTGGCGGGGCCCAGCTCGATGACGACATCCTTGGTGGGGCCCACTGGCCCGACAACCTCCTCGGCGGAGCCCCACCCGACGATGACAACCTTGGCGGGGCTGGCCCACCCGAACACCACCTCTGTGGGGCCCCGCCCGACAACCTCCTCGATAGGGCCCAGCCCAACGCAAACACCTCCTCGACAGGCCCTGGCGGCCCGCCCGACGAAATTCTTGATGGGGCCGGCCCCAATATGACCTCCTCGATGGCAACCCGCCCGACGACGACCTCGGCGGGCCACGGACGGCCCGAACAGCTCCTCGGTAGGTACCCCTCCCACCCCGCCCCTGCTGTTCCAAAATCTGGAAATACCCGAACCTGGGCTCGGGTATTTCCAGATTCATGATGTCAGAAAGACATTCCAAAGTCCAGAAAACTGCAATATCCGGAACGGCCTCGGTCCCGAGGGTTCCGGATTCGGGACATTGCACCTGTATATATGTGTACGTTCTCGCAATGGAGGCTCCCTTTCATCTCACACTTACAGCTGCATGTCAGGCACAAACAATTGTGCACTAATTTCTAATGTGTCATTACAGTGGTACTCATCAATCATTCTTTGTTTTGCAGGCCAAGCTAGCTCACAATAGAATAGAGCAAAGGAGGACTGGTGATGGCGAGGCAGATATCCAGGTCCTCACACCTTTGGAGGAGAGGGTTGAGACACTCGTTGGCGGACATGGTGCCTTCCCTGTGGGCCAGGGTACTGCTGATGCTGATGAGGGTAAGTGAAGGGCCTCCTTTAATGTGCTCTCTTCTTGAATGCACCAGCGCCTACTGTTCCTTTCCTTCTGGAAGTCTGCTAGTTGCAGCCTCCATGCGTTAATCCCCCAGCTCCCCTTCACGGCAGCCCTTCTCCCATTTACGCTTGCAGAATTGACGCTCCCTGTGGCCTACGGTACTAGCGACGCCAATGTGGGCAGCATGGGAAAGTGAGGCCGTCCTTTAATGTGCTCTCTACCTGAATGTGCCAGTGCCTACTGAGCCTTTCCTTCTGGAAGTCTGCTATTTGCAGGCTCCATGCATCAATCCCCCATCTCCCCCTCACAGCAGCCCTTCTCCCATTTATGCTTGCAGATGAGAGACCAAATGGCAGCACACCCAGCACAGTGGGGAGTGAGGAGAGACCACGCAGACCAGCTGGAGGCCTGTATGAGACACTTCTCCACATAAGTGCAGACATCTCAAGTCGCAGCAGCGAGGACATTGAGGGGGCAAGCCCTGCTGATACTAGCGAGAACACTCCATCATTTGGGGAGGTGACTGATGAGGAAGAGGAGGACATTGATGGCACCAACACGTTACTGCTTCCATCCACACGCACTAGCTCAGATACTGGGAGTGCGTGGGCTGATATAGTTGATGTGGTACAGGAGTCTGCACTGCATGTTGCACCGGGGCCTAGCGGGCTGCAGCATGGTGAGGGGGCTAGGCAACCTTGGGTGCCATCTCTCCAGGGGGCAGGTCCGCACCAGAGTTCCGCTGAGGATGATTCAGATGATGCCATCAATGTTGCGGCTTACGAAAGAAGCGTGGAGGCCATGCATTCGCAGATGTAGGGGACACTGACAAGGGTGCCAGAGAGGCTGTTGGAAGTGGTGATAATTGTGGAGGAGTCCGCCTCCCGCATAGTCGACAGCTCTGCGCACACCATGGAGCCCATCATTGTCAGTGTGCAGGCGATGGTGGACTCCCAGAGTGACTGTGTGGATCCAGCTGTGATGCTGCAACCTGCAGGTGATGTAGCAGCTGCCATTTCACCACAGGCATGAGGGAATGGGTGCATCGGTGCTGGATTGGAGAGGATGGCCCACAGGCCCTGAGGCTCAGAATGCTCTTCTGCATTCTGGGCAACAGGCCACGGAGCATCTTACTGCTGCCAAGTCTACTGGCTTTGAGACTCTGGCTGCTCTCATGCAGTCTCAGCTCGATGCTACCCAACACCTCAGTCTTGCGTACATGGCTGGGTCCAACACAGGCCACAGGGGACCTTCCGGTGTTGTGCCACACCACCGACCTAACCTCCCTCAGCTTGGTGGTACTGGCAATGTGCCGCTCCCAGTGAGTGACTCAGGCTCCTCGGGCCAGGATATGGATGATGTGCTCTCTCAGGATCACAACTTTCCTGGCCCCAGACCTGCCACTCCGCCAGTGCTGCCCAGTCTGCACCCAGGTACAACGGTAGTCGAGGGCATCCGACAAGGACATCTGTAGCTCCTACACAAGAACCACAGCAGCCTTCCGAGACCCATGAGGCAGCCACAATGGACACACTTATGTAATGGTAGGATAGGCACGCGTAAGATGTGTTATAAGGAGATGCAAAAGGGTAAAACATTATATTATTGTGTTAGTTTCTGGAAATGTTGTTTGTTCTGTTGTCTTTTTGCACTGACTTGCATCATGCCATAAATCTTTATTTTTTGCACATATATCTGGGCAGGTGTTTAATTTGAGATGGCCATGGGAAATAGGAGCTGATGGTCATGTGGGAGGAGATTATGTGAATCGAGCAGCAATGAGACATATCGGCACCTCCCTTGCAGGGTTGTGATGGCGCTGATGCCTCCTGGTTGGGTGGTGACAGGGATCCTCCTCTTCCTCCTCCTCCTCCTCCTGCGCCTCCTCCTCCTCCTGTGTCTCCTCCTGTGCCTCCTCATCATCAGGTGGTACTGCTGGCTCAACCTCCAATGGCTGGCCCCTCATTAAGGGCCAGGTCTGCAGCATGCAGCAGATCACCACGAATGTGGAGACCCGTTGAGGAGAGTTCTGCAAGGCGCCACCAGACTGGTCCAGGCAACGGAACCTCTGTTTGAGGATATCGATGCAGTGCTCGATGAAGCACCTGGTGCCAGAATGAGCATCATTGTGGGCATGCTCGGCCGCTGTTCTGGGGTTCTATAGTGGAATCAGCAGCCAAGTGGACAGGGGATATCCCTTGTCACCAAGCAGTCATCCACAATCCTGATTTGGCCCAGGGAAGAGGGCAGACACACTGGTCTGGTGCAGAATGAATGAATCATTGCTGTTGCCTGGATACTTGGCAGTCACACCAACTGCACATTGAGAGAGTGGAATCCCTTCCTATTGATGAAGACTTTGGGATGGTGTTGTGGCACCCTGAGGCCAATGTGTGTGCAGTCGATGGCACCCTGCACCCTGGGGAATCCTGCAATGCGGGCAAATCTGGCCTGCCACTCCACCTGCTTCTCCCTGGTCATCTGGAAGGAGATATAATCCATTCTTCTCCCATATAGAGTATCGGTGATCTGCCGGATGGAGTGATGGACAGAGAATTGTGAGACATTGGCTATGTCTGCAGTCGCAGACTGTAAAGCACCTGTAGCATAAAAGTTCAGAGCTATGGTGACCATGGTCTCAACGGTCAGAGCGGTCCTGAGCCTTGTGTGAAGTTCCAGATCTTGGTGCAGGACATTGCAGAGCTCTCTCAGTACGTCCTTTCTAAATCTGAGCCTTCACAAGCATTGCTCATCACTGAGCTCCAGGAAGGAGAACTAACTTCAGTAGATCCTTTGACGGTAGGGCCTCCTTCCCCCAGGTCTGTGCTGGCCATCTCCCATGGCAGTTGGTTGATTGTCGGGAGCTTCTGCAGGCTGTTGCTGGCAAGGCTCCTGGCCCAATATGTGGTGGGAGGGTCAGCGTATCTGACCCTCCTCCTCACGCCATCTCCCTCCTGGCCACCCTCTCTATGTGCATGTCTGTGCTCATCTGCAGACCCTTCTAGATGTTGGGCAGCATGGCTGCTGCCTCCCTTGCCCGCTGTCTCTCTACACGTTGCTGATGCCGCCACTTTCTCCTGCATGCCGGCCTGCATCTGACAAGGTGGACAAGGCGTTCCCCTGCCAAAACTGAGCCCATTCTGTGTCAAGGCTGGACCCTGACAAGCAGGCCTCTGTGGAGTACAGAATGAGGCCTACAGGCCTCCACTAATCAGTGAGAGCTAAAAGTCCTCAAAACTCTCCCAAAAGTGATGAGCACAACTCAAGCAGCTTAATCAAATGCACAAAAGGAACAGAAATGTTTTCACCCCAATTATCCCGATCGCAGGAATCCTCCTTTCTCCTCCTCCAGCGGTGTCGAGTAGCACGGCAAAGTGTACTAACACAAAAAGTTGGCGGGGGGGGGGGGCACTGTCCAACAAAAAGCTCAATTTTTCTACCTGAATATGGGTGGCGAGGCCGCGTAGCAGGGTCACGCACCCTGATGATGTCAGTACGGCCGCGAGCACCATACTGGGGCGGAAGTCGGTGGCTTGCGGCAGAAGTCCACACTGCCGAGAAAACTCCCGTGCTGAAAATGCGTCGCGGGGGCCAATTTGCAGAATAGCCACTGAAAATCCACGGTAACGGTCCATCCCGGGACCCTGAATTTCGGTGCCCAAGTATCTTGTATATTTCTTTAACAGCCCCTTTGGGAAGGGGCATAGAGCCAACAGACATACTGTGGCGCAAGGCCACTGAGGGATTTATAGATGAGGAAATTTTGAAACCAGGACCCGATATTAATTTGGAGGCACTGAGTGAGCAGTGGTGGAGGGGCTGTTTTGCAGCCGGGAAACCCAGAAGAATGGGTTTCTCTCATGCCCAGCTGAATTTAACAGATTGAAAGTCTGGCTGGCTGTCAGGCGGAAACACCAGCAGCAACAGGTCACAGCCGAAGAGCAGAGAGGAGGGAGGGAGAGATCGTGGGTCAGGACCTGTGGATCGATCAGAGGGTCGGAGGCAGCGGGGAGCCAAAGATACTCATGGGGGTGGGGGAGAGGGGACGGAGACATTAAGCAGCCGGACACACATTGTGGGCACGGGAAAGTCGGAGACACAGTAGAAGATCAGGATGGAAATTATACAGTTAGAGGATCACTGCAGTACAGATTCCATGAACTTATTCCTTTGAACAGAAATAATCCTGTTACTAAAGTTTCTTCGACAATTCCAAACCACTTGTCAGAAAAGGCACATGTTGACATTGATAAAGTATTTAACAGCTAATGCTGAAAATAATTACCTTCAGAATCAATACAGGTTGAATAATCAATATTAAAATTCTCCATTTGCTACCCAATGTGGGATTTCACAACTGAGCTAAAAAAATAATTCACTGAGATATGGAGCTGACAGATCTACACAGATTACTTTCCATGTTTTTGATTGCTGTGTACATCTCATGGATTCTGTTTCAGACTAAGGGCTGGATTTTAAGGTGGAAGGCGGGTTGGGGGAGGGGGGGCTGTGAGGCGGTCAGGAAACCCAGGAGGCTGAGTTTTCCGCAGGCCCCGACAACTTTAACGGCAGAGCCTGATTTACTTGCGAGGCCTCGGTTTCCTGCCCGCAACCAGCCAGATGGAAAGGCTGAGGGTGGGTAGGCCTGTGGCACTAGGCCGCACAGAGGTGGGTGGGAGGGATCAGTTGAGGGCCAGTGCCAACCTCTGGAGCCTTGATGTGGGGGTGGATGAAAAATCACCGGCATTGCTGGATTGGGGGTTGGGGGGGCAGGTGTCGAGAGACGATTGCCGACAACGTGAAACTGGGGGGGTGGGGGGAGAGAAGAACAGCGACAATGAGGGACCGGGGGGGCGGGGTTGCGTGAGATCACCAGAGAATCGTGGCCAGCCTGAAGATCATCGGTGAAGGGAGGGAGTGGGGGAGGGAAGATCACAACGGGACAGGCTACCAGAGGATTGTGGCCTATCTGATGCTGATGGGGGGGGCGGGGTGGGGGAGGAAAATCGGGGCTAGCAACCAAAGGATCATGGATGGCCTCAGGCTGATCGTGGGGAGTCCGGGAAGGCAATCGGAGGCCTTGAGAGGGGATCCCCAATCGCACTTAGAACCTGTCACAAATTTCATGGGTCTAGAGTAGATGTTCTCTCAAATTTCGCATCATGAGTATATCTTTATTATCTGATATCTAGTTAAATGATGTTGTGACCTGGGGACATAATATAAACCCCTTGCTGCTTGTATTTGATACGATGATCTCCTATCTGCTGCCATGTGTATTCCCTCCTGTCTTTACAGAAGGGAGACTGAAAAGCACTTCAGAGCATGATTATAAAATAATAAATTGGATTATTTTACATGATCTAACTGAATGAACAGAAAACAGTTTTCGGAATGGGACCCAATCAATTCTCTATTGCTCCTCATACCATAAAATCCATATTGCCACTATGGGTGGAAATTCACAACTGAAGCTCGATGAACTAAGCTAATCCGTCTTGAATTCCTCTCTTACTGGTCAAATGCATTCATAACTACATTTGAAACTTCAATCTTCCTGACTCACATTCATTCTGAAGAGAGAGCATACAAAGCCAGACTTCTAACTCCTCCCACAACTCTGCAAGTCAAGATTGGGTTCACCAAGCTGCCAATCAAAGTTACACCTTGAAACAAATTCCACTCCCTGTAGAGTCTTGCTGTTCCTATGTACCTGTTGAGCTAAAACCTCTGCTGGGCACATTCAATTAAAAACTCATTCCACCATAATGGCAAGAAATATCTTAGACTAGACTTTAATGAAGTTAATTGTAGCAAAGCTGATGTAGCATTCAAATGTAAACAAACTGTTGCCTACGATGGTTGGCCAATCCGGTATCCTACTCTGGGAACCATCCACATCATCATTATCATCATAGGCAGTCCCTCGGAATCGAGGAGGACTTGCTTCCACTCCCAAAGTGAGTTCTTTGATGGCTGGACAATCCGATACGAGAGCCACAGACCCTGTTGCAGGTGGGACAGACATTTGTCGGTGGAAGAGGTTGTCAGGGCTGGTTTGCCGCGCGCTCCTTCTGCTGCCTGCGCCTGGCCTCTTCATGCTCCTTGCGTTGAGCCTCAAAGAGCTCAACGCCCTCCCGGATGGACTTTCTCCACCTCGGGTGATCTTCGGCCATGGTCCCCCAGGTGTCAGTGGTGATGTCACACTTTACCAGAGAGGCTTTTAGGATGTCCTTATAACGTTTCCGCTGTCCTCCTTTGGCTCGTTTATGATGAAGGAGCTCCGCATAAAGCATTTGCTTCGGGAGTCTCGTATCTGGCATGCGTACTATGTGGCCTGCCCAGCGAAGCTGATCATGTGTGGTCAGTGCTTCAATACTGTGGATGTTAGCCTGGTCGAGGACACTGATGTTGGTGCGCCTATCCTCCCGGGAGATGTGCAGGATCTTGCGGACACATCGTTGGTGATATATCTCCAGCGACTTGAGGCACCTTCTGTACATCGTCCATGCCTTAGACCCATACAGAAGAGTGGATATTACTACAGCCCTGTAGACCATGAGCTTGGTGGTAAATTTGAGGACCTGGTCTTCAAACACTCTTTTCCGCAGGCAGCCGAAGGCTGCGCTGGCGCACTGGAGGCAATGCTGAATCTCCGTATCAATGTCTGCCTTTGTTGATAAGAGGCTCCTGAGCTATGGGAAATGGTCCACGTTGTCCAGGGCCGCGCCGTGGATCTTGATGATTGGAAGGCAGTGCTGTGCGGCGATGACAGGCTGGTGAAGGACCTTTGTCTTACGGATGTTAAGCGTAAGGCCTAAGTCAACATTCTACATGGCTCATGTATCTTTGGGAGTTAACCCTTTGTAAGCTGAAACTAACCTACATAGCAATATCAGAACATAAATTAAAACTAGACTAAATAATTTATGTCCCAAATACTACAGAGAATTAAAGCTCAAATAAAGATGAAAAGTAACATTTTGTAACGTAACCATTGCTACAACTTGTAGTTTCTAACCTGTGAAAATTTTCTAAAAGACTTCAGTTACACTGCCCTGATGGTCTCGTGGATAAAGGTTCCACTTCAGATAGAGTAGAATTTTCCAACTTCAGTTTCTGATCTGCTCTGGATTAGCTGGTTTCAGTTGGAGTGATACAACAGGCCTGAGTGATTCTGAGCTAGGAGAAAGCAATCCATCCCAGCTTCTTGCTACTGATTCATTTTCAGTGACTCTGGCTGTACGGGGGTCAGGACAGTATGTCTATGACGCCATCCACGGGATCTTCCAACACTCACTCTCTGAGCTCGTGTGTGAAGAGTGGCCACTTGGGTGAGATAATTCGGACTGTCACTGCCTGTGGAATTGTGCCTGAGAATAAGGCAGGTTTCCTAGGACAGGAGGGAAAAAATTGAGGGAGGAGAGGACCAATTCAGAAAATTACTTCTGTTCAAATCATAATCATATTTCAAAATAACTGAAGTTGAACTGAATCTGATCTTGGAACCTTGTGAAGAATGAAATTCGAAATAACAGAAAACTAGATTACACATTTGAAAATATACCGTTGTGGCAAGCTGTTTCTCTGATAAATTGTATTCTTCCTGTCTAATGACTGTTGATGTGGAGTATGACAAAGATACTCAACACAGGCCTGTTGTGGAGAAAATAATTTTTAAATTGCTTGATCAAGGGAGACACGGTCTACACCAGTTCCTTAACTGGCTGCCTTCCCAACCATTCTTGTCGAACACTTTAGGAGCTGCTTCTTTTATACAGAATTCTTTGCAAAGTCATCATTTATATTATCATTGGTCAGTCTTTCTACCGCATGACAATTTTTTTTCGCTTTGTTACAGATTGTTTAATTTCAACTTTGTTAATTGTTTCACATCCTCCTTGGATATGAACATATCTATTCTGCATACTGCCTCCTGCCACTAACAGGAATTTATTGCTAAGTTCTGAATACAACAAGAAGCCACTTCCTCGGCCTACAACCTTAGCTCTGAATAACAGGAACTGTACCATTGTCCTACAGTTGCACCTGCTAATTCTGCCACATCAACAAATTGTGTTTTTGCCATCCTAATCTAAAACGTGTTTAACGCTTTAATTCCCACTTCAATCCCCACTTTGGTCACATGGTTATTCTATTAACCCACGGTGACCAATTATTTTACCTTACTAGACTCGTGTGTCTCCCGCCCCGATTTTGTTGATCAGGCGATAGGATTGGGACACTCACGACTCATATCAGGTATTGGTGTTGGTTTGGTTCGTCTCCCTGTTACCTATTTTCAGCGAAGGCTTCCTTTTGTATTTCCGAGCGGCTTTTACCAGCGCTTTCATCCTTCTCCTCCTACATCTAAAGCACCATTCAAACAGTAACATAAGTATAACCAACATCTGCACTAATACATGTGACATAATTCTTATCCAAGTGTGTACATGAACATTGTCCAAAATCCCATAGTCGTGTATACCAGGGTTGATTGGCCATCACTTTCTTTGTGTCCTTTTGCAGCTCAACAATCTCTTTCATCAGGCTGATGTATTTTTGTCATTGCTCACGGACACTCTTCTCCAATGCTGTCTATTCCTCACTTAATTTGGGAATAAGTTTTCCCTGAAGCTCTTTGAAGCCCTCGTACTCCACCTTTATAGTGTTTACCACCATTCCACTGATAGTTTCTTCTTTTAATTCTGGGTATATAATATGTCCCTGAATATCAAGCTCTTCTCTGGTTGTAAAGCAAAAGTCGGTGGTAGTGATGGGGCAGTGCGTTACTCCTCCCACAGTCATGTTAGTGGCTGTGGTGCTGAAACACCATTGCCAGTTATTTCATGGTGCTGCTGTTGTCTCGAAATCCAGCATTAGCGGGGTTATGCTCAGGATGCATCCTTCTGCATGGCTGTATCCACAGTCATCTTGATCAAATTTGGGATGTTCTCAGCACAAAACATCCTGGTTATTCTTATGACAATCTTTAATGCACACACCCTTGGTATCATCTCCCTTCTTAATAACGTATTGATGCAGTTTGTGGTATCTGACCCGTGTTTGGTTTCTTATTTCTCCTATATTGTCAACTTTATACAGGAGGTTTCCCTTGGTCACATCATATTGTGGTATTGACAGTACAAATCCAATTTTATTCTGATGACCAGTTACACATTTAGTTTTAGGAACCCATGCATGGCTGTTTCGCCTGATTTCACAGGCGTCTGTTTCCCTTTTTCTCAAGGTCCATTCCCTAAATATATCATTGGTTATCCAATCTGGGACCTCCCCATTTTGTAGCTGTTCTAAGTTATGTTCTACTGTACTTATCATCCATGCTCCATACCCGATGCATACCACAGCGTTTCGTCTGCTTTCGCTATTGTACTTTTGGTTTGCGCTTATTAAGTTAATTTTCTTGGCATGATCCCTTAGTGAGTGGGCCACTTGTAACAATTCTCGTTCGATCCCATCTCCCAATTGGGCCTGCATTTTCTCATTATCATTTTCCCTTTCCAGCAACCCTCTTAGGGCTTGGATGAGTGTGCCAACCTGCTCTTCCACCATCTGGCGATCTATAGCATTTACAGCGGCTACGCCCGCCGCATATCCCGCGCCAATCATTTCTAATATCCTCCTTTTTCGTCGAACCTTCCCTTTTAATGTGGTAAACCTCAGGGTCTTAGACTCGGGTCCATCTAAGGCCCACAGTGTCAGATTTTTATACATGCTTATTGTTTTTGACCTGCAGGAACTGCGGATCGTTAGATCGGTCAGATTTAGAAATATCGTGATTATCTTCTGGTGTATTCCAAAGTGTATTTTTTTCTTTCGTGTATTTCATTACTAACCCCCCTTTGGCCCACTTTGTTACAAGAGGGCACCTTGGAGTTCTCCTCATACAGTGGCACATCGTTCCCCCTCATGTATGATTGTCACAACTTGTACTTCCCTCTGGGGCGGTTGATGGGCTACTAGTTTCTTCCTTGTCCTTGTAGAATTATGAGGGCGGTGGTGATCACGTTTATATACATTCTGTTGATAAAACACATCCTGGATATTCCAGGCTTTTAGTTAGATTCTTACCATTTCTACTTCTACCGGATTGTTTGCACCGTTTCTCCGGGCATGTGACCTTTTCCAGGTCCATTTTATTATGGCAAGTACCCCTAGTATTGCAAATATTAATCCTAGTCCCCCGAAAAGTCCATCTAGCAATGTATCCCTCCACTTCTTATATTCTTTCAGTTGGGACCAATGTTTCCATCGGCCCCCACCTTGATTGACCACCCTCATATTGACACATGCACACGTGTCTCCACTAATCAGTACCTCTGTCGAGGGACGAATCCAGATTGTTCTGGTAATATCCTAACAATTACCCTTGCCCCTACCTCGGGTACTACCGCTGGGGGTTTTGTTCCCTTATCCTCGTCTTCCTCTTCCTGCTTATTTTGCATTTCCTGTCGCATACCTTTCAACTTCCTACTCAGTTCCATTACATACTTCCTAATTCTATCACGTAAAGGTCCTAACTCTGCTCCTCCTGTAACTATTCCCTCAGGGAGTATCATTGCTCATCCAGTCATTAGTTCAAAAGGGGTGAGTCCTGTTGTGCAGTTCGGTGTAGTACGCACTCTCATCAATATGGTGGGCAGGAGTTCTGGCCATGTCTGTCCGGTTCCCTGGATTGCTTTACTCAGGGAGGTTTTAAGGGTTCTATTCATTCTTTCTACCATTCCCAAACTCTGGGGATGGTAGGGGATGTGGAATTTCTGCTTAATGTTTAGTATTTTACAAGTTTCCTTCATTACCTTTCCTATGAAATGAGTCCCTTGGTTTGAATCTATCTGAATGGGAATCCTCCATCTAGGAATTACCTCTTCCGCTATTATACGGGCTACCATGATTGCGGTGCAATTGCGGGTGGCGAATGCTTCCACCCACCTTGTAAACTGGTCAATAATCACCAAGCAGTACTTCCTTCCCCTGGAGTTTATTAGGGGCCTAGTAAAATCAATCTGTATGTTTTTCCATGGTCCCTGTGGGCGGGGTTGGTTCGCCATCCTTATTTTTATCGCTTTTCCTTGATTATGTTGGGCAGACGTAACACAGTGCTGACAATGTTTAGCAACGTCGCGCCCAATTCCCGGCCACCATCAATCCCGTGAGATATTGGATACCATGGCGTTACGCCCGGCATGGTTAATGCCGTGGTGTAACTCCATGATCATTTGCCGAATGCAGGAAGGGGCCAACATCTTTCCGTCCTTTCTCCAAACGGAGTCTATGCCAGGTGATCCTCCCTTCCTCTCCCATTCTGCTCTTTTTTCCTCGTTCGTAACTGCGTGCAGTTTAACTATGTTTATGTCCTCCTCTGTGCTAATGCTACAGACTGACTCTATCTTTATGTCTGCGGAAGTGGCCGCTTCTCGGGCGTCATTGATGGGCCTTTACCTTTACCACTGCTGCTTCAGCTGGTTTGCTGGCTGCCTCTAATAGTAATTTTATATGTTCATCATGTTTGATGGCCTCGCCGGCAGAGGTAATAAACCCTCTCCTTCCCCATGCTACCATGTAGTCATGTACTACCCCAAAGGCATACCTGCTATCTGTATATATATTCACTGTCTTTCCCTCTGCCAGTAATAAGGCTTCCGACAGTGCAGTTAATTCTGTTACTTGGGCCGAAAGGCCTCCGTCCAGCGCTCCCTGCATCACTACCTCGAGATGCTGGTTTAATACCGTCCATCCCGTACGTGGGTGGCCGTCGACATACCGTCGGGACCCGTCCACATACAATGTGAGGTCTGGGTTTTCGAGAGCTACCTCACTTACATTCCCTGGGGAATCTTCCCATTCTAATGCGTTACACTCGTGGGGCTCCCCCCTAAGAGGATTCCTTCTGTCGGGTTTTCCCCGGTGTCTCTGACTATCTTTACTGATTCATCGTGGGGCAGTAAAACGGGTTCCCACTTCGCTCGGCGGACATTGGAGATAGCCTGGAGCTTTCCAGTATTCAACATTTCTACCAGAGTGTGTTTGGTGTGTTGGACAATTTCGCCTGTCATCACAACAGGTTCGCTGACCTTGACTGCCCATGTGGCGCAGTCTAGTGCAGCTGCGCATCTGGATAAGCCCACGGCTACTGGTGATTGTTGGGTTGAATAGAAGGCTATGGGTCTCATTCTGTCCCCGTGCATTTCTGTTTCTCATCAGAGAAAATGGCATTTTTAGATTGTTCCCAAACTTTTAGTATTTTTTTTAAACTGTTTAGTATTTTTTATTTTACAAAGGTTTCCAAACCCAAGATTTTCCAATACAACCAAAATGTTTATCAAAATCCCAATTCAAATAATGCACTGCAAATCTTTATATTAAATCTCTTTTACTAAACTAGAAGCTTTCACGTCATTTAAAATAAGATCCTACACAAAGGAAACGAGGGCAGAGCTTCCCCAGCCTGTAGCCACAAGAAACACACGCAGACTTTTTAAAAAAAAAGATATTACACTCTCCCTTCTCCTTTCTTTATCTCACTCATAGACTAAATTTATTATCTTTCAACCCAATGTAATCAATGATTATGTGTTTTTTTTACGCGAGTAATTGGGCGTCTCGGCCTGCAATAACCAAATTGAAAAGACAACACTTTGTTTACGATTCTAATTGAGTTAAAATGAGCCACACATTTTTAATTGAGTTTTATCTTTTGTTAAACAAATCCATCCTTTGTGCATTTCCTAGTTCCTTAACTTATCATCAAAATAAATCCACATCTGTGTTTCTAACTTAAAGTGTCATTCAATTCTAGATACACAATTCAACTTCTTCACATTTTCTTAAACTTCCCACATCTAGGACAACACTACAAAGGTTAAAAACTTTCAGCTCATTGCCTGGAAAAGTGGGTGGAGCTAAAGTAAAGATACAGATGCACTATTTCTCTTTTAAAAGACCAGCTTTCAGACAACTGGAAAATTCATTAACTCTACAGTCAAGAAAACTTCCAGACAACCACTTTCGTTCAACAAAGCTTATCTTTCTCTTCCTCGACATGAAAGCTGAAGCTTCTGTGTCAGTGTTATATTCTTCTTAGATCTACCCACTCTATCTCCTACTCTTAATTTGTGCATTTCCTGTAATTGAGACCTGGCCATGGCCTTATATTGCAAACATTGACTGACCACCATCAAACCTGATTTGACCGTTTGTTTATTTGCTTTTCTTCAACCATCATTTTTGATTTGAGGGGTCTTCTTTGGGATCCTACTTAACATAGTAACTATCAATATTTTATGGTTGTCAGCAAAATACCTATTCAGCGAACCTTCCAGCCCCTAATCTAGCATATCTTTGCACGCCATCTATTTTTGGTACGTCTACCCCTCTATTGGTTTGTTTTTCCCTTTTAACCTAGTTTCCTCGAACCTAGAGTCTGCAATTACAAACCTGCGAAGCCGATCCTACTTTGATAATTACTACTGTGACCTCTTAACTATCCTCAAGTCTTTTACACCATTACAGACCTTTCTCACAAGTTCGGACGCCCCAGGCGACCGACATGTTTCGCGGCAGATTACATCGGATTTATGAGTGGTATTTAAAATATACTCACTCTTGATGGTCTGCAAACGTCCGTCTGCCTTTCACCTGGGTGCGTCCTGCCAGACTACGCCATTTGATGTGGAGTATGACAAAGACACTCAACACAGGCCTGTTGTGGAGAAAATAATTTTTAAATTGCTTGATCAAGGGAGACACGGTCTACACCAGTTCCTTAACTGGCTGCCTTCCCAACCATTCTCGTCGAACACTTTAGGAGCTGCTTCTTTTATACAGAATTCTTTGCAAAGTCATCATTTATATTATCATTGGTCAGTCTTTCTACCGCATGACAATTTTTTTTCGCTTTGTTACAGATTGTTTAATTTCAACTTTGTTAATTGTTTCACATCCTCCTTGGGTATGAACATATCTATCCTGCATACTGCCTCCTGCCACTAACAGGAATTTATTGCTAAGTTCTGAATACAACAAAAAGCCACTTCCTCGGCCTACAACCTTAGCTCTGAATAACAGGAACTGTACCACTGTCCTACAGTTGCACCTGCTAATTCTGCCACATTAGCGAATTGTGTTTTTGCCTTCTTGATCTAAAATATGTTTAACTCTTTAATTCCCATTTCAACTGTTAATAGAGTGTGGCTGAAACTTCCAAAGGCAAACGCAGAAAACCTTTTCTCAACCTATGTTTTAGCATTGTACTATTAATCAATAATAAAAAGAGTGATGCATTTTTACAACTTAGCCATAGCACCTAATGAGCATTATACATGAATAAAAAATGCCCCAGAACTACACGTTTCAGCAGAGAAAGGCATCATGCTGATTTCTTATTTGTGGCATCAAAGGCTGTGCATTCTTCTAACTTACCACAAAGACGTTTGTTTTACAGACTCGCTTTATTATCTGTGCGGTGTCTCATTCAGTTTGAGGTAAATTGACTTTCCTTAATCTAACACGTTCTAGGATAATTTTTTTAAATCCTTTCATTCAAAAGGGTGCATACCCAAAAATGTAATCTTGTGAAACCACATTCTTGTTAATGGCAACAAACCCAGTGCTGGTGTTGTCAAGAAATCAGTTTAACAAGCTTGCACATTGAGGTATGCAGTCTGAATTCAAGTCAGGTGTTTCCTTCTGAAGTGTTGGTGAAGCCAATTTAAATCTATTCTTAGGGATAATACAGGTTGATTCTGAATCAGTAAGCTTTCTGCATTCCGGTTGATTTAAAAACAATAAATAGTCTAATTTAAAAAAAAAATTAGAATATTTTTAAAAAGAATTTGGGGATTACAATTTGAGTCAATGAACATCCCTGCTCCCCTCCCCCACTTAAATGAGACTTTTAGAGTCTTGGTCAAATGAGAAGTGATAGAAAATGACATGCCACTTTTGAATACTGATCATCACTTCCTGGCAACATTGTAAACTAATATGATAAAAGTAAGTATTGCAAGGACCTTTATCAGATCCAGTATATTTGACATCAGTAGAGTGATGTTTCTGATTTCTCTCTTCCCATAAATACATGAATACCTGAAAACTGGTCCCAACTCCAACACACAGTGCTACAAAGTATTGAATGGTTGCTCTGTATAATCCGATCAGCTGTAAGGTTGAGCCTTATTCTCTCGCACTCTATTCAGTATCCAGACGTGAGACTAGGAACTGTGGAGGAGCAAAGGGATTTGTGTGTCCATGCACACAGATCATTAAAAGCTAGTGCACAGATGCAAAAAGTTATCATAAAGCCAAATGGAAGGTTGGCCTTTATGTCAAGGGGGATGAAATACAAAGGGAAGGAAGTTATGCTTCAGATACCTT
Organism: Pristiophorus japonicus; assembly: GCF_044704955.1. Taxonomy (NCBI): domain Eukaryota; kingdom Metazoa; phylum Chordata; class Chondrichthyes; family Pristiophoridae; genus Pristiophorus; species Pristiophorus japonicus. The sequence continues at coordinate 210,196,155 of NC_091977.1, read as the reverse complement.
GGTCAGACCCGATCTGGAATACTGCATTCAATTTTCTGCACCGCACCTCAAGAAGGATATATTGGTCTTGGAAGGGATACAGCACAAATTCACCAGAATGATATGAGGGCTTAAAGGGTTGAATTGTGACGAGAGGCTGCTTAAACTTGGCTTTTATTCACTTAAGTTTAGACGGTTGAGGAGTTGTCTAATCGATGTATTTTAAATAATAAAATAATTTGATAGGGTAGATATAGATAAACTATTTCTTCTGGTCGGTAAATCAAGAACAAGGATGCACAATCCTGAAATTAGCACTTGATCATTTAGGAGTAAAATCAGGAAAGACTTTTTCAAACAAAAGACACTGGGAGCCTGGAATTCTGTCCCCCAATTGGAGCTTTCAAGAGAGTAATCGATAGAATTTTTTTGGTTAAGGGAATCAAGGATATACATTAAGGACGGGTGGCGGCCCCAAACTGCAAGGAAACAACAGCGGCAGGTCGGGGCCATAAAAGGCGAGTGGCAAGCAGCCCCTGGACAGCTTGGCAGCATACCACTTCAGGGGGCAGCGCGAGCCAGTTCCGGAGAGCAACAACAGTGAAGAGAGTGACTAGTCTGAACGTCACCATAGCCCAGGTCGGTGATTGGAACGTGGGCAGGTACAGCAGGAGCAGCGAGTAATCAAGGAGCAACATGATCGGGGCTCAGGAGAGGCGAGGGCCCTGGGGCAGCACGGGCCAGCCCAAACTGCGATATGTGTGCACACAAGGTCCGTGCAGCAGAGCTGGTCTCCAGTCGTCTTGGTTAATCCTTGCCACTGGACCAAGACCTAGCTCTGTCAAGCCCGTGTGGTGGCTGGTGTCCAACGGCCACCACACATTAAAAAAGGCCACACACAGGCATCTTCCACCCTTCAACATGTTGTTCTGGACCTAGAATATCCGGTCCTTCGTTGAAACACCTGTGAACTCATCCCTTTTTGGTGTGGAGCCAAGTCATCTTCGATACGAAGGCCCACCTAAGAAGATGATTAAGGGCAGGTAAATGGAGTTGAGGTACAGATCAGCCATGAATTAATTGAATGGCAAAGCAAGCTGAAGGGGCTAAATGGCTTACTTCTGTCCCTTTATTTCTTCCCACTTGCCCAGCATTTCTACAATTTAAACCAATAATCCTGAAATAACAATGTTGTTTAGGATGAGATGTTTTTATGTTGCTGACAGGAACTTCAGTTAGTGTCAGCATCAGTGGGGCAATGTTTATCAGACACTGTGGCTGGAGTCAATCGGTCTGACCATCCCAAATGATTACCAGTTCAGGTGCTTGTCACCGCAGACTAAAAAACAAACACTCCTGGGCAGTGCTACATCAGCGACAACTGCAGCAAGAGCTGCAAATCCACCATTGGAACTAAGGTGGAGAAAAATAGGGTGTTAAATTGGCCAAGCCCCGAAAACAGGCATGGGGATCATGGTGCGTGATTAACCCATGCCTGTTCATTTCATTGCAGGCAACATGCTAAATTGGTGCTTTCTGCTCTTTTACATGATTGCTGCATGCAGCCAGCACTACCTATGCTGTTAATTGGTTGCACGTATCAATAGTGGGCTAGCGCTACTTAAAGTCAGGCTGCACGTGTGAAAGGGGAGGTGCATTGTGGCTGTAAGAAGTGGTGGGAGTTTTTTGAAAAATCAATCTGGGCTGAAACACTTTGGGAAATGGCTAAACATGCACGAGAGTGAGCATCAATGTTTTCACACTCTGCACTGGAGGTTTTGGTGTAAGACTTGGAAAGAAGGAGAGACATCCTGTATCAACGGGTGGACAGGTGAGGTTCTCCAGACATATGCAGTGGGAACAAGTAGCGGTGGCGGTCAATACCAGGAGTGTTGCTCCAAGAACATGGATACAGTGTAGGAAGATATTTAAGAGTCTGACACAAGCTGTCAATGTATATGAATTCATCTTCAAATATCATATCCTGCCAACTGCACCACTAGCCTCACTCACTGCTCAATTCACTACACCCCAAGCACCCACCTACCAATAATCTCTATCAATGAGTACTTAACCCTTCAATTCAAATGCTTTACCACACCCTCACACAGTTAGCACTGCTGCAAGCCTCACACCCATAACTCACAGCTCACAGACAATGGCAGCTATTCAACCATGACAGCCCCATCACCCAAACATATTGCAGGACTCTCACTGACACATTTCCCTCTTTCTTGCAGGAGAAGGTGACACACACAGGAGGCAGTAGTAAAAAACTGGAGGAGGACAAGCATGGTTGCACATTTTAAATCCCATGGAGGAGAGTGTGCTGGCCATCATGGGATCGGGCATCGCTGAGGCCGTGGCCACTGACGGCACTGGAGGGATTGATAATGAGGGTATCTGCATACATTATCCTCCTTCTCCCATTCCACTTCTCCCTCATCTGACAATCTCTTCTGACTCACAAGCTGCATATGATGTAAGCACTTCTTACTTTCTCAACCCACATCCATTTTTCATTTCAGATACACAAGAATTGCAACCTGCCCAGTCAGTGAGGAAGAGGAAGATGACAGAGAAGATAAAGAGGCACCATCACTCGCAGCCACCAGTTCAGAGATGAAACTGCATGTCTTTAGAGGTTAAGATGGAGGAGGGATCTTCAGGTGGAGAGACACCGAGCACAAGTGCGCAGGAGCCAGGGCGGGGGAAAGGATAGCGCAGGTGTCAGCTCCCTGGAGGGCGAGGTCACACACTAATTCTGCTGCAGAGGAGTTAGATGGGGACTTCGATGGGCCAGGCTACAGAAGAAGGCTGAAGGGTGAACACAATCAAATGCTTGGTGCGCTGGGAAGCCTGACAGAAAGCCTGTGCTCAATGTCAAGGAGTATGGAGGAGTCCAATGCTAACTTGGCATAGGGCTTTGTGCAGAGCTTGGGGCCCACCCTTTCCAACATGGAACAGGTGGACACCTCCATCAGCACACCTGTGGAACCCACCATGAAGCAGCATCTGATAGTCAATGTTACAGCTTGCATTGCAGCATTAACGGCTTCCATCAAAGATCTGAGTGACATAGTGAATGCTCAGACTGCTGCCATCATGGCTTTGGATACCATCACAGCAGTCCATCAATCTGTTCTCCAACAGATCAGTAAGATTGCTGAGGTGCTGCCCCATGTAAATGACAGGGTCTTCATGGAGCACGAACCTCCTTTCTTTTCTGAGAATGACAGTATACTACCAGTGCCCTTGCTGTTGCCCGTCAGCCAACCAGATCAGACTGCTGCACTCAGGCTGCGATGGTGCAGTCTGAATCCATCCTTCTAGACCTAGAGCTGCTCGAGGTCACCGTCCAAGGCCACCTGCAGTTTCCTCAATTAAATGTCAGCAGTCTACCCACAGCTATGCTGCAGCCACTGGGGAAGCACCTCATAGGAGCACTAGGAAAGTCAAGGGTACATGGAAGACAGGCACTAAGGGAATTCACAAGCATGATTCGGTTATTTTTGTATGCATTTTGTCATAATTGAATTTATAAAATTAGATTAGATTGTGCATTTTTTGGTTTTTATTTTTGCGTTTTTGGAAAGAGGATAATCTGATGGTCAATGATAGAGGAAAGGTAAGGAGTGTGGGACTGTTGGTGAATGGGGAGGTGTGGTTGAGATGACTGGTATCGCTCATGAATTATTTGATCACATAGAGACCGGCCAGGATGGGGTTGTCTACTTTGTAGCCTCCCTTCCTCTTGATCTTTCTCTACTTCCTGTTGCAATTCTTCCTCTTCCTCTTCCTCTTCCTCTTCATCGATTTCCTGCTCCTGAGATTCTTGCCTGATAGGTGGTGGCAAGGGCTGTTCCTCATCATGGTAAAGTTGTGCGGCATGCAACATACTGCCACAAATCTTGATACCCGCTCAGCTGAGTACTGCAGGGCTCTCCCAGAGCGGTCCTGGCAGCGGAAACATTGATTGAGGATGCTGATGGTGTGCTCTAAAAAGCTCCTTGTGGCAGCTTGGCTCTCACTGTAGGCTTGCTGTGCATGTGTGCGTGGGTTCCGGACTGGAGTCATGAGCCATGCCATGAGTGGATAACCCTTGACACCCTGGAGCCAATATGTGACTTGCTATGGTGGGCAAATGCAGGTGGCAAAGATAACTGCTGCAGAATGGAGGAATCATGACTGCTGCGAAGATAACAGGCATTCACCCTTATGATGCATTGGCTGTGGTCACACACCAGCTACACATTGAGGGAGTGGAATCCCTTTTGCTTCATGAAAATGGCAGAGTTCACATGAGGCACATGCAAGGCAATGTGCGTGTAGTCAATGGCACCCGGTGCAATGGGGAATCCTGCAATCCATGCAAACCCTCATGCTTGCTCTGCCTGCTTGTCCCTGGTAAGAGAGAAAAAGATGATTCTGTCTCTCTGTTTTTAGAGAGCCTCAGTGATGTTCCTTATGCAGTAGCGCTTAAATATTTGAAGGAGAAAAAATTGCAGAGATATGTAAAGCCACAGTCAACCTCATCCTGCTGTGCCACTCATCACATCCCCATCACACTGCCTTCCCTATCCTACATATCCTTACTCACACCAACTTATCTTGCTCCTCCACCCATCCCTCTCTATCTACATTATCCCATCCTACCTTACAAGCTACCCCTCACACTGACCCTCATCCTAGTCCAATCATACCAACTAACAACACACAAGGTCCAGCACTTGGGTGTTTTATGCAATGTTCAGGTAAAGTTTCTGTTAATGTGCTGCCAAACATTGAAACCTTTATTTTCAACACTTTGCATTCTTGTGTGCACCTTTGGAAGTGGCTTCATGATTTGCAGTGAATGATAAGACCTAACGGTACTTCCCTCAATGGAGATGAGCGTGAAAGGAATGGCTTGGGATTGGTAGGGATGCTTTGTGGTGCTGGTGTGGGGTGGTGCCAACCTGGCGCATCATGTGGCAGCCAGGGTGTACAGTGTCACGTGAAGTAAATCTGGCCATGGTGAAGCCATCCTGGCAGTAATGCGGTTGAGTGCTGATGTCCTGTGTCCTGTGCAGTATCAGTTGATTGTGGAAAAGGTTGGTTTTGCTGGTGTGCCTGGTGTGCCTAGTGTTGCTGGTATTGGGGCTGATCGTGGTGGGATTCTGAGGACCAAGGTGGGAGAGTTTCAGTCAATGGTGAGAAAGATTGTTCTAATGAGATGACACTGAACAGAGAGTTTGCTTCAAACACTTGCAACATACATAAAGCTTAATCTGCCTTCCAAATGCAATAAGCAACAGATTCTGAGCTTCAAAAGTAAACAGCTGTGAGATTGGCGCTTTTATAGCACATTTGCAGCTGTTAGGTAAGAAGATGATTCCATGGTTCATACAATTCCCGACCTCCTTACCTGACTTGATCCCTGAGCAGCATGGACCCCATGGGCGACCTCATAAAATGTAAAGGTGAGCTCAAAATACTTCTGAGTCAGAAGGTAGTGGGTTCAAGTCCCACTCCAGGGACTTGAGTACATAAATCTAGGCTGACACTCCAGTGCAGTGCTGAGGGAATGCTGCACTGTTGGAGGTACCGCCTTTCAGATGAAATATTAAACCGAGGCCCTGTCTGCTCTCTCAGGTGGACATACAAATCCCAAAACACTATTTTGAAGAAGGGCAGAGGTGTTATCCCTGGTGTCCTGGCCAATATTTATCCCTCAGTCAAAATCACTAAAACAGAATGTCTGGTCATTATCACATTGCTGTTCGTGGGGATTTGCTGTGCGCATTACAACAGTGACTACACGTCACAGGTAGACCATTGGCTGTACTGTCCGGTGGCCGTGCAAGGCACTTGACTGACTGACTGACTGACTTCCTCCTTTCCTTCCTCCCTCCCTCCTTCCCTCCCTCCCTTCCTTCCACAAGGTTATAATGACCTGAATTGCGTGTCGGGTCTATTCAGCGCTGACAGACCCGATATCTGGGAAAGACGTGTGGCAGCGGGGTCCCCACTTGCTGTCAAATAAAAAATTTTCCCACCCGACCCGCAACCAAACGCGCCCACTGACCCAAAAAAAAATTCCCCCTAAGAGTCTTCAAACCAAGCCACTGAGCAATCCTCAGAGGTAATTTCTGGATACTCTCTCTTAACAGGGATATGCCCTGTTGTTTTCAGTCCTGAGAAGGTTTGTAATGCCAAGCTTTAGGTATTCTCATGTGTGTATAGGGATACTGCTGGAGCTTAACCAGAAAACCTCATGATTAGCATGATGAGTAGCACAACTCATCAAAATATGTGGGTGCATTGCCACTGTCATGTATTCAACTATCATTGTAATCCATATATAAACTGACCTAAGTTGTACACCTTGAGAACATTGACCACAGGGGTGAACTTGTGGGAGACACTCCTAACCTGGACTTTCAGGTATAAAAGGGGAAGCTCCACCCACCTTCATCACTTGAGCTCTTGGTTATAAAGGTAACTGGTCACAGAGTGACCTTCTCTCAAGTATGGGCCTCGTGTGCATTTATATTGTATAGTAAGGACATATCATTGGCGACGAGAAACTGGGATTTAAACCACACGAGCATGGCCACTAGCAGCACAGAAGAGAGGTACTGTGTTGGTGATGATTGGGACGAGTTTATTGAGAGACTACAGCAAAGTTTTGTCACTAAGGAATGGTTGGGACAGGATTCGGCCGACAAACGCAGGGCTCATCTCCTGACGGTTTGTGGATCCAGAACATATTCCCTGATGAAGGACCTCCTAGCGCCAGAGAAGCCGGCGGACAAGACGTTCGAAGAGCTCAGCAAGTTGATCGGGGAACACCTTAAACTGGCGAGCAGCATGCACATGGCGAGACACCGGTTTTAAACACACCGGCGGCAAGAAGGGCAAAGCGTTCCAGACTTCGTGGCAGATCTCCGGTGACTGGCTAGCCCATGTAAGTTCCCAGATGCATGCAGAGCGGAGATGCTGCAAGATTTTTTTATTGAGGGCATCGGGCATGCTGGGGTTTTCAGGAAACTGATTGAGACCAAAGACTTGACCTTGGAAGCGGCGGCTTTGATAGCCCAGACATTTATCTCAGGGGAGGAAGAGACCAGAATGATGTATGACAAAAATCTTGGCTCAAATGCGGCAAACGACTTGGGAGTCAACATTGTTAATGCGGCACACAGTTCTCTAGGCAGGCAAGGGCAATCTGACATGCCCAGCATGTAGTCGAACCCAAAGGGGGAATTCAACAGAGACAATGGCTAGCTGAACGGTGATTCAAGCCATCGCAATGGACAATGTGGCCAGTAATGGGGCCATCAACACCTGTTACTGGTGCGCTTAAGGACAGTTACAGAGACAGTCAGAGACAATCGACTGGTAATGGACCTTTTGTTTCCAACAACGGGGCCTTCAGCTCATGCTGGAGGTGTGGAGGCAAATACTCAGCCAGAGCTTGCAGATATCAGCAATTTACCTGCAGAAACTGCAACGTCAGTGGTCATTTGACACATATGTGCGGGAAGCCTGCAGCCAGGTTGATGTACGAGGAGGACGGGCCCGATGTAAGCCCTACGTGGCCAAATGAATACTGGGGGAAATCACTGGAAGCTGAAGTTCAGCGAGTTCATGTGGAGCACATATACAGTTCATACACCAGGACGCCACCGATAATGATGAAAGTGCTCCTCAATGGCATCCCAGTATTAATGGAGCTAGACACGGGGGCCAGCCAGTCCCTGATGAGTATCAAACAGTTTGAAAGGTTGTGGGTGTCCAAGGCCAGGAGGCTAAAATTATTGCCAATTGATGCACAGCTACAGACATATACAAAGGAGATCATTCCGGTGCTCGGCAGCGCCACGGTAGTAGTGACCCACAAAGATTCGGAGAACAGGTTGCCACTCTGGATTGTCCCGGGGGACGGTCCCGGGAGAAGCTGACCACCATCACGACACACAAGGGGTTGTTTGAGTACAACAGATGTCCTTTCGGGATTCGTTCGGCTGCCGCGATCTTTCAGCGAAATATGGAAAGCCTCCTCAAGTCGATTCCAAGGACGGTGGTTTTTCAAGATGACATCCTCATTACGGGTTACGATACTGAAGGACACCTCCACAACCTGGAGGAGGTGCTACGCAGACTGGACCGGGAAGAGCAGCGACTGAAAAAGGCGAAGTGCATCTTCTTAGCTCCAGAGGTATAATTCCTGAGGAGGAGAGTAGCAGCAGACAGAATCAGACCGACTGCGTCCAAAACGGAAGCGATCCAGAGAGCACCCAGACCCCGTAACATGACGGAGCTGCGTTTGTTCCTGGGGCTCCTGAACTATTTTGGTAACTTTCTTCCCAAGTTGAGCACGCTTTTAGAGCCGCTACATGTGCTCCTACGTAAAGGTCGCGATTGGGTCTGGGGGGACAGCCAGGAAAGGGCTTTTGATAGAGCACGCAATTTGTTATGCTCCAACAAACTGTTAACATTATATGACCTGTGTTGGAAACTAGCTTTAACATGCGATGGGTCGTCCTACGGGGTCGGGTGTGTGTTGCAGCATGTAAATGCCAATGGTCAGTTACAGCCGGTAGCTTATGTCTCCAGAAGTCTGTCCCAGGCAGAAAGGGGCTACGGGATGGTAGAAAAGGAAGCGCTAGCATGTGTATATGCAGTAAAAAAAGTGCATCACTACCTGTTTGGCAGGAAATTTGAGCTGGAGACAGATCACAAACCCCTAACATCCCTTTTGGCTGACAACAAGGCCATGAATGCGAATGCATCGGCCCGCATACAGAGATGGGCACTTACGTTAGCCGCCTATGATTACACAATTCGGCACAGACTGGGCACTGAAAACTGCGCCGATGCACTCAGCAGGCTCCCACTAGCCACCACTGAGGGGGCAACTGAGCATGATGCTGAGATGGTCATGGCTGTTGAAGCTTTTGAAAGTGAAGGCTCACCTGTGACAGCCCGTCAGATTAAAGTCTGGACAAATAAAGACGCGCTACTGTCTTTAGTTACGAAATGTGTCCTGAATGGGGACTGGGCAGTCACGTACGGGGCATGCCCTGAGGAATTTAAACCATTTCATAGATGCAAGGATGAACTCTCGATTCAGGCCGATTGCCTACTGTGGGGAAACCAAGTAGTCATGCCCCAGATGGGCAGAGAGGTGTTTATCAGAGAACTTCACAATGAGCACCCGGGCATTGTCATGATGAAAGCAATTGCCAGGTCACACATTTGGTGGCCAGGGATAGGTGCAGACCTGGAACTTTGTGTTCGCAGGTGCAACATGTGTGCTCAGCTGGGCAACACACCCAGGGAAGCCCCCCTTAGCCCTGGGTCCTGGCCCGCCAAGCCATGGTCACGCATCCATGTGGACTACGCAGGTCCTTTCATGGGAAAAATGTTTTTGATTGTACTCGATGCCTACTCCAAATGGATCGAGTGTGCCATTTTAAATTCAAGCACATCCTCTGCCACAGTCGAAAGTCTACGGGCAATGTTCACCGCGCATGGTCTACTGGATGTCTTGGTCAGCGACAATGGTCTGTGCTTCACGAGCACTGAATTCCAGGACTTCATGGCAGGCAATGGAATCAACCATGTCAGAACGGCACCGTTCAAGCCGGCCTCAAATGGCCAGGCGGAACGAACAGTGGAGATAATCAAACAGGGGATGCTCAGAATCCAAGGGGGTTCCCTACAAAACCGCTTATCACGCCTCCTGTTGTCCAATAGATCCCGACCACACTCGTTCACAGGGATTCCACCCGCAGAGCTTCGAATGAAAAGGACGCTCAAAACCAGGTTATCCATTATACACCCTACGATGAAAAAAATTGTTGAGAGCAGGAGTCAGTCCCATTGTGACTAGCTTGACAGGAATGCAAGGGCGCGATGTATTGATGTCAATGACCCTGTTTTTGTCCTTAATTACGCTGCAGGGCCCAAATGGCTTGCAGGCACTATGATTGCCAAAAGAGGGGAATAGGGTTTTGGTAGTTCAACTTACCAATGGACAAATCTGCCTCAAACACGTGGATCAAACTAAAAGGACGTTCAGTAACCCCAAAGAAGGTTCAGGTGACCGAACACCAGAACCAAGTGGAGGAGAGCCCAATCACTGTGGGCAGTCCGGACAAGCCTGAGGCACCGCAAACAGCAGACACTCAGGCCAGCGCCCAACAACCGGAGCCCCAACTCAGGAGCTCTAAAAGGGAGCGTAAACCACCAGAGAGACTTAACCTGTGATCCCAATAAGATTTTGGGAGGGAGGTGATGTCATGTATTCAACCATCATTGTAACCCATGTATAAGCTGACTTAAGTTGTACACCTTGAGAACATTGACCACAAGGGGTGAATTTGTGGGAGACACTCTTAACCTGGACTTCTCGGTATAAAAGGGGAAGCTCCACCCACCTTCATCACTTGAGGTCTTGGTAATAAAGGTAACTGGTCACAGAGTGACCTTCTCTCAAGTATGGGCCTCGTGTGCATTTATACTGTTTAGTAAGGACATATCAGCCACCATCCCCCTAACCACAACATACAAAAATCACATTGCTTCTAACAGTAAGTTCCAGCAATTGGACGCTCAGATGCTCAGCAGATTTTGTTTGTCTCTCTGCAGCCCAATTATGGTCGGCAACAAGTTGTGGATATATGAGTGTAAGTTTTCATACTCAGCCTGCAGGTAACACCATCCAGCAGCTGTTGTCCCAAAGCTGAAGATTTCTTCATATGACAGGCATACGCTTTCATCATGGTAGAATGACCAACACAGAGCAGCTTGTAGCATGCTAATTGCTTTGACATCCAAATGCCACGCCATTTCAGGCATACTTGTCATAAACTAGCTTGTCTAGATCCTCAAGCTTTGGAAAAGAGCTGTACCTGCTTTGAAGGTGATTCACCCTCCAGAGTACTCAATAACATGTCAGATCGAACCCCCCAAACTGACCCCACAAAGGATTTCACCTTTTTGTCACAAATCCACCTCACAGCTTGGTCCTAGATGGCATACATGGCTAGTATGTCTCGGAGATCTGAACCAAAGAGAACTGTTTGGATACGTGCCTTACACACCAAAAGTTTAATCTGCATTGGGACTATGTTCTTTATATATTTTTTTCAACTACCTTTGTTCCTTCTCAGCATCCTTCTACAGAAATATGTGCAGGCTAAAGTTGGCACCAAACAAGAATCCTGAGGTATTGATATGAGTGAAGAATTATGTCTTTTATCTTCCAATAATTCTCTTCAAAATTTTCCCTTGAGCTTTGAAAAGCCATTATACTGCACCTGGGGGCTGCTCAATCGTATCTCACTTATTATCTTATTGTTGAAGATACTGAGTAGAGCACACTAGGTATGTGTGCCAAAAACAAAATATTATATTTGAAATTGAGCAATGCAGTTCTTTCAGAATTGACTGGAATGGCCCATTTGATGCCATCCAATACCTAATTGACGAAAGAAAAATGCTGGAAGTACACAATAGGTCAGATAATATCTGTGGAGAGAACAGGCAAGTTACAGGGGCAGACTAGACCCTCCTTCAGAACTAAAATATAATATTAAGTATTAATATAATACATATTAGTACAAACAGAACAAGGGAGAGGGGAATAATATAAAAACAGACAAACAGAGAGAAATTATGAGGGGAATGATGCAACAGATCATTTCAGTTAAGTAATAGAAGCATTAAGACATTGGGAAACAAAAGGTATGTATATAACAAAGGAAATGGGATGCCTGGAGAAAGGTCAGAAGATAGGAAAGCTGGAAAACCTGGAGCCAGGTATGAAATTGACACAAGTTTACAATTCAGGTCGAGCTAATGTCCACAATTACTGAAGTCAACGTTCAGATCAGAAGGTTTCAGGAGATTGATAGCATATTATTCTTGAAGCTGCATTGAGCTTTGTTGGAACATTGTATCAGGTCAATGACAGGACAGATGGGAATGGGAGGGGTAGTTAAAGTGATGAGTCACAGGTATTTCAGAGAAGTCTGCACCGCGAGTAGTGAATATTATGGTAAGAGTCCAGAGAAACCTTTGAATAAATTTGGCGTTTTATGTTATGTAATGCACAATGTGCCAATTGATATATAATAACTCAAATTTAATTTATATTACATGTTAGTCTGGGATTTTTAGATATATTAGGATACAAATTGCATGACTCTGTCCATGGAAACAATAACTAAATGGCTTTAATTATTGTTATAGCCCTAAAAATGTGAAGGGTAATGATCCCAGCAATTATGCTGGGGTGGTTTACCAACGCCTTCAAAAGTCCATGGAGATCGTGGGACACTAGTTCAAATCCTACCACAGCAGCTGGAGAATTTAAATTCAGTTGATTCAATAAATCTGGAATAAAAAGCTCGTATCAGTATTGGTGACCATAAAACTACTGGATTGTTGTAAAAACCCAACTGGTTCACGAATGTCCTTAAGGGATGGAAATCTGCTGTCCTCACCCAGGGGCATAATTGTCGGGCTGACATGGCAGTCGGCCGAAAAAAAACATGGCGGCCACGGCAGAGCATTCTCCCCTTTAAGGGAAGCCGCACCGCCGTTGCAGAAGGCCACAGCCTCACTGGACCACCGGGAGAAAACAGGTTTTGGCACCACCGGACGGGCCAAAGATTTTCCAAGGGGAATGTTGCCATCGGGGGGTTAGATCAGCGGTGCGCACGGTGATGATGCGTTTAAGACGGATCGGCACCAGTGGAGCAGTGGGGGGGGTGGGTTGAGGGGCACTACCGGGAAAACTCAGAAGGACAATTGGGCGATCAGTGGCCATTCCACTAAAGGTCGGCGGCCAATCCAGTCTGTAGAGTGACTGCTGATTTGCGCTGGTAACAGGCCTTAAGGAAAGGGGCAATTTTGGCCAAAAACATCAGTCACTCTAAATCAGTGAACCTGATAATAAAACATTGTACATTATCTGTAATTATAAAACAGCATATCCTCCAACTCACCATGAACATTGCCACAGGTGACCCATCTATAAAAAAGTCCATCATATATTTTTTAGTCACTGTTATACTTCTGTCATCGGGAGATTAGAAGTATGAGTACAGTATGGTTACTATTTGAGACAACAATCACTAGACATTAATAACATGAAAGAAAGCAGGCAATTGTCAATATTCCCTCTTTTCACACATTACAGTGTCAGTTTTGAATGCCCTTGCCTGTTGTTAACAGGGCAGTAATGGTCCAAAATGGGCTTGGTAGACTTTTCGCCCGGTTAACATCAGTCATGCATCAGGCAGCATTTTCAAGGAGGCCTTTGAAGTGCCTGCCTGATTCAGGCAATAGGTCCTCTTTAATATGGAAATTGGGGTCTTCTTTATGTCGTGGGACCTGGATTGCCATTTTAGATAGGAACTATTCAGATTCTCTGATCAGTTCCATGGGTGATGGTCAATCTAGAATTGCATTTATGAGCCCTGAAGGACCAGGAGTGCACTTCAGGGACCCATACAAATAAGCGTGCCCTCTGCCTCTCCCTTGCCTTACCTTTATTGGCAGCAGCTTCAATCCATTTACAAGTGCTTAATCCAATAAGCAACATTGGGATGGATCCTCAAAATCACTGGAGTCTTTTCACTGCCCCAATGGACAGTCGACCATTACATTCCGCCAGTCGGCTGCCCAGTCGTCAAAATTGACCCCAATCACGCGACATGAATGTTCATTTGTCTATTTTCCTTTTTAGCAAGCATGTTCCTGGTGCCTGGTTAGGTTTTATACTGCTGATGATCATTTCCATAATGTTCTATACAGTATCTCCTTCTGCTCTTTTAGCAAAAGCCCTGAGACAGAACTAGAATAGAGTTAACTCGCATTATTGTGTGTAACATTAGTGAACCAATAAATCAGCCAAGCTCTGCAAATGCACGGCACACTGTACACATAAAATGACTGCAATTCAAAAGCTGATCTAATATGCTGTCCCAACCAATGAAGGATATTGTGATAAATATTTCTGTTTCTCTTTTATATACTATTCTCATTCAGCCGAAGACGTACAATTACAGTCCTACTGCAAAATAAGTGATATTAGTTATGGAAGCTGGAGGATTAAATTGGCAAGCTCCATATCACTAGTGATTTGTGTCGAGGCTGAATTTGAGAGCTATTGGTATTCATGGCAATATAGTAGGGGTGCAAAATGCTGGATCCGTTGTTTTCAGTAACAAGAAAATAAAAGACTAACATGGTGACTTAATTAAATGTAGTATCGTTAAATCTTCACTATTTTACATTTTCTTGGAAGAAGCCTGACTTAGGATAATTCCCAATAATTCTTAGAATGAATAAGTTGGGCACAAAACCTTAGGGTACAAACTGGAAAAGCTTAGTGTCTTTGCCAATCATTGGAAACTTCTCATTTTAGGGATCAATCTGAAAAGGACATTGAAAATTAGGAGATTCAGTACATTGGTAAAAGTGAAGCAAAGATTTAGGAGGTGAAATTGTCCAGTGTCCCGACTGGGGGCGGGAACCTTCTGGTGCTGGGATTTTTAGAGTTCGGGGCGGGAGTTCCGCCCCCATTGAGGAAACGCACTAACCACCCCACAAAGGAAGTGGAACGCAATCTCGCGCACACCACGTTCTTTGGGGGTGGTAACTGGGATGCAACTGGGGCAGGGACTGAAGCACTACATGGATGCACTGCGTAATGCTGATGCACTTCAATTCTCCTCCCCTTTGATTAAAGGGGAGGGCCGCTATGCACTGTTCAAAGCCTCTGATGACCTCCATTAGGCCACCAGGGCAACGTGCGACTGGGCAAGCGGCCCGGCACCCAAGACGAAGTGCCGGGCTGCACGATAGTGGCCTGGACCACACTTGGGCTACCATCGTTGAGCCGACCTGAGAATCAGCTGACTAAAATAGATGGCGACCCGGGGCGCCCTTTAATGCAGGGAACAGCACCAACCCTTGTACATGGCCTTCTTTGACCTCACAGAAACCTTTGACACTGTTAACCGCGAGGGACTATGGAGTGTCCTCCTCCGTTTCGGCTGCCCCCAAAAGTTTGTCTCCCTCCTCCGTCTGCTCCATGACGACATGCAGGCCGTGATCCTGACCAACGGATCCACCACAGACCCAATCCACGTCCGGACCCGGGTCAAGCAGGGCTGCATCATCGCGCTGACCCTCTTCTCGAACTTGCTTGCTGCAATGCTCCATCTCACACTCAACAAGCTCCCTGCTGGAGTGGAACTATACTTTAGAACCAGTGGGAATCTGTTCAACATTCGATGCCGCCATGATTCAAGACCATGCCATCCTCTGTCGCCGAACTACGGTAAGCGGATGAGGCTTGTGTCTGCGCACATTCAGAGGCTGAACTCCAAGCCATCATCAACATCTTCACTGAGGTCTACGAAAGCATGGGCCTTATACTAAACATCCATAAGACAAAGGTCCTCCACCAACCTGACCCCGCCACACAGCACTGCCTCCCAGTCATCAAGATCCACGGCATAGCCTTGGACAACTTGGATCACTTTCCATACCTCAGGAGCCTATTATCAGCAAGGGCAGACATCGACGATGAGGTTCAACACAGCCTGTAGTGTGCCAGTGCAGCCTTCGGCCACCTGAGGAAAAGAATGTTCGAAGATCAGGCTCTAAAATCTGGCACCAAGCTTATGGTCTACAGGGCTGTAGTGATACCCACCCTCCTGTATGGCTTAGAGATGTGGGCCATATACAGTAGACACCTCAAATCGCTGGAGAAATACCACCAATGATGCCTCCGCAAGATCCTGCAAATCCCCTGGGAGGACAGACGCACCAACGTCAGTGTTCACGATTAGGCCAACATCCCCAGCATCGAAGCACTGACCACACTCGACCAGCTTCACAGGGCAGTCCACATTGTCCGCATGCCTGACACAAGACTCCCAAAGCAAGCGCTCTACTCAGAACTCCTACACGGAAAACGAGCCCCAGGTAGGCAGAGGAAATGTTTCAAGGACACACTCAAAGCCTCCTTGATGAAGTGCAACATCCCCACCTCCACCTGGGAGTTCCTCGCCAATGACCGCCCTATGTGGAGGAAAAGCATCCGGGAGGGCGCTGAGCACCTCAAGTCTCATAGCAGAGAGCATGCAGAAAACGAGCACAGGCAGTGGAAGAAGCGTGCGGCAAACCAGACTCCCCAGCCACCCTTTCCTTCAATGACTGTCTGTCCCACCTGTGATAAAGACTGTAATTCTCATATTGGACTGCACAGTCACCTGAGAATTCACTTTAGAGTGGAAGCAAGTCTTCATCGATTTTGAGGGACTGCGTATGATGCTCCTTGTATAGTTTATAATTCCATTCAAAGCTATTAAAGCCTTAAAATTTAGAATCAAACATTTGCTTTTGAGGTGTATATCAATGACTTGGACTTAAATGATGGGGGTATGATTAAGAAGATTGCAGATGACACTAAAATATGCTGTGTGGTTGATAATGAAGAAGAAAGCTGCGGAATGCAAGAAGATATCAATGAACTGATCAGGTGGGCAGAACAGTGGCAAATGTTCCTCAATAGATAACAATTGGTGACGAGCAATAGAATACAAACCTTCACACAACCATGACTGCCGTTGGAATATTAGAGAAATTCATAGAGGGTGATGATTGGGAAGCCTTCGTCACGTGTCTCGATCAGTACTTCGTGGCCAACAAGCTGGAAGGAGACACTAATGCGGTCAAGCGAGGAACTCCACGAGGCTGTGTACTGTGAGCTAAACTTAGT
Source organism: Pristiophorus japonicus (assembly GCF_044704955.1). NCBI lineage: Eukaryota > Metazoa > Chordata > Chondrichthyes > Pristiophoridae > Pristiophorus > Pristiophorus japonicus. The sequence continues at coordinate 210,179,387 of NC_091977.1, read as the reverse complement.
GTGACCTTAGTCTTCTTTATTACAACTCCAGAGTGCCTGAACAACATGGCAGCCAACCTTTTATACTGGCCCTGCACGTCTGTGCAGGTGACCATTAGGACTCCAACAGTCGCGCCCTCTGGTGGCAAGTATTACATAGTTACATACATAACAATTATGAGGGGCCTTGACAAGGTGGATGCAGAGAGGATGTTTCCATTGATGGGGGAGACTAGATCTAGAGGGCATGATCTTGGAATAAGGGGCCGCCCATTTAAAACAGAGATGAGGAGAAATTTCTTCTCTCAGAGGGTTGTAAATCTGTGGAATTCACTGCCTTAGAGAGCTGTGGAAGCTGGGACATTGAATAAATTTAAGATAGAAATAGACAGTTTCTTAAACGATAAGGGGATAAGGGGTTATGGCAAGTGGGCGAGGAAGTGGAGCTGAGTCCATGATCAGATCAGCCAGGATCTTATTAAATGATGGAGCAGGCTCGAGGGGCCGTATGGCCTACTCCTGTTCCTATTTCTTATGTTCTTATGTTCTTATTACATTTACTTCAGAATTTGTTTTGATAAAATGCAACAGAAAATAATTAAATTCCATATTCCACTCAAATTAAAATTATTTGCTGAAATACTGGACAATTTTTTTAATAAACTGGTTGATTTTATGTGGTTCTCCTCACCGTCTGTGGGCCTAAAATATACGTCCTCATCAAGAATCTGCTCACACCGACAAAACCAACGGAGAAGGAATATACAGAGTTGTGCATGCTGGTTCGGTACCACCTCAAGCCGAAGGAGAATATCCTCATGGCCAGACATCATTTTTACACGCATCATCGCTCTGAGGGTCAGGACGTGGCAGATTATGTCGCTGACCCAAGATGCCTCGCGACTTTGGAGTTGCGTTGAGGGAATTGCTGCGGGAGTTTTTCGTACTTGGCATCCGCCACGAGGACATTCTTCAAAAGCTGCTGGCTGCCGAAACCCTAGACCTGTGCAGGGCCATCGCGATCGCCGAGGCATGCATGGCCATGGATGATAACACCAAACAGATATCTTCTCAACATCGAAGCTCACCAACAAGTACTGTGCATAAAATGACGCAACTAGCAGGCCGAACTGCGTATGGCAGGGCCTACACATCTGCAGCTGCAAGACCTGTGATTACTCAGAGTCCGCCATCGGGGTGAATGTGAATCCATTAGCACCGTGTTGGCGCTACGGGGGTAATCATCGGGCCCATCAATGTCGATTCAAGCACTACGTGTGTAAAGGCTGCGCAACAATGGGGCACCTCCAGCTAATGTGCAAACGTGCTGCGACATACCACGTGGCAGAGGATGATCGATCAGCGAGGATCACGCAGCACAGGTAACTCAACCCGAGGGAGAAGTGTATGGGGTACATACCTTCACCACCAAGAACCCTCCTATAATGCTGAAAGTCAAATTAAATGGTGTTCCAGTATCCATGGAGTTGGACACAGTTGCGACTCAGTCAATAATGGGTCAGAAAGCTTTCGAGGAACTGTGGGGCCACAAGGCACAAAGTCCCAAACTAAGCCCGATTAATGCAAAGCTGCTTACCTACACCAAAGAGCTCATACCAGTCACTGGAAGTGTGGCAGTGAAGGTATCGTATGATGGAGCTTGTGACGCCTCATCATACGGGGTCGGATGTTTGTTACAGCAAGCCAATGTATCGGGCAACCTCCAACCGGTTGCATACGCATCTAGAAGTCTGTCTAAGGCTGAGAGAACCTATAGTATGGTCGAGAAAGAGGCGTTAGCATCTGTATACAGGGTTAAGAAAATGCACCAATACCTATTTGGACTTCGAGCTTGAAACTGACCACAAGCCGTTCATTTCGCTGTTTTCAGAGCTCAAAGGTATAAACACCAACGCTTCGTCCCGCATCCAAAGATGGGCACTAACATTATCCGCTTGTGACTATGTTATCCGCCACAGACCAGGCACTTAAAACTGTGCCGATTCTCTCAGCCGGCTACCATTACCCATCACTGGGGTTGAAATGGGGAAGCCCGCAGACTTGCTACTGGTCATGGATGCTTTTGAGAGCAAGGGGTCACCCGTCACGGCTCACCAGATCAGAACCTGGACCAGCCAGGACCCAGTGCTATCATTAGTAAAGAGTTGCGTCCTAAATGGGAACTGGTCGGCCGTTCCCAGGGAAATGCAAAATGAAATTAAGCTGTTTCACTGACGCAAAGATGAAATGTCCATCCAGTCAGATTGTCTCTTATGGGGTTATCGCGTGGTTTTGCCAAAAATGGCAGGGAAACATTTATACACAGTACCCACCCAGGCATTGTCAAGATGAAGGCAATTGCCAGGTCGCATGTTTGGTGGCCCGACATTGACTCGGACTTGAAGTCATGCGTGCATCAGTGCAACACTTGCTCACAACTGAGCAATGCACCAAGGGAGGCTCCACTGAGTCTGTGATCATGGCCCTCCAAACCGTGGTCCAGGATCCACGTAGACTTTGCCGGCCCCTTTCGAGGAAAGATGTTTTTAGTCGTGGTGGATGCTTACTCCAAATGGATTGAATGCGTAATCATGTCATCCAGCATGTCCACAGCCACCATTGAAAGCCTCCGGGCCATGATCGCCACTCATGGCTTGCCCAACGTCCTTGTCAGCGACAATGGACCGTGTTTCACCAGCTCGGAATTCAACGAGTTTATGACCCGCAATGGCATCAAGCATGTCAGGTCTGCTCCGTTTAAGCCCGCGTCTAACGGTCAAGCGGAGCGGGCTCCCTGCAGTCCCGCTTGTCTCGCATTCTGCTCAGTTGCCGGACGCGACCCCACTTGCTCACCGGGGTTCCCCCAGCAGAATTGTTAATGAAGAGAGCCCTCAAAACCAGGATCTCCCTAGTCCACCCTAATCTTAATGATCACGTGCAAACCTGGCGACACCTGCAGAACATATACCACGATCGCGCAGCTGTTTCACTTGACATTGATGTTAACGACCCTGTGTTTGTCCTGAATTACGGTCATGGTCCCAAGTGGGTTGCTGGCACTGTTTTGGCCAAGGAAGGGAATAGAATGTTTATAAACAAACTGTTAAATGCCTAAATGTGCAGAAAGCATTTAGATCAGACCAAATTGTGATTTACTGACAACCAGGAATGACTTGCAGAGGACATCACCATCGACGATCCACAAACACACACCCAACCAGCAATCGACCCCGCTGTCAATCACGAGGATGAACCCACCGTTCCTGACAGTCCGGTCAGACCAGCCGCGGTGCAGTGCAGCAATGGTCCGACCAACTCACACAGGCCAGGGTTTGAACTTAAGTCGATCAACCAGGCAGCAAAGGGCTCCGAATCACCTCAACTTGTAAATAACTTGTACTGAAGACTTTGGGGGTGGGGGGAGTGATGTCATGTATGTAACTATGTAATACTTGCCACCAGATGGCACAACTGTTGGAGTCCTAATGGTCACTTGCACACACGTGCAGGGCCAGTATAAAAGGTTGACTGCCATGTTGTTCAGGCACTCTGGAGTTGTAATAAAGACTAAGGTCACACAAAGTTTAGCTCACAGTACACAGCCTCGTGGAGTTCTTCTATACATAACAATAATCTTAAACATTTCGAAAAGATCAATGAATTGTAAAATGGAAAAGATGTATAAATGCATTCACTTTGCCCAAAGGGTCTGTTGTACATGTGTAAACTGGCATTTAAAGGTCACATCCAGAGCAAATCATAAGTGGTTATGACAGGTGATACTAAATTTTAAACTATTAAGGTACAATAAGTTATATTTAAGCACTGATTTACCATCAAGCATTCACCAATTGAATTTGACAAGAAGGGAATGATCAAAAGACTAGAGATAAGCAAGGATGCAAATCATGGAAGTCGTACATCATTAAAAAACAGATTGTATTATCAAATCTTCAAATGGCAAATGCAATGCTAGCATTAGAGAAGAATGATTGCAGATGTAACAGCTAGTCATATTTTATGAGCAAGAACTGAAAAGTGCAATAGTAATATCTCAGTCTATTTATTAACATCCTCAATATCCCTACAGATCCTTACAAGTATTTATAAACTTCTACAAGATTCTTAAAACCTTTGTAGAACAGAATAGCATAACCATGCAATGTATGCAGGTGCCTAGTGATATTTTGGCTTTCCTTTTCCATTCAATTTTCTCTCCTCTCCTGAACCATAGAAATTCACAACTCAGAAATAGGCCACTCAGCCCATCGAGTTTGTAATGGCTCTTCGATACAGACACCTAAAATTAATCTCACCGGTCTGCTTTATCTCTTCTACTTCAATTTTTTAATCTATTCGTCCCTTAAAAGACGCCCTGGTATCTGCTTCAACTCTTATAACACTGTGTAAAGAGATTTGTCCTGAAATTGCTTTTTACTCTCATAGCAACAGTTTTAACTTGATAACCCCTCATCAATGATTCCAAATTTCTCCACTCACCTTATCAAAAATTCCCATTATTTGAAAAACCTATATGAAATCTCCTAGTCTACACTCCAATCAAACTTGTCCAAGTATCTCACATTCTGAAGGTATTGGCTTACAGAGAGCAATCCAAGAACAACTCCCATCTTCTGCAACCTTGTGATGAATTCTTCATATGTGAGCCTAGACAGTGTGTCAGCAAGCTATTTTACCATGGGTAGCATCACAACCAAGCACATCCTTTCCTCACAAGATATGCAGACTTTCAACATCAGTCACTAGATGGCCATTAGCAACAGAAGCCCTGACTGAGGCTCATGGTTTCATTCCTATACTAAGGTCATTATAGCACACAGCAAAGACCCTTATTACTTCCAATCTAGAAAACGTACGACAGCAGGACAAAATATTCAAAGAAACTGACAAGCCCTAAAAAGCAATAAAAGTTAAAAAAGGAAATGTTTATTTGTACTGTAAAAATGGCCACCCCTTGCCTCTCATTGGTCCCACTGGAGAATAAGCCATACCCTTAAGTATCTCTGGAATGTACAACTGGAACCGCCCAGCCCAAGTTCTCACTGACTTCGCAAGTTGTAACTCAAACCACTTTGACTTCCAAAAGCCGGAGAGGATAGATCTCCCCAGAAGCCACCAAGTGCCAGCCGAAGTCTCTTACCCCAGCGCAAGTGCGTCCCTCCCCCCAGCCAAAGTCCCTTGCCCCAGCGCAAGTGCATGATCCCCCCTCCCCCCGCCATTGATGGGGCATTGTGTGCTGATTGTTAACAGGTTTATTGGGTATTAAGTGAATAGCGAGTGTTCTGGCTTCTGGATTGGAAAAACCTCTCTCCCCTCTGATCTGCCCCCCAGCCCCCCACACCCCCAGCTCTCTCTCCCCCCCCCCCAAGCTCTCTCTCACCTCTCCCCCCCCCCAAGCTCTCTCTCACCCCTCCACCCCCCAAGCTCTCTCTCACCCCTCCAAGCTCACTCTCACCCCCTCTAAGCTCTCTGTCTCCCCCCTCAAGCTCACTCTCCCCCACAAGTTCTCTCTCTCACAAACCGCCCAAGCTCTCTCTCACCATCACCCCTGCACCCAACTCTCTCTCCCCCCCAGCTCTCTCTCACCAACCCACCCCCCAAGCTCTCTCTCACCAACCCCCTAAGCTCTCTCTCTCCCCCCCAAGCTCTCTCTCTCACAAACTCCCCAAGCTCTCTCTCACCACACCACCCCCCAAAGCTCCCTCTCACCACAACCCCACCCCCCTAAACTCTCTCTCACCCCCCCTCCCCCAAGCTCTCTCTCACCACCTCCCCTCTAAGCTATCTATCTCCGCGCCCCCCCGCTGACCGCCGCCATGGCTCAGTGGCTTGCGGAGCTCTTTCTCTCCCCGCCCACCTCTTTGCCTGCCCGCCTGAGGATCAGGAGGCTCAGCAGTGGAGGATTAGCAGGCTCTCAGAGGATCACCAACAAATGTGGTCGGACTGATTCCAATTCAGGGCAGCACTTCCGGTTCCGGAACTGCCGGTTCGGGCGGGAGGCATTGGGGGCGGGGACTCAGCCGGGCGGGAGGATCGGGGGCGGGCACTCAACCGGGCAGGAGGATCGGAGGCGGGGACTCGACAGAAAAAGCATAGTACAAATTGTCACTTCGTTACTTTATACAGTCATACAAAATTGATGGGCAGGAAATGACCAGCTGGTCCATCAAGCCTTTATAGGATAGGTGTGCAAGTCATCGCCTGTGGCATAGAACCTATCCCGCTGCGAGTTCAGATCAGAAAATCGCAATGAGTTTTCATCCATTAGTTTCAACAGATGGAAAAATCACAGGCAGCACACCCATGACTTTCCATTCCATACCTACATTGGACAAGGTACCTCACTCCAAGTGAAGACTGGGAAAATCTACACAATTGGGCTGAATTTCGGCCATGTGGCAGTGTGGCTTATTGCCATAATCCCACCCCAAAAAGGTGCTTACTAGACTGCCCCTCGATAAAACCAGTCACCATTACCACCCACCCTGAGTATGCCCTGCAAAGGTATCCATCAATTCCACTGGGATCCCTAAACCAATATTCGGAAACAACCCCCACCCCCTGTATGGTCAAGATTTTTGAAGTGGACCAACCTTGAGGAGACCATCGATTCTTACTGTTTAGTACATTGGAGCTGCTCTGAACACTTTTCCTGCCATTTATGAATAGAACTGGAAAAGTTAATTTTTGGACTGGAGCAATGGATTTCCCAAATGGAATTCCTCTCTTTCTGAGGCTGGAAATGGAAGAGACTAGATTGGAGTTACTCAGAATAGGACATAGCAGAAGGCAATTGTTTTCAATATGTCATTATCCACTTCACAAGATTTGTAGACCCCAAAGGTATTAGAATTCTCTGCCATTCAGTGCCTCAGAAGGCTGTGCTTCCCGCAGAGGCTATTGGAAAGATAGGCCAGTTGCTGGATGAAGATCTGTTACCCATTTGAACGATGTGCACAATATTATCTGTAGCAGTGAAAGTGACCACAGCCTTCCACTTTTTCTGCCATTGGATCTTTCCAGGCTTGGGTAACTTTTGTCACATTAGTGAGACAGCAGCTTGACACTCTATAAAGGTTACTGATATTTTTTTTTAAGGTGAACCTTGCAGTTCATTATCTTCTATATGGAACCTGCAAATCAAAGACAATAAGCAATTAATTCTGTAGACTGGCAGGGATTCCACAGGTCCAGGGAATAACTGATGGTACATATGTGGCTTTGAGAGCCCTGTATGACAACTGCTTCAGTTTCACTAATAGGATATAGTGTGAAATGCCAGTCACCTTACCAGGAGCTGTCATAATGCTGCCAGAAAGCAGTAATGATGCTTTTATCATGCAATAATCCACCTAGCTGTCCTGATAAATCAAACCATATTTCAGGATTGTTGATTGGTGATCAGGGATATCCCCTGCAGTCATGGCTAATGACTCCAGTATGGAATCCACAGACAGAGTGGGCAAACAAATATAATGAAGCCCATGAGACTGCAGAAAGTATGATAGTGTAGACCATTGGCATTCAAAATGTTGTCTTAGGTGACTCGACAAATCTAATGGAGCCCTACAGTATAGCCCAACAAGAGTGTTTAGAATTCCAGTAGTTTGCATGATGTTGCTGTGCCGAAAGGATTCATTTGTTCTGAAGCTGAAGAGGAAGACCATGAAGAAGAGGGAAATGGTCCCCATCGCCATAGCAGGAGGACATTGCACAGGAGGGAGTGGAGATGGAGCAAGATATTTATCAGCCTGTAGCCAGAGAAAAGAGGCAGCAGTTTATTGTCCATTTTTAAAATTTTTTTCAATGCAAAAAAATAAAATTCTCTCCCTTATGGCTGGATCCCCTAACATCCCCAACTATCTCATTGACACCTACATTGTTAAAGGTATCTGTGCTTTGCCTCAGTAATATAATCCTCAAATATGATCAATCCCCTAAATGCATACATCCAGAGAACTGAATACTGAAGTCTCTGTAATTTAACAATTTTAGTTTCCAGTATATTATTTTCCAAAATGATATCAACTATTTCAAAGACTACTATCTCCTACGACAATGTCTACCCCTTGTGCCTATATCCTTATTAACACGTGTTCCTAAACTCTTACTTTACGTGATGCTCTGAGTGACAGGAGATTGTTGGTAGGTGGCTGGGACATTTCTATTGGAGTTTTTTGGTGTTCTATCTCTTGCTTTGTCGAAGGGTAGCAGAGCCTGGTGTGTAGCTCCCTCACATTGACATTGAAGGTGGCATTAAGGAAATGGGTACATTGTCACTCTCATGAGAGAAAGCAACATGTATTATACTCCTTGTAGCTTATTGATGTTGGGCAGAAGCTCAAAGACGCATCTGGTCAGTGTTAGAACATTTTGGCCCTGAAATTCCTGTTATACCATTCCCGCGGGCAACCTGCTAAAAGAAAAAAAAATACGCACTTACCTTTCTTTCCTGTGCCGTCTTGAACTTCCGATTTTGTTGTGAAGATTCCCAGGCAGCGTATGACATCACGGCGTCCGGGAATGCAGCGCGCTCGAAGTCTGTGGCTTCTTTCGTAGTCTGGCCCCATCCATAGGAACTATCAAAAGGAGCTCATTTAAACAGGACACGCCCCCGATTTATTTTACCTTTAGTTCTGTAGTAGGTTAGAGATCACCACAAGGCTTTGAAGGTTGAGATTTTTCAATTACTTTTTTAATCTTTTAGAATAGTTTAAAGATTGCCTAATTTATTTTAAACATTTTAACAGTTTTAAGCACTTTAAAAGTTAATTAAAGCAATATCTTTTAAAATAATTTATAATAATTATCATTAAACAGATGAGTGAAATAGATGTATCTAGCATTGTCATCATGAAAAGGGCTCAGAATTTCTCTGACGCTAATCTGACACACTTGTCAATGAGGTTGAGGCGAAATGCCTACGGATCATTGGGAATGCAAAGTCAAAACCACCATGGAAAGGACAAATGGCAGCATGGAATGAAGTTGCGCCGGTTGTTAGCGCCAACTCCACCGTTCCACGGACAGGAGAACAATGCCGCAAGAAATTAAATGACTTGATGAGATCTGCTAAGATTTCTATAGTTATAAGAAATTTCAAATGTTTTAAATCTATTTAAAAGTGCATTGTTAACTGACTTAATTCATCTGGTAAGATTAAATCATTGTGAAGTTTTATTGCTGTGGTTCAATGAAAGGGCTGGTTTACATTTATCTTTGAACTGCTTCTAAGCTGTAAAAAGTCAACATTTCTGTGTCTCCAAGAGAGACAGGTGCCTGTCTGTGTTAAAAACCTCATTTTAAATTGCCTTTCTTTTTTCAATTTAGAGTAAACTGGCCCATAATGCGAGGGAGCGTGCAATGACAGGGGGGGCATTGCCACTCTAAGACCGTTATTGGACCTGGAGGAAAGGGTGGCAGAATTGTTTGGCCTCGAATGTCGCAGTTATGCGACTGTTGCCCAAATAGACTATGGAATCCCGAAAAGTGTGTGGCTCTGTTCAGTTGTTTGTTTAAAAGTTTCAGTTGTGGGCATAATCAACTTGTGTGACGTGGCAAATCGCGTGTCGTCTTTTTAAATGTTTACTGTTTACTTCCACAAGTCAACAGCTGCCCTCAGATGCAGGTGGCAAACAGTTCGAAGAGACTGATGCTGCAGAGGTTGTGCCAGAAATTTCAGATCTGGTGCCAGCAGTAAGTGTAGCAAGTGCAGCACCGCAGGTGTCATGGGTGGAGTTACAGCTAGTGGAAGGGGTGCGTAGCGACCCTGTGTCTTCGCACACCACCTCTGCATCCCCTGGTCCCTCTGCCTCTGTGAGAGGCAGAGATGCCTGTGGTTCCAGAGCCACACAGCAAACTGAAACCCACAGCAGGGGGGAGAAATAGAAAATTTAAAAATTTATTAGAAGGGAATAGAGGAAGAGGGGGTGCTAATTTCAAATTTAAGGGAAGAGATGCATAGCCATCATGCTACTGTAATAGACTCTATTCCCACTATCATTCGGGCAGTTGAAGATGTTGGGAGCCAGTTGTCAAAACTGAACGAAAATTTTCTTCACTTTCTGTCAAACCTGAGTGAAAATTTTCTTCACTTTCAAGAAATTTGCAATAATCGCGACAGGGAATTGTTTCAGTTGATTGATATTTTGCGTAAGATATTAGAAGGGAATGTTGTCATTCAGCAGCAGCAGATACAACAGGAAGAGCAAATCAGTAAAGAGCCAACTGCTGAAGGGCAACAGATGGGTATTTCAACTGGTAAGAGAGTAGTCCCGTTATGGGAAAAGGTAAGGGCAAAGGCAACGGGAAGCAGAAACCGCAGGAGACAGTAGGGTGCCACACTGTGCTCAGCTGCCTCTTTGTTTTATTTTCATGTTGGTGCTGTGTTTGTATTTCACTATTTCACAATGTAGGTGTTGTTTTATTTTGTATTTCACTACTTTATTTAATATTTATAGTCACTTGAAATTTTGATTCAACTTTTTTATTAACAACCAATGAAACATTACAACTGTTTGAAAAGTAGCAAATATATCTTATTGGTGAGTCTTTATTACAGTAATAAACCAAAGAAATCACTTTAAACTGTTTACATGTTTTAATCAAAGACTTTTGAAAATGTTTGTAAGGTACTTTGATGCAATAAAATTTTACTTTTTCACTTTAAATTCTGTTTCATTTTTTCTGTGCCTTGCTGGGCTAGGGTCGGGTGGGGAGGAGGTAGGAGGCGACTGTATCATAAGCTTGATTCCATTTACTGCTGTTTATTCAGTTTGTGTTAAGCTTTACTCTACAGAACTCCTCAGCATCGACTGACTGCTGCTTATGCTGAAGGTGGAGTAAGGGGAGTCAACCTGTTATGACACTGCCTGTAGAGAGAAGGAATACTAAACAGGAATACCTTAGTTCTGTATGAGGTCACACAAACACAAGATAAAAACTGAGAATCTTTCATAAGATGTTTTCTCTAAATTATAAATGCCACACCGATCACATCTGTCAGCATAGCTCAGTGAGTAGGAGATTACATTTGAAACTGGCCATGCATAGGATTGTAGATTCAAAGATTGGATTGAATATAACACGCTTTTATTTCCAAAAAAGGTGTTTTTAACCAATATACATCACATTGCATTTTTATTTCTCTCTTGCCGCTCTACAATGTGCACAGAATGCAGGCTGTACGCCTGCTTTATGGGGTGCAGAACTTTCGTGCCCTAATCCAGGGCAGAAGATTTCTAAAACTCGGATTTCTGCGTGAGGACTCATCACCGGGCAAGACCTGTCAAGGTCCAGCTGGACAGGTCGGAAAAGCCGGTTTTCAGCGCATGCGCATTGTGCGCTGAAAACCGGCTTTTCTGTTGTCTTCCCGGGTCCGTAGACACTTAGTACGGACCCAGGAAGACATCGGGATATTGGAATTTCAGGGCCTTTGAATAGACCCAATTAAGTATAGGAGGCCTGGTGAAATTGTTGGTTAACGCTGACCCACAAATCATCTTTTCGGAACATCGGAGCATAGGATATAGGATCAGGAGTACACCATTCAGCCCCTCAAGTCATTCAATGAGATCATGGCTGATCTGTATCCTAAACAGCCTTGGCTCCATATCCCTTAATACCCTCGGCTTGCAAAAAATCTATCACTCTCAGATCTAAAATTATTAATTGAGGTAGCATTTACCGCTATTTGTGAGAAAGAGTTCCACACTGCCTTTTGTGTGAAGAAGTACATCCTAACGTTTCTCCTGAATGGCCTAGTTCTGTTATTCAGGTTATAGGGCGAGAACCTCCACTTTTTTGCATGCTTAACACTCAATTAACGCCCATTTTACCGCTGAAATGATGTATAACGACCAGATATCGCCCATTTTGGCACAACATGGAAACTGGTGAGCATTTTTTGAAATTTATTGCCAAGCATTACTTTCCCCATGTGCTAAACACCGGGAAAAAATATTACCGCCCGCTCACTTTTTTTGGGCGGAATCAGCAGAATTGGCAAAATCAACGCCCATAATATCGGCCAACGATAATTTACGCACTGATTCAACGCTGACATTCAATATTTACGCCCGCCCACTTTTTTTGTCGTAAAGAGCATATTTACCAAAACTAGCAGCCATGAGATCGCCCAGAATCAATTTCACCACCTCGCATACATATCGCCCACAATATCGCTCGCCAAAAAAACGCCCAGAGAATGTAGAACTAACCGAAACTAATCATAGCGTTATGGACGCCATGTTCTAGATCACATGTTGCGTCCTTTAAAAGGCTACTGTGCTTCAACCTCGGCGGAGTTCTGATGTACTCTGCAGGCTGTTGGAGTTGATGTGAACATCTCTAAAAATATCTTGACTATACTGTGACCGATTGTAATTGAAGATGTGTCTCCGTCAGGACATTTCTTGTTTGTGACCAATTGGTGGAAAACAGAGAGCTACTGCAATGGGGCCTGTCCTTTCTCACCCTCTCTTGGTGACCAATTACATGCAGCAGACTCGAGATCGCCGAAGGTATGCTCCACTGCATTATGTGCCCAATGTAAGATGTGACAGACTGTTGAGGAGGACCAGACGTTACAACCCCACAAGTACAAGGAGAAGCATTCTTACCTCGACTTGGCAGTCACCACCTGCCTTCAGAGACTGCGCTTCCACAAAGAGGTCATCATTGAGGTATGCCAGCTGATAAGAGCAGATCTACAGCCTGCCAGCACCATCAATACTGCACTGTCCATCAAGGTCAAAGTCACCGCGGCACTGTCGTTCTATGCCTCGGGTTCTTTTCAGGCCACAGCTGGAGACATTTGTGGACTTTCTTAGCATGCCACACATCGCTGCATTAGACAGGTCACTGAAGCCATGTATGCATGCAGGAGGGACTTGATCAGCTTCCCTATGACCAGGGATGCACAGAGTGAGAGGGCTCTAGGATTCTCCAGAATTGCAAACTTCTCCAAGGTGCAGAGAGCAATAGATTATATTCACATTGCGATGCGGGCACCTTTTAGGTTTCTGAGGTTTTCAGGAACCGCAAGGGATTCCACCCCCTGAATGTCCAACTGGTTGTCGACCACCAGAAAATTATACTGGCAGTGAATGCTCTATTTCCGGGCAGCATCCATGATGCTCACATCCTGCGTGAGAGCACTGTATCTGACTTGTTTAACAATGAGCCACAAGGTCAATGCTCGATGCTTGGTGACAAAGGAAATGGCCTCGCCACCTGGCTGATGATACACCTGCGTGACACTCACACCGAAGCCGAGATGCGATATGAGAGCCACAGAGCAACTCGCAATATAGTGGAGAAAACCATTCGAGTGCTGAAGCAGTGCTTTAGATGCCTGGACCACTCAGGAGGCAAGCTCCAATACCACCCTGAGTAGGTAGCTCAATTCGTGGTGGTGTGCTTCATGCTACAAAACTGGGCTATCAGGAGGGGACAAGAATTGCCTGATAAGTCTGACAGTCCACCTCATCAGAGAGAGGAAGAAGAGGACAAGGAGTCGGACGCTGACATCGCCCAGAAAATCAGACTGATGCTGAAGCCAGCCCCTGCCCCCCTGTAGACCGCATGAAAAGGCCCGTGGTGGAAAGAGCCTTACGTCAGGAGTTCATCAATGATCGCTTTGCCTGAAAGAACGTTGATGTTATTTACAAGGTCGACACACTGCTGGGTGTGCAGGTGATACATCAATGGTGGGCATCACCTTGGTGACAGTTAAAGTTTAAGTTGATTAAAGTTAAGTGTATTTATACCCTATGATGTTAAGGAATCACCAGTGTCTAACGGTGCAGCTATCTGAGCCAATGCGCTGCAAGGTTTTGTTTAATAAAAAACATTTAAATCGAACATTAGTCTGAAATCATCAGTATTTCTGTACAAACCAACCCTCCCCTCTGCCGCCCCCACCCCCCCACCACCCCCTACCGCTTCTCCTCCCCACCTCTACCTCTTCCCCTTCCCCTCCTGACACCAAGCCATCTGGCCGAGGAGCTCCTCAGGTGATGCTTCATTGGGGGAGCGGTGGGGTTGGGGCGGGGTGACGGCTGAACTGCTGCTTGGACGGATACGGGAGAGGACAGTCCCGAGGTGGGAGCGTGCTCCAAGCCAGAAGCAAGATGTTGCTGCTGGCTCTCATGTGTGGTTGGCATTGTGGGTGCGGCACCTTGGGGTGCAGTGCTGCGCTCTGGGACCACTGGGAGCCCTCTGTCACCAGTGTTCGTGGTAACCAGCTCCAGGGCCTCCTCCATCCCTTCCATTATATCTTATTTGTTGGACAAAAACTCAGTGCCAACTATGTTCTTGGTGCTTAGTAGGCTTTTTGCTGCTGGTGAATCTCCTTCGTGCCTCCCACAACAGCCAGACAAACACACACCACAGCTACACATGCTTTCAGTGCCTCTGAGCTCCCTCTCTCTCTGTCTCCTCTTCTGCCCATGTCATGATAACGCTTGACCTCCTGAATCGCGGGAATCGAGCATTGCCATGCCGTTGTTAAGGACGGCGACACTTTACGGCAGTAGGTCAAAAAAATTTAGCGCTAACGCCCATTTCATATAGATCGCGGTAACACCATTTTCAAAAATGGAGACTAGGTGCTTTGAGAATGGACGAGAAGCTGGCAATCTGAAAACCCTTTTTTACCGCCCATGTCGGAAATATCGCCCATTTTTGGGCAATAAGCACAAACATGGAGGTACTAGCCCATGGCCCCTTGTGCAAGACCCCCCAGCTGCCAAAATATTTTCTCTCTATCTACCCTATTAATTCATTAATCCTAAAACCTCAACCACATCACCTCTTAACCTTCTATATTCCAGGCAATACAAGCCTAGTTTATGTAAGTTCTCATCATAATTTAACCCTTGGATTTCTGGTAACATGCTGGTGCATCTGTGTTGCATTCCTTCCAAGGGCTCAATATATTAGGCTCAATTTTGCCCAGTGTCATTTTTTGCCATATTGCCAGAGTTACGCCCGATTTTCTTGGCCCCCAACTACTGCAACAAAAAAGTAGCAAATTTCCCCGTTCTATTTTTTGAAATTTGCTCTGCACAGACTGTCTTTTAGCTTCAGGGGGTGCTGCCAAATTCTGCGCTGAAAAAATAATGCCTCCCTGCCCTTCTGCGCATGCGTGAAAAAAAAGATACATTTTCGATGTGATTCCTATGGGCGCGCATGCCCAATACAGCACCCGGTCTGGATTCGGCCATTGTTAAAGTGCCAATTATGTGTAAGAACTTTGGGCCCAAATTTCAGCCTCAGTTGCTCCTGATTTTTTGGAGCAACCGGTGTAGAACGGAGTATCTTAGAAATTCAAATTCTCTACATTTAGTTTTCTGCAGTTCTAGTCAGGTAGAACAGTTTCACTTTGAAACTGAATTTTTTTTTCAAAAAGGGACGTGTCCGGCCACTGACGCCTGATTTCAAAGTTTCCTCAGTGAAAACGTACTCCAAACTAACTTAGAATCGGGTCGGATCGGGTCGGGGCTGGTCCGGGGGCGGGGCGGTGGTCGGGAACACGGGTCGGGTCATGGGGTGGGGGGGAAGGTGGGTGGTTGGACGGAGGTGGGTTCAGTTCGGGGTGGGGGGGGCGAAGCGGGAGTTGGGTCGGTGTCGCGGTCGGGTCCGGTCCGGGGGTGGTGGAGTGGGAGTCAAGTCGGGTCGGGAGGAAGCAGGAGCTCGGCGTGGGAGGAGCCTTATGCACGCAGCCCCAGTGAGGCCATTTGGCCAGGGCTAAGGGCTGTGTGCTTCGGGCCCCTCCCACAGTTTGGGGCGCCTGGAGCTACTGCACATGCGCGCCCAATGTAGCGTGCATGTGCAGAGGTCCCGGCACTGTTTTCAGTGCAGGGACCTAGCTCCGCCCCCCACAGTTCGTGCTGCGCCGCGCCGAGGGCCAGACGACCAGCAGGGAGCCGGAGAATCTGGAAGTTTTTTTTAGGCGCACTTTGTGGCGCGAAAAACGGGCGTCCAGGTTGGGGCTGCACCGTTCTAGGCACGGCCCGAAACTTGGGCCCTTTAATTCTCATTGGAAAAATTGGAGCTGCAATACAAGATGCAACGTGGTGCAAGGACCAAGAATTTCTTTCAACATGAAGTGGAGGCACTGGTTACTGTAATTGAGGGCAGATCGCATGAGCTGAACACCAGCAGAGGTCACATAAAAGTTCCACCAAATAAATGAAGAAACGCTGGAACCAACTTGCAGAAGATTACTGCGCAATGGTGACCACCCCGAGGTCTGCAGGCCAGTGCAAAAAGTGGCAGGACCTTGGTCAAGTAGTTGCTGTAAGTATTATTTTCATTTATTCAATGGAATTGCAATTGTAAATATGACCAGCTGTATGTCCCACCCAGCAGAAAGACACCCTCTCTAAAAAGTTATATTTTCATTTTTGCAGAGGAAGGTGGCACATAACAAAAGGGAAAGAACTCGAACAGGAGGAGGCCCGGAAAATCTGCAGCCACTGACACCCTTGGAAAAGAGGGTCACTGCGTTGATGGGTCTTGCCTGGAGAAAAGCAACCAACCCTGCACAAGCTGGGCCCACACTCGAGGGAGAGGGTATGTCCTGCCAATTCCTCAGTCTGGCTTTGCTAACTGTTAAGTACTGCGCGGGCTAGCCATGCTTTGATTCATGGGGATGTCTCCCTCAGCTACGCTTCGGTGATGCAATGTGCTATCATTCATTGTGGTCCTTCAAATCAGCCTGCTACCTGCGCTGTGTGAGCCTACTCATACCACCCACCCTGCCCCCTCCTCTGCTGCTAACCATTTGTCTGTTCTGTTATATTTTGCAGAACTTGAGGCCAACCCTGACGATGCAGAAGAAGATTCAGATGCGGACGAGCCTGAAGAGGAGATCATCTTTCAATCCCACCTTCCAGGCCAAGAGCATTGGGGTGAGGGGGTGGGGGAGAGGGAGGTGATGGATGAAGCCCCCACTGTTGTACTCACTCTGGAGGAGGTGCAGGTGCCGCTCATTGAGGTGCTATCCCCTTTCCTGTGTGGTATGAGTGCTGATGGGACATTCCATGGTTTCCCACCATCCGAGACTGGGAATTCCAGTGGGGTGCAGCGAGGCACACCCAGTGCCCCACCGTCCAAAGTTGCGGGTCCCAGTGGGGTACAGCGAGGCATACCCAGAGCCCCACCTTCTGAGGCTATGGGTCCCAGTGGGACGAGAAATGGAAACACTGTCCAGAAACATGAGGGAGGGAATGTCGCAGTTAGCTGATGCGCTTTCAGTGAACATGAGGGAAGGAATGTTGCAGGTGGTTGACACACTGTTGCTCAACATGAGGGAGGGCATGTCACAGGTAGCTGAGACACTGTCAACGAACAAGAGGGAGGAAATGTTGCAGGTAGCTGAAACACTGTCAGTGAACATGAGGGAGGGAATATCGGAATTAGCTGCTGCAATAAGGGAACATGCTCAGACCCCATCGCCCACTGACAGAATCAACTGTGACTCCCACTCCAATCCGCAGACCAGCCTCTAAAGAGGCCCAAGCCGGGCCTTCTACATTACCGCCGGCCTCCTCCCCATCAAGAAGTGTGCATTACCCGAGATGTTCAAAAGAATAAGCTTTGTACCAACCCAGGAAACTCTACGCATGCCTGAGGGCAGGGGTGGAGTCACCAAGACCAAGTGCAGCGGGTGGTCTTAGAATAAGGTGGAGGAGAGATGGATGCAGCCTTTCTTTGCTGCTGTTGTTGTTCTTGTTATTATTATTGTTATTACTGTTGTAACTGTTCTCAAATTAAAAGTTTTTGTAAGCTATGTAAATTTACAAGTTTAAAAGTTTGTAAGTGATCTTAAAGTTTTTAAGTGATCTTAGAGTTTGTAAGTGATTTTAAAGTTTATAAGTGATCTTAATTGAAAACTTTAAAGTTTGATACGACAATATTTTTATTAAAGTTAAGTTAAGTACAAACAAATGTATGTTGAACCTTTGAATGAAATATATTTTAAATTATAACTGAATCATTTCCATTATTTGTTCCATTATTAACACAACAGTATGGAACAGGTCCAAACAGTAAACATGGTCCATGTGGAGAAGTTTCCGCTGAGCCTTCAGGCAGCAAAGCATTCACTGGTGAGCTGCTGGTGCAAGGCTTGAGCAGTTGTTAAAGGAGCACGATAGCCCGCCCCCTCCGCCGTCGTGCTCTGGGTTCAGGTAGTTGCATGGCTGCCTCGTCCTCGTCTTCATCCTCCTCCTCGTCATCTGCATCTTCCTCATCATCATCAGCCACTCTCACCCCAGCTGAGTCTTCCACTAACAGCTGCTACTGCCTCATGATGGCTAAGTTATGCAGCATGCAGCACACAACTGTGAACTGACCGATAAACTCAGCAGAGTTTTGCAAGTAGCCTCCGGAATGGTCCAGGCATCGGAAATGCTGTTTCAAGATGCCAATGGTCATCTCTATTATGCTGTGCGTCACGATGTGCGACATGTTGTATTCCCGCTCAGCTTCCGTCCGGGTTATGTATAGGGGCTTCATGAACCAGGTGGCGAGGCCGTACCCTTTGTCTCCCAGTAGCCAACTCTGCCCTTCTGGCTGCTGCTGAAACATGACAGATATAACGCTCTTGCATAGGATGAATGCATCTTGGGTGCTCCCTGGGTATCTTGCATCAACTGACATGATGCAATGCATGTCATCACACATAAAAGAATTGTAACTAACTGAGTTATGCTGGCCTACAAAGATTGGGGAAACTTCGATTTTTAAATTTAGGCCAAAAATATGACACTGGGAAAAATTGAGCCTGATGTATGGCGCCCTGTACATAATGCTCCAGATGTGGTCTAACCAGAGCTTTGTACAGCCATAGCAAAACATCCTCCCCTTTATACTGTAGCCGTCTAGTTATAAAGTCTAATATTCCATTAGCCTTTTTGATCATTTTTTTAGACCCGACCACTACATTTTAGTCATCTATGTACTTGGATCCTTAAACTTCTTTGGACCTCCACTGTTTCTACCTATTCACCATTTAAAAAATACTCCTATCTATCTCTTTTTGTTCCGAAATAGATTATCCACCATCTCAACTATGTTATGGAAACCTTATCCACTGATTGTCCATGAGATCAATGCCCCTAATCATTGGTCTTTTGAAGACTGCGTCTCAAGGCTCCTCAGCCTAGGATCGCCATTTCTCCACCTCATACTCACCTTTCTGAATCTCTAACTTCATCCTCTTGAGACGATGGTCGCGATTTCCTCTACCTCTTCCTGGGCCCGGTGCGGCTGGGGTCCGTGACAGGTCCTAGACTTGCTGCTGGTTCCAGTCCACACTATAAAATTATTTTACGCTGATTGGGCTTGTTAAGCACATTCAGCTCATTTGCCGGCCAATTGAAGGAAGCAGGTCTGATGATGTCATTTGATGATGTGTCATCAGCCGGTTTCATTCAAGGGACCATACACAAATTGATTTTGACAGTTGTGCTGTCAGTGTTCTACAGCATTGAAGTGCTGCAGACACTGACAAGCACGGCATGGAGGTGCACGGCTGCACCAGGCTCTCCCATGACTCCCTTCCCTTCCAATGGATGGAAGAAACCTCCCCAGCAGATCAACACAGCTTGTTGCACATTGCACAGGAGGACACAAGCAGGGATGTCATCAGGAGGACCAGGCTGCAGTGGCAAAAACCTTTCAATGATCTCAGTGAATCATGAAATGTTACTGCAAAGCCACACTCAACCTCATTCTGCTGTGCCACTCATCACTCTGCCTTCCCTATCTTACCCTACTCCTGCACATCCTTACTCATTCCAACTTAATTTGCACCACACACATCCCTCTCCATCTACAATATCACTTCCCCATCTCACTAGCCATCCCTCACACTCACCCTCATCCTGATCCAATTATACCAACTAACACCACTTGGTGTTTCATGCAATGTTCATATAAAGTTTCTGTTAATGTTTTGTCAAATATTGAAATGTTTATTTTCAACACTTTGCATTCTTGGACAGTTTTGTGTGCACCTTTGGAAGTGGCTTAGTGAGTTGCAGTCTACCCCTGAATGCTGATGAGTGTGAAAGGAATGGTTTAGGCATTGTAGGGATGCTTAGTATTATTGGTGTGAGATGGTGCCAACCTGGTGCATCATGTGGCAGCCAGGTGTACAGCATCAAGTGAAGTAAATCTGGCCATGGTGAGGCCATCCCTGACATCCTGGGCAGCAATGTGGTCCGGTGTTGATGCCCTGTATCCTATGCAGCATCAGTTGATTGCGGAGAAGGTTGGTTGTGTTGTTGTTGCTGCAAGTGTGACCAGTGCTGCTGGTGTTGGGACTGATTTGGGTGGGATTCTGAGGACCAAGGGCACTAATGCTAATGTAATAGATGGCAGGTGAACTTGAGGTGAAAGAAGCAATCTGTCAATGGTGAGAGGTTGTTCCAATGAGGTGACACTGGACAGAGACCTTGCTCCAAACATTTGTAACCTGCATAAAGCCCAATCTGCCTTTCAAGTGCAGTAAGCCACAGTTTTTGTTCTTGGAAAGTGAACACCTATGAGATGGAGCTTTTATAGTTAAATTGCAGTTGTCAGTAATGAAATTAATTCATGGTCACACAACTCCCAACATCCTTACCTGACATGATCCCCGAGCAGCATAAGCCCCGTGGACAATCTGGTAAAATCGTAAATTCAGTTCAAAATTCTTTTTAATAGGCTTTTAACAAGGTCATAATGACCTAAATTGCCTCCCCCACAGCTGCTTGTCGGGTGTGTTCAGCACTGACAGGCCCAACATCTGGGAAAGGAGTGTGGCGGCAGGTTGACAGCGGAGTCCTGACCCACTGTCAGAAAAAAAATGTTCCCAGCCGACCCGCCACTGAATGCGCACGCTTAGCCCTCGAAAAAACTTGCCCGATATCTCTGGGTTGTTGCTGGAGCACATAAGATGATGCAGTTGGTGAGGATAGGGCTGAGGTTGCACAACTTGACATGCCTGGCTGTTCCTTTGACAAGTTTCCTTCTTCCTCCAAGCCATGCTTAAGGATCTTAAAAACAAAACGCTTATTTAGCTGTCCGAACAATTACCTGGCTGAAGAAATACTGACTGAATCAATGGCCATTTAATACATGATCTCCCTTGCCCTATCTTCACTTACCTGCTGTTGGCAATTCACCTACTGCTTCCTCTCTCTCCCACAGTCTCCGCTATGTGCCTTCCAGTGAGCTGAAAAGCTTCCTCCTCATGTGCAATCAAACTTTGGAATAGGTCAGTTTTTCTGTCGCCCAGGTGTAAATGTATGATCCTCATTTTATTTTCTTCACATGGCTCCTTTATCTTGCTGCCCTTTTGTTTCCTGCTGTTCATTCTGAATCTGTTTACTTGTGCATACTTATCCATTGAAAGCAGTGTAAGGTTACTAATCTTCAGAAAAGCACAGAAGGAGACCATGACCTAAAAATTGATTAATACAAGCTTTGTAATTTAATACAAGCTTTTGGAATTACGCTGGACCATTACGAACATTCTGTGGTCAGGAACCAAAACTGACTTCATGCATAACAACAATGGAGTTGTTACGTGAGGCCCTGAACTTGATTGACCAGGGTGGGGAACAACAAACCCACTGGAGACACCAAGTCTGCAAAAAGACCGGACAACAAAGGAACCACACAAGGTGCATATTTTTTGGAAACGAGGTGTTAAGATGAGAAATCAACTTGAGCCTTGCAGACTCAGTGTGCAAATGGGAAAACAGACAAGTCTATTATTGCAGTCAATCAACCAAGGGGACCACAAAACAATGTCTCGATGCAAACACTTTATCAGAAACTGCAGTGGCGGGAGATATGTCAAAACCTGGATAAAATATGCGAGCTCGAAGCAACTCAGCAGAAGACGGAAGAAGGACAGGAACAGACGGAAGAAGAAGCACACAGAAGAAGTAGAAGGACACGTGTACAGATGAACACAAGTCAAAAGAACGAACAGGTGTACGGACGGAAGGACATGTAGTATGGAATGTACACGAAAGGAACAGCACTGCAGAGAACGGCCAGAAGAAGAACCAACTGGTCACGGAACCAATGACCATGAACCTACAATAGCTACAGCCACGAAGGGTGATTGTACGTTTTCAGCCGATTTCTCTCAGAAGTCCAGTCCTGTAGCTTTAGTCGTTTTTTGTGCGTAATAAAACTGACTCTGGGTTAAGCCTAAATTTTGTGCCACATGTTGTCCTTTCCCACTATAAGTTCCGAGGTCGAAGAATCAGAGTAGAGTGAAAAACAAACACCCTACAGAAATTGGCGAACGACGGCAGGGCCTCGGCATTGGGAATAGGATCACAGACACAAAACCAGGGCAAGAACCCCAAGGAAGGCTTGGTTAAGTCTAAGGTTGGCTAAGGTAGTCAAAAGTTATCTTCTCAAGGGTCTCAGAGAGGCCAAGGGTGATCTCAAGGACGACGAAGGGACCAGGAAAGAAACAGTCTCTGACAGGTCGGAATAGTCTTGGATCGAATAGGGTAGCCACATAGAAAATCCTGAGTAACGGGAACCGCAGATCACTGCGAGGTGGTCTCAGGGGAGACCAAGGCAGCCAGAGAAAATTTCTCAGCTAGGGGCACTGGAAATGGACTCACTGCAGCAAAACGCGGTCGAGCGCGCGGCTAAGAGCAGTCACAGAAAGTCCATTGGAGGCAATATGCAACAAATTGGACATTTCAGAGCCATGGGCGTGGGAAATGCTGCACTCTGAGGATCCACAGGAAAAAGCAGCAGAGTGGACAGTCAGTAGTAACCACAAAGGGTCAAAAGAGAAGGCGATTTTGCTCATGCGCCTGAAAAAGCAGCCACAACTATTAAGAGAAAGGGTAGGAAAGTTGAAGGAGGAGAGTAAAAAGTTCAAAGGCAAGGTAGAAAGAAAGGCAGGACCAAGGTATGAGGGAGGAAACGGCAAGGAATCACTTTGAGTATTTACAGTGCCAAGTGACTGAGTACAAAAAGCAGCAGCAAACCTACCACGAGCAAATTGAAAGGCACTTAGAAAAAGCCAAAGAGACAGAGGAACAGCTCAGGAAAATCAAGATAGCCTACCAGGTAGCGCAGAAACAGAATTACGAGAGGGAAGACCACGGGCCTTGTTAGGTAAAGATCCGCAAGCTAACTGTAATATATGTACATAAGGTCTGCCCACCAAAAGGGGGCACTACCGTCGGAGCTCCGAGGGTCATAGGTACACTCGTGCTGGGCCCAGTATACAAACTGAACTTCACCTTTGTATCTTCACTTCTGACAGCCACTAAAGACTGACCAGGTTACACCTGGTCACTGGCTCACAGTACAGAGTTCATTGTATCATTTCATACACCATGGGCCCAAGTTTCAGGCCGCGCCTAGAACGGCGCAGCCCCGACCTGGACGCCCGTGTTTCGCGCCACAAAGTGCGCCTGAAAAAAACTTCCAGATTCTCCGGCTCCCTGCAGGTCCTCTAGCCCTCGGCGCGGCACAGCACGAGCTGTGGGGGGCAGAGCTAGGTCCCTGCATTGAAAACAGTGCCGGGACCTCTGCACATGCGCGCTACAGTGGCCGCACATGTGCAGTAGCTCCAGGCGCCCAAAACTGTGTGGGAGGGGCCCGAAGCACACAGCGCCTAGCCCTGGCCGAATGGGCTCACTGGGGCTGAGTGGATAAGGCTCCTCCCACGCCCAGCTCCTGCTTCCTCCCGACCGGACCTGACCTGACTCGACTCCCGCTCCCAGCACCCCCCACCGGAACGCACCCCCCCCCCACCGACCCGACCTCCGTTTCCCCCGCTCCCGACCTGCCCCCGCTCCCCGACCGATCTCCCCTCCCCCTCCCCGACCGATCTCTCCCCCCCCCCGACCGATCTCCGCCCCCGATCCGCGCTCCCGACCCCTCCGGACCCCAGACCCGACGCCACCTACCTGGCAATCTGGTAAGTCTAAGCTCGAAGTCTTGGGCCCGGCCGGGCACGGCCCGTTCAGCCGTCCTCTCCTTTCTTTCTCTCTGTCTCTCTCTCCCTTCTCTCTCTCTCTCTCTCTTCCCCCTTCTCTCCCCCCGTCCCCTCCCTCCCTTCTCTTCCCCCCCTCCCCTCCCTCCATCCCTTCTCTCACGCCCCCCCCTCCCTCCCTTCTCTCACCCCCCCTCCCTCCCTTCTCTCACCCCCCCTCCTCCCTCCCCTCCCCCCTCCCTTCCACTCCCTCCCTTCTCTCCCCCTCCCCTCCCTCCTCCTACCTCTCCTCCCCCCTCCTCTCCCTCCTTTCTCACCCCCCTCCCTTCTCACCCTCCCTCCCCTCCCTCCCTTCTCACCCCCTCCCCTCCCTCCCTTGTCACCCCCTCCCCACACCCCCTCTCCCCCACTACACCCCCTCTCCCCCAGTCCACCACCCCTCCTCCCCCTCCCCTCCACCCCTCCCCATCCTCCCCCTCCCCTCCACCCCTCGCTGTCAGAAACAAAGACACTGACAGACAGAGAGTGAAAGACACAGACAGACAGACAGACAGACAGATAGAGACATTGACAGAGACACACTGGGGGTGGCGGGGGGGGGGGCATCCCAGCACGCTGTTGGAGGGCTCCCGGTGCTGCAGTCGGTTAGTAGAAAATGTTTTATTTATTGATTTTTAAAAAAAAATTATTTCTTATTAATTTTTATGGATTAATTTATTGGTTGATTTATTGATGTTTTTATATTTTATTATTGATGATGGCTTTTTGGCCCCAAGTTTCCACACGCGGCGAAAAAGGCGCCCCTCAGAGCTGGGCGCCTGTTTTTCGCGCCGAAAACGGCGCCTGAAAAAAAACACGGTATTCTCGAGCTCCTTGCAGCTTGATGTCTGCTTGGCGCGGCGCACAGGGGACGGAGCCTACCACTCGCGTCGATTTTGTAAATAGGAGGGGTTGGGTACAATTTAAATGAGTTTTTTTGGTGCCGGCAACCCTGCGCGTGCGCGTTGGAGCGTTCGCACACGCGCAGTCTGAAGTAAACATTGGCACTTGGCCATTTTTAAAAGTGCTGCAGAAAAAGTGAAAATTTGTTTATTGAACCCTTGCAAAGGCTTGTATTTTAATTTTCTTGATATTTCTGTGTGTGAGGGAGTGCTTTTAGCAGTCAGCCCCCCTCACAGCTAGAAGGCTGCTGCTGCTCCCGACCAACCACTGACGGCGCTGCAATCCCATGGCCGAATGGCCTCAAGTCTGTCCGGGTGCTGCATCTTCACGGGGAATGAAGGCCTGCCTCAAGCACCAAGGCTGCTTGCTGCCTGCCCCTGCCCCGAGACCGACACCACACCACTGCCTGAAGCGCTGCTTGCTGCCTGCCCCGAGACCGACCCACACCGCTGCCTGAAGCGCTGCTTGCTGCCTGCCCCGAGACCGACCCACACCGCTGCCTGAAGCGCTGCTTGCTGCCTGCCCCGAGACCGACCCACACCGCTGCCTGAAGCGCTGCTTGCTGCCTGCCCCGAGACCGACCCACACCGCTGCCTGAAGCGCTGCTTGCTGCCTGCCCCGAGACCGACACCACACCACTGCCTGAAGCGCTGCTTGCTGCCTGCCCCGAGACCGACACCACACCGCTGCCTGAAGCGCTGCTTGCTGCCTGCCCCGAGACCGACACCACACCGCTGCCTGAAGCGCTGCTTGCTGCCTGCCCCGAGACCGACACCACACCGCTGCCTGAAGCGCTGCTTGCTGCCTGCCCCGAGATCAACCCACACCGCTGCCTGAAGCGCTGCTTGCTGCCTGGCCCTGAGACCGACCCACACCGCTGCCTGAAGCGCTGCTTGCTGCCTGCCCCGAGATCAACCCACACCGCTGCCTGAAGCGCTGCTTGCTGCCTGGCCCCGAGACTGACCCACACCGCTGCCTGAAGCGCTGCTTGCTGCCTGCCCTGAGACCGACCCACACCGCTGCCTGAAAGGCCTGCCTGAAGCACTTTCACACAGGTAGGAACATGGTTTATTTAATCTTTTCTTTGCTTATAAATTTTTATTCAGGTTGGATTTATTTGTATAATATTTGTAGAAGTATAACTAAGGATTGATTGTAGAATTTAATGACTTCCCTTCCCCCCCCCACCCTCATTCCCGACGCCTAATTTGTAACCTGCGCCTGATTTTTTAAAGTGTAGACAAGGTTTTTTCAAGCGTACAAAAATCTTCACTTGCTCCATTCTAAGTTAGTTTGGAGTACGTTTTCCCTGTGGAAACTTTCAAATCAGGCGTCAGTGGCTGGACACGCCCCCTTTTGAAAAAAAAATTCAGTTCCAAAGTGAAACTGTTCTACCTGACTAGAACTGCAGAAAACTAAATGTGGAGAATTCCGATTTCTAAGATACTCCGTTCTACACCAGTTGCTCCTAAAAATCAGGAGCAAATCATGTGGAAACTTGGGGCCTTTATTTGTAAAACTGAAGTGTTTAATGTTTGTAAACTTCCCTTTAAACCCCCCTCCCCGCCATTCCCTATGCCTGATTTGTAACCTATACCTGATTTTCTAAAGTGTAGACAAGGTTTTTTCCAGCGTACAAAAATCTTCACTTACTCCATTCTAAGTTAGTTTGGAGTAAGTTTTCACTGCCGAAACTTTGAAAACAGGCGTAAGTGGCCGGACACGTCCCCTTTTGAAAAAAAAATTCTGTTCCAAAGTGAAACTGTTCTAACTGACTAGAACTGGAGCAAACGAAATGCCGAGAATTTGAATTTCTAAGATACTCCGTCCTACACCACTTGCTCCAAAAAATCAGGAGCAACTGAGGCCGAAACTTGGGCCCCATAGATGGTGACAAGGCAAATACGAACCCATGCAAAAGTATGGTGGGCACAGCACGATCGAGTACTGTTGGAATTCTTGAGACATTCAATGAGGGAGAGGATTGGGGAGATTTCACAGATCGTCTTGACCAGTATTTTGTGGCAAACGACCTAAACAAATATAAGGATGCAGAGAAGCGCAGGGCAGTCCTTCTTACTGTCTGTAGTCCCACGATCTATGCATTCATCAAGAATCTGCTCTCACCCAATCTTCCTGCAGAAAAGAATTACAAAGAACTGTGTGCTCTAGTTCGGGAACATCTTAAACCCACGAAAGGATTCCTCATATCCAGATATCGCTTCTATATGCATGTTCCTCCAGAAGGCCAGGACAGAGCGGCATTTGTTGCCAACCTGAGACGTCTTGCAGGGCCTTGCAAATTTGGGCCTGTGTTGGAAGACATGCTGCATGACTTTTTTGTGGTCGGGGTCAACAACGAGGAGATCTTAAGTAAGCTGCTGGCTGCGGAGACACCGGACCTCAGCAAGGTCATCACCATCGTCCTAGCTTGCATTTCTACACAGAAAAGCATGAAGCAGATATCGCGACAAAACAGGAACTCCATGGCAAGTACTGTGTACAAAATTGTATCGACGGCCGGCAGAGCTGTACATGGCAGGGCCTACTCGACTGCGTCTACAAGACCGAGAGCCGCTCAAAGTTCGTCATCGAGGGCCTACTCGACTGCGTATGCAAATGATGTGGTAAAATAATAATTACACCACGAGAAGTCTGTAAAAAGTCAGAGTAGTTTATTTACTTGCAAAGAAGTTATGGATATCTCTTATCAGCAATTCACTGAGCTCTAAAATCCGATCTCAAAGATTCACTGAGTTGCATAGCTTTTATACAGAAAGGAAGTAGGCGTGTACATTCATTGTCCATCTACATTACCTTCTTCGGTCAAAGATACAGATATACGACTTATTTTGATAAATTCATACAGATTGGACTTTTAGGGACTTTCTACATTTTGTTCTAAGAAATGCAGACTGCTAGGCTTCCTGTTATTCAACACCGAGCCTGACCACAAGTCTTAACATAGACCTGGTGACGTGTGTTGCCATGGCCAATTTTAAAACTACTAATGCAGGCTGTTGACTAAAGCAGGCCCAATTCCTACGTTAATTCCCCCTTTTGGTCCTTGACTACACAGCTCAAGTTAACCAACTCGTCTAAATTCTACACCGCATTAGGACCCCCGCCCTGGTTGCGGTGATCAGCCGCTAGGTTTGGAGGGCCTAATGCACATGGAGCTATATGGTTCCCGCATCGGAACTCTGTCTCAATAGCTTATTCTGCTCCTTTACTACAGCTTTAGCTTTCTTTTATTATTTCGTTTCGAGCAAGCAGCGCATGTCATTCCCAACCAGCACAGAGCCAGAACCAGTTGTACTGCCACCACTATATGTGAGATAATGTGAATCCAAGGGTGGATGTCAATATTCAAGCCCCAATTCCAGGCCTGTTCATAGCAGAACATTTTTTGGAGTTTGGTCTCGATCTCCATATCTCGCTTGTTTAGTTTCTGTTTCAGGAAATTTTCAGTGATTGTTTATCATGCGTGAATGTACGTCATTCGTGCACGTCCGATGGTTACGTATAAGCTGAGGGTAAAGCAAAAATTGGGATTAGTGATATTGCATACCAGTGTGCCATAGTTGTACATCCATTGGGTGGTCATCACACAGTATTCACCTCTCCCCTGGTATGCTGAGTGGGTTGGTTCCGACTCTACAGAGCTTATTTCCAGCACGCATCCGATTAAATCCACACCCATCATGTTTCCTTGTCCCACCGGGTGAGGGCAAATTGTCAGGCTTCCTACCCTGCGGCACCCACTCAATGAGACCTCTCTCATCGTTCCATTATCCACTGGATAGTACCACAGGTAGTCCCTTTCTCTGATCAACCCGAGATTTTCCACCTCATATTGTGGGTATGGTTTTGCATTTCCGGTCATCACCGGTGTTGTGTTTTCTGCTATGAACAGGCCTGGAATTGGGGCTTGAATATTGACATCCACCCTTGGATTCACATTAAAGCATGCACTCCCATATTCCGCCACCAGGGAGCGCATCCCCTGAAGTCCAAAGGGATCCCAGCATCCCTTGGGAGCACTGTATATAAGCCGTCCCGAAGGCCTGTTCCTCACTCTGGAGTGTCTTAATAAAGACTGAGGTCACTGTTACTTTAACCTTCCTGTGTGCAGTCTCATCTATGTTAGGAACACAACAACTGGCGACGAGTATACGAATCCAATGCCAAAATGCCGCAAACTGTGGGCATCCTGGAGAAGTTCTCGGAGGGTGAGGACTGGGAAGCCTACGTCGAACGGCTAGACCAGTACTTTGTAGCCAACGAGCTGGAGGGAGAAGGAAGCGCTGCAAAAAGGAGAGCGGTCCACCTCACGGTCCGCGTGGCACCGACCTACAGCCTCATGAAGATTCTTCTTGCTCCAGTGAAACCCACAGATAGGTCATATGAGGAGCTGTGTACACTGGTTCGGGAGCATCTTAACTCAAGGGAGAGTGTGCTGATGGCGACATATCGGTTCTACACGTGCCAACAATCTGAAGGTCAGGAAGTGGCGAGCTACGTCGCCGAGCTAAGGCGACTTGCAGGACAATGTGAGTTTGATGGCTACCTGGAGCAGATGCTCGGAGACTTTTTTGTACTGGGCATTGGCCATGAGACCATCCTATGAAAACTGTTGACTGTAGAGACACCGACCCTCAGTAAGGCCATTGAGATAGCACAGGCGTTTATGTCCACCAGTGATAACACCAAACAAATCTCTCAGCACACAAGTGCTAGCAATGTTCATAAATTAACTCGAACTGTGTTTGTGAGCAGAAATATATAGGGCAGAAACCACGACTCAGCAACTACCAGCAGGCCTCAGATGACCCAGATGACTCAAAATCCCCAACATAGGATGAATGCAAGGCAATTCACACCTTGTTGGCGTTGTGGAGGCTTCCATTCAGCCTATTCATGCCGCTTCAAAGGGTATGTTTGCAAGAGCTGTGGAACAATGGGGCACCTCCAACAAGCTTGCAGACGAGCTGCAAGCTCTGCAAAACCTTCTAACCACCACGTGGCAGAGGAAGATCGGTCCATGGTGGATCAAAGCAATTTCGAGCCTCAGAGAGAGGAGGCAGATGCAGAAGTACACGGGGTGCACACATTTTCGACGAAATGTCCACCTATAATGCTAAATGTAAAATTGAATGGCTTACCCGTAGCCATGGAACTGGACACTGGCGCTAGCCAATCCATCATGAGTAAAAAGATGTTTGAGAGACTGGGGTGCAACAAGGCACTCAGACCAGCCCTGAGCCCCATCGACACGAAACTGAAAATGTACACCAAAGAGCTCATCACTGTCCTGGGCAGCGTTATGGTCAAAGTCACCTACGAGGGCACGGTGCACGAACTGCCACTCTGGATTGTCCCGGGCGATGGCCCCACACTGCTTGGGAGGAGCTGGCTGGCAAAATCTGCTGGAACTGGGATGACATCCGAGCACTATCACATGTTGATGAGTTCTCATGTACCCAGGTTCTTAACAAATTTCCTTCCCTTTTTGAGCCAGGCATTGGAAACTTTTCGGGGGTGAAGGTGCGGATCCATTTGGTCGCAGAGGCACAACCCATTCACCACAAGGCGCGAGCGGTACCTCACATGATGAGGGAGAGAGTGGAAATCGAGCTGGACAGGCTGCAACGCGAGGGCATCATCTTCCCAGTGGAATTCAGCGGGTGGGCCAGCCCGATTATTCCAGTACTCTAAAGTGATGGCACGATCAGGATTTGCGGTGATTAAAAAGTAACTATTAATCATTTCTCACTGCAGGACCAATGCCCGCTACCTAAGTCAGACGACCTATTTGCGATGCTGGCAGGAGGAAAGACATTCACCAAGCTCGACCTGACTTCGGCCTATATGACGCAGGAGCTGGAGGAGTCTTCGAAGGGCCTCACCTGCATTAACACGCACAAGAGACTGTTCATCTAAAACAGATGCCCGTTTGGAATTCGGTCGGCTGCAGCGATCTTCCAGAGAAACATGGAAAGCCTACTCAAGTTGGTACCACGCACGGTGGTTTTTCAGGACGACATATTGGTCACGGGTCGGGACACTGTCGAGCACCTACAAAACCTGGAGGAGGTCCTCCAGCGACTGGATCACGTAGGGCTGTGGCTGAAGAGGTAAAAATGCGTTTTCATGGCAACAGAAGTGAAGTTTTTGGGAAGAAAGATCACAGCGGACGGCATTCGGCCCACAGACGCCAAGACAGAGGCTATCATGAACGCGTCCAGGCCACAGAATGTCACGGAGCTGCAGTCGTTCCTGGGACCCCTCAACTAATTTCGTAACTTCATACCGGGGTTAAGCACCCTCTTAGAGCTCCGACATGTGTTATTGCGTAAAGGTGAGAACTGGGTATGGGAAAAAAAACAAGTAATTGCTTTTGAGAAAGCCAGAAACATTTTATGCTCCAACAAGCTGCTTGTGTTGTATAACCCGTGTAAAAGACTTGTACTAGCATGTGATGTGTCGTCGTACGGTGTCGGGTGTGTATTACAACCAGCTAACATTGCGGGGAAGTTGCAACCTGTCGCCTATGCCTCCAGGAGCTAGTCTAAGGCCGAGAGGGCATACAGCATGATTGAGAAAGAGGCAATAGCGTGTGTGTTCGGGGTAAAGAAAATGCATCAGTACCTATTTGGCCTCAAATTTGAGCTGGAAACTGATCACATATTCCTGTTCGCTGAAAACAAGGGGATAAATACTAATGCCTCAGCCCGCATACAAAGGTGGGCACTCGCGCTATCAGCGTATAACTATACCATCCGCCACGTGCCAGGCACCAAGAACTGTGCGGATGCTCTCAATCGGCAACCATTGCCCATCACGGGGTTGTAAATGGTGCAGCCTGCAAACTTGTTGATGGTGGCACAGCCCGCAGACTTGTTGATGGTCATGGAAGCATTTGAAAATGATAAATCACCTGTCACGGCCCGCCAGATTAGGACTTGGACCAGACAAGATCCTCTGCTGTCCCTAGTAAAAAACTGCATACTGCATGGGAGCTGGACCAGCATTCCCATTGAAATGCAAGAGCTAATCAAGCTGTTCCAGCAGCGATAGGACGAGCTGTCCATTCAGGCAGACAGCCTGTTGTGGGGTAACCGCGTAGTGCTACCCAAAAAGGGCAGGGAGGCGTTCATCTCGGATCTCCACAGCACCGGGTATAGTAATGCTGAAAGCGATAGCCAGATCCCACGTGTGGTGGCCCGGTATCGACTCTGACTTAGAGTCCTGTGTACGGCAATGCAGCGTGTGTGCTCAGTTGAGCAACGCGCCCAGAGAGGCACCACTAATTTTGTGGTCCTGGCCCTCCAGACCATGTTCGAGGATCCATGTCGACTATGCGGGCCCGTTTCTCGGTAAAATGGATTGAATGTGAAATAATGTCGGGAAGCACCACCATCGCCCCCATTGAAAGCCTGAGGGCCATGTTTGCCGCCCACGGCATGCCTGACATACTGGTCTGTGATAACAGGCCATGTTTTACCAGTGCCGAATTTAAAGAATTCATGACCCCCAATGAGATCAAACATGTCACCTCGGCCCCGTTTAAACCAGCCTCCAATGGGCAGGCAGAGCGGACAGTACAAACAATCAAACAGAGCCTTAAATGAGTCAGAGAAGGCTCACTTCAAACCCGCCTGTCCCGAGTACTGCTCAGCTACCGCATGAGACCCCACTCGCTTACAGGGGTGCCCCCGGCTGAGCTACTCATGAAAAAGACACTAAAAACCAAGACCAACCTGCATGATCAGGTAGAGAGCAGGCAACAGCAACAAAATGTAAATGATGGTCGTGCCACTGTGTCACGGGAAATTGATCTGAATGACCCTGTGTATGTGCTAAACTATGGACATGGTCCCAAGTGGATCGCGGGCATGGTGATAGCTAAAGAAGGGAGTAGGGTGTTTGTAGTCAAACTAGACAATGGACAAATTTTCAGAAAGCACCTGGACCAAACGAGGCTGTGGTTCACAGACTGCCCTGAACAACCCACAGCAGATACCACCTTTTTCGAGCCCACAACACACACCCAAAGGATCAACGACATCACCCTGGTCCAGGAAATCGAACCCATCACGCCCAACAGCCCAGCAAGGCCAGGTTCACCCAGCAGCCCTGCAGGGCCAACAACACGCCAGCGCAGCGAGGGCACAGCCAATACACCAGAACAGACATTTGTACCAAGGCGGTCCACCAGGGAAAGAAAGGCTCCCGACCGCCTCACCTTGTAAATAGTTTTCTCTTTGACTTTGGGGGCGTGTGATGCTGTGTATCCACTTTGGTGGTAAAAACAGAGAGACAGACTATTATCTGAATGGTGACAGATTAGGAAAAGGGGAGGTGCAACGAGACCTGGGTGTCATGGTACATCAGTCATTGAAGGTTGGCATGCAGGTACAGCAGGCGGTTAAGAAAGCAAATGGCATGTTGGCCTTCATAGCGAGGGGATTTGAGTACAGGGGCAGGGAGGTGTTACTACAGTTGTACAGGGCCTTGGTGAGGCCACACCTGGAGTATGGTGTACAGTTTTGGACTCCCAACTTGAGGAAGGACATTCTTGCTATTGAGGGAGTGCAGCGAAGGTTCACTAGACTGATACCCGGGATGGCGGGACTGACATATCAAGAAAGACTGGATCAACTGGGCTTGTATTCACTGGAGTTCAGAAGAATGAGAGGGGATCTCATCGAAACGGTTAAAATTCTGATGGGTTTAGACAGGTTAGATGCAGGAAGAATGTTCCCAATGTTGGGGAAGTCCAGAACCAGGAGTCATAGTCCAAGGATAAGGGATAAGCCATTTAGGACCGAGATGAGGAGAAACTTCTTCACCCAGAGAGTGGTGAACCTGCGGAATTCTCTACCACAGAAAATTGTAGAGGCCAATTCACTAAATATATTCAAAAAGGAGTTAGATGTAGTCCTTACTACTAGGGGGATCAAGTGGTATGGCGAGAAAGCAGGAATGGGGTAATGAAGTTGCATGTTCAGCCATGAATTCATTGAATGGCGGTGCAGGCTCGAAAGGCCGAAGGGCCTACTCCTGCACCTATTTTCTATGTTTCTATGTTTCTATGTTTCTATGTTTCTATGTTTCTATCTGTAAAGCATGCACTCCCATGTTCCCCCACCAGGGAGTGCATCCCCTGAAGTCCCATGGGATCCCAGCATCCCTTGGGAGCACTGTATATAAGCCAGCCCCGAAGGCATGTTCCTCACTCTGGAGTGTCTTAATAAAGACTGAGGTAGCTGTTACTTTAACCTCCCTGTGTGCAGTCTCATCTGTGTTAGGAACACAATAAACGGGATCATTATTACCATCCCTACAAATGAGGTGTAGCTATTGGTGCACCCACAGTCACAGGTAGACCCTTGTCATGCCCTTTAATATACAGTCAGCCAGGAGTCCTGGGTGCTGTGCCAGCTGGAGTACGTGGGTGCTGTTGATCCAGTCTGGAACGCTCCCAGCCTGCATTTGGTCTAGGTTATGGGGCACTTGTCCTATCATCCACCTGCCACATGCATGACAGATATCCCGTTTTACCTCATTAGACGCGTCCTGATATTCTCGATCAATTAGGCAGTTAATAGTGGCTAGTGGTGGCATGTGCCTCCAATAAATTGTATCTTTGAGGTTTCCTGCCCCAAGTCCACTCCTGTCCCGGCATACCTCATGTGTGCATGGAGTAATATCCGCATGGTCTCTCTAAGACTCTCGGAGCTTGCCTTTACCGATTGGATATCCAAGGCATTTACAAGGGGTGTGCCAGTATCTTAACTCCAGACAATACATCATTGACTAGTCCTTGCTTGTAGCACTGGAATCCTGTGTGTCCCCAGTATTGGCAGGCCCCCGAGATGTTCCTTGCTTTGCTGAGTACTATGTCTAGCATCCTGGTGTATAATGCTCGTATCTTGGGGTCACATTCAAGTTCAAGTCTGTTAGATTGACTATTACCTGGAATATTTTGTGATGTACATTATCATACAATTGCATCCCCTCCACCCGGATTATTGGGGATAAACATATCTCATCGTTTCGTGCACAAACGTACTGTGTAAGCTCAAACCTTTGCGTGGGCCGAATGCACATAGTGAAATCATAAGGCTGGTATTGGACCAAATTCTGGATGACATCCCGGACTTATATCCAACAATCTCTCATGATGTCTGATGACATTTTCTATATTGATACCCCTGTGGCTACCCTTCTTTGTAAGGCACCACATATAGGGCCCAAGTTTCCACATGATTTGCGCCTGATTTTTAGGAGCAACTGGTGGAGAACGGACTATCTTAGAAATTGCAATACTCCACATTTTTTTTTCTGCAGTTCTAGTCAGGTCGAACAGTTCTACTTTGGAACAGAATTTTTTCTTCAAAAGGGGGCGCGTCCGGCCACTGACGCCTGATTTCAAAGTTTCCACAGTGAAAACGTACTCCAAACTAACTTAGAATGGAGCAAGTGAATATTTTTGTAGAACTGAAGAAACCTGTTCTACACATTAAAAAATCAGGCGAGGGTTACAAATTAGGCGTCCAGAACAAGGTTGGGGGGGAGCGGGGGGAAGGGAAGTAATCAAATTCGACAATAAATCCTTATTTATACTTCGACAAATATTATACAAATAAATCCAACCTGAATAAACATCTATAAGCAAAGAAAAGATTAAATAAATCATCTTCCTACCTGTGTGAAAGTGCTTCAGTCAGCTCAGCGATGTTCCCGCGAACGAGAGGGAGAGGTGGGGAGGGGCAGGCAGGCAGTAACGAGGCAGCAAGCAGCCTTCCACTTGAGGTGGAAGCCTTAGTCAGCTCAGCGATGTTCCCGCGAACGGGAGGGGGGGGGTGAGGGAGCGGGGGGAGGGGAGGGGAGGGGGGCGGAGGGAGAGGAGAGGCAGGCAGTAACCAGGCAGCAAGCAGCCTTACAGTCAGCTCAGCGATTTTCCCGCGAACGGGAGGGAGGGGAGGGAGGGGCAGGCAGGCAGCCAAAGATACAGCAGCAGGCTTCGAGCTGTGAGGGGGACTGAGGCCATTTGGACAGGGAGAGGCAGCCACATCGACAGTTTTATATTTACATTTGCAGAATGGGTGCTGCATTGTCAACACCACATATTATGCAATGGTTTGCCATCAATTCACTGCATAGGAGAGAATTGATTAGAGCTCACCGCAACAGGAACGTCGTAGCCCGTAGGTTGATGGGCAGGAGACCTTACCCACGTCGACAATATCGAACCAGGTGCTCGTACCTGGACATGAGCGAGGCTGATTGTGTGAAAAGGCTGCGTTTTCGCAGAGAAGTTGTCACTGAGATCTGTGATATGCTGAGAGCAGATTTGCAGCCCAGAAGCAGAAGGATAGCTGCCTTGTCTGTTGAAGTGACGGTAACAGCTGCACTTTCTTTCTATGCCTCGGGATCGTTTCAGGCTACAACTGGAGATGTGTGTGCCATCTCGCAACGTGCAATACATGCCTGCATTTACCAGGTCACGGCTGCACTTTATGCGCGAAGGAATGACTTCATCAATTTCCCAATGACCGCACAAGCGATCCATGAGAGGGCTGTGGGCTTCTTCAGGATAGCCAGCTTCCCAAAGGTACAGGGCTGCATTGATTGTACCCACATAGCCTTGCAAGCACCTGTGGAGGATTCTGAGCAGTACCGAAATAGGAAAGGTTTCCACTCTATCAATGTGCAGCTCGTGTGTGACGACAAGCAGCTCATCATGTCAGTCGATGCGAGATACCCTGGCAGCACCCACGATGCGTTCATCCTACGCGACAGCGTTCTATCTGACATGTTTGAGCAGCAGCCAGAGGGGCAGAGCTGGCTACTGGGAGACAAAGGATACGGCCTGACCACCTGGCTCATGACACCCCTACGCGTGACACGGACAGAAACTGACCGTCAATACAACATGGCGCACATTGCGATGCGCAGCATCATTGAGAGGGCCATTGGCATATTGAAACAGCGTTTCCGATGCCTGGACCATTCCGGAGGACAGTTGCAATACTCTCCTGAGGTGGTCAGTCACTTCACTGTTGTGTGCTGCATGCTTCATAACTTAGCCATCATGAGGCAGCAGGAGCTGGTAGTGGAACCCGAAGACCCACGTGAGGGTCCAGTGCATGATGATAGTATTACGGAAGACCAGGATGTGGATGATAACGACAATCAGGAAAGCATGCAAGTGCCTGATGCCGGAGCACGAGGTCAGAGGAGGGCCATCCATCGTGCCCCTTTAATGATTGCTCGAGCCTTGCGCCAGCAGCTCATCCGTGAACGCTTCAGCTACTGATGCCTGAGGGCTCTGCGAACACTTTTGCGCATGGACATGTTTATTCTTTGCAGTTGTTCCTACGTTGTATTGTGTTAATGGAACATGAAACAGTTTTAATGAAAAAATATTTTATTGAACAGTTAACGTCACTCTAATAAAATATTTGTTGTATCAAACTATACTTTTTAATATGACTCTTGAAGATCACTTAAAAACTTTAAGATCACTTATAAACTTGTAAAGTTACAAAAGTTACAAAACACTTTCTATGTGAAAAATGTTACACTCTAAGATCACTTAAACTTCAAGATCACTTTTTAGATGCAAAATTAAATAATTTACAGAATGTGCAAGCATTTACACTATAAGATCACTTGAAAACCCTGAGATCACTTTTAAGTTGTAAATTTACAAAACTTACAAAACAATTTCAATTTGAAAAATCTTACACTCTCAAGAACACTTTTAAACTTCAGGATCACTTTTTAGGTGCAAAATTAAATAAGATACAAAAAAATGTGAGAGCATTTACACTATAAGATCACTTAAAAACCATAAGATCCCTTATAAGTTGTAACGTAACAAAACTTACAAAACAATTTCAATTTGAAAAATCTTACACTCTGAAGAACACTTTTAAACTTCAGGATCACTTTTTAGGTGCAAAATTAAATAAGATACAAAAAAATGTGAGAGCATTTACACTATAAGATCACTTAAAAACCATAAGATCCCTTATAAGTTGGAACATAACAAAACTTACAAAACAATTTCAATTTGAAAAACGCTACTCCAGCTACATCAAGAACAAAAACAAAAGCAGCAAAGAAAGGCTGCAACCATGTCTCATCCTCATCTCAGTGAATGTTCACTTCCTCATGGGGGTGTCATTTGATTGGCTGGGCTGTGTGCTCTTATTGCAGCAGCTACCTCAACCAGGCCCTCCCTGACGGCCTGTGCCAACACTTGCATGCCATCCCTGATGGCCTGTGCCGTCGATTGCACTCCCTCGGACATTCTCTCCCTAAGTTCCCGTGTCATTACTGCTATTTCTCCCGTCAGGACTGTCAACTCTTCACCTACTGCATTGACGCCACCGACGAGTGATCGGGTAAGCTCATTGGTCTCCATAGCCAATGCCACAACCTGAGCCGCATCTGTTGCACGCTGCATCTCAGGAGAGCGTGTCTCCAATCTCCTTCTCTGCCTGGGTCTGTCTCGTGGCACCACTACACTGGGAGGCACGGGCACGGACGGTGGGATGCTCGGTGTTGCAAGCGGCACCACTGCACAGGGAGGCGCAGGCTGGGACTGTGGGACGCTCTGTGTTCCAGACGGCTGAACTGGAGGGAGAGGCTCGGGCTGGAATGGTGGGATGCTCTGTGTTGCAGACGGCTGAACTGGAGGGAGAGGCTCGGGCTGGAATGGTGGGATGCTCTGTGTTCCAGACGACAGCACTCGAGTGTGAGCCATGGGCTGGGATGTTGGACGAGTGGGTGTAAACTGCTCAATGATATCAGCAGCAACACTGGGACCCGAAGCGTCAGAATCAAAACCATAGTAGGTGGAACCAGAACCTATGCGAGAGGGAGGCGTAGGCTGGGACGGTAGTGAACTGACTGTAGAATGCTGCATTATACCAGCAGCACCACTGGGACCCGCAACATTGGAAGCGAAACCATGGAAGGTGGAACCAAGACCTATGCTAGGGGTTGAAACTCTGATGCCCCTTGATGGGGGCTCATAAACATTAAATTGGAAGCTCTCCCCTGCAGACATTTCAGTCATCGCTGCCATCATCCAGTCTGGATCGTCCGCAGCTGGTTGTACTGGTTCTTGTTCTGTACCCTCAAGATCCTCAGGGTTGGCAGCAGCAGCATCGTCATCGTCATCATCATCATCATGTTCTGCAAAATACATCAGAACAGTCAAATGCTTAACAGCAAGGGAGGGGGCCAGGTGGGTGGCATGAGTACTCTCACACATAGCAGGCCAGGCAGCAGGTTGATTTAAAGGGCCATGATGCATTTTCAGGACTTACCCTCTTCCTCGCGTGCGGGCCCAGCTTGTGCTGTACCGATTGCTTTCCTCGATGTCCGACTCATCATAGCAGCTACCCTTTGTTCCAAGGGTGTCAGTGGATGCAGATTGGGCATGCCTCCTCCTGTTCAAGTTGCTCCCCTTTTGTTGTGGGCCAATTTCTTCTGCAAAGAGTAAAATATAACTTTTTATAGAGTGTGTCAGTCTGCAAGGTGGGACACACAGATAGCCAGGTTACAATTACGATTAAATTAAAAATGGGAAATATTACTTACACTAACTACTTGACCAAGGTCGTGCCATTTCTTTTTACACTGACTTCCAGATCTCCTGGTATGCACCACTGCGCAGTAATCTTCTGCAACTTGGTTCCAGCGTTTCTTCATTTCTTTTGGTGGCACTTTTATGCGACCTCTGTTGCTGGTATCTAGCTCCTGCCATCTCTGCTCAATTATATTCACTAATATCTCAACTTCCTCATGTGAGAAATTATTTTTTCTTGGTAGACATTGATCCATTGCAAAGTTGAATTGGCACTTTTTTTTCTCCAAACACAGTCCTCAATTTGCAGGCACTGCAAGTTTAGCAGTGAAAAGCTGAACTCACTGATTTCAGCAGGTGATTTCTTCAGCAGTGCTGCTAAAAGCACTCCCTCACACACAGAAAAATCAATAAAATTAAAATACAAGCCTTTGCAGGGGTCCAAGAACAAATCTTCACGTTTTCTGCAGCACTTTCTAAAATGGCCGAGTGCCAATGTTTTTTTCACACTGCGCGTGCGCGAACACGAACACTCCAACGCGCACGCGCAGCTTTGCCGGCAGGAAAAAAAACTAATCTAAATAGTACCCGCCCCCTCCCACTTACAAAATCGGCGCGAGTGTAGGCTCCGCCCCCCTGGGTGCCGCGCCAGGCAGACAAGGAGCTGCAGAATGCTCCAGAATCGTGATTTTTTTTTTTAGGCGCCGTTTTAGGTGCGAAAAACGGGCGCCCAGCTCGGAGGGGCGCCTGTTTTTTATCGTGTGGAAACTTGGGCCTATAGTTAGCACATGACCATATGTTTCTACAGGTAGATACTCAAACTTAATCTGTATGCATCTCTGATAGGTACAGAAATTGGTCCTTATTCTATTGTTTCCACATTCAATGCACAATGTCTTAATATACCCTATTGCGACACCTAATATTGTGGGTTGGGTTCCATTACACCCGTGAAATGTTTGGCCTAGTCCGAGGGGGGTCCCTGCGCCCTCTTGCCAGAGTATGCCAGTCAGATAGATTCCATCTCCCACGAGGATCTGTTGGTAAATCGAGTCACCCTGATCCTCTGGATGTCGATTTCTCAGAAGGTGTTCTGTTCTGTGAGTCCAAAATATTATCAGAACCACGATCCTCCAGTTCATCCTGTAAATAGGAAAAGGGGTGGACGCCCTTGGACTATCCATTACATGTCAGTGTATCTTTTCAACTGGGACCAATGTTTCCATCGTCCAACGCCCTTAATATCTACACGCGCGCATGTGTCGCCGCTTATGAGTACCAGATATGGGCCGGACCACCGCGGGGCAAATCCCGTTTGTCCCAGTAAACATTTTACCATTAACTTTTCTCCTACCTGTGGCATGTCTGCCAGTGTTTCTAAATACTCATCCTGGTCCCTACCTGCCTGCTGTTCCCTAACTTCCTGCCTCAAAACTTTTAACTGTTTGCTCGGTTCCATTACATATCTACGAATGGGGTCCCTGAATGGACCCAAGTCCACACCCCCTGTAATTACTCCCTCAGGTAGTTTCATGGCCCTACCTGTCATGAGTTCATATGGGGTTAGACCCGTTGTACGGTTCTGAGTTGCTCTCAGCCTCATTAATATGACAGGTAACAGTTCAGGCCAGGCCTGTCCAGCCTCTTGGATGGCCTCGGCCAGGGCTGTCTTTATAGTGTGGTTCATCCGTTCCACCATCTCTGAACTCTGGGGGTGGTAAGAATGTGAAATTTCTGTTTGATGCCTAATGTGGTGCACAATAACATTACTGCCTGCCCTGTGAAGTGGGTTCCTTGATCAGAGTCAATTTGAGTGGGGAATTACCTCTTCTGCAAGTATTCTTGCTACAGTCATCGCTGTGCAATTTCGGATAGCAAATGCTTCCACCCACCGTGTCAATAGATCTATTATCACTGGATAGTATTTTCTTCC
Organism: Pristiophorus japonicus; assembly: GCF_044704955.1. Lineage (NCBI taxonomy): Eukaryota > Metazoa > Chordata > Chondrichthyes > Pristiophoridae > Pristiophorus > Pristiophorus japonicus. The sequence goes on along the minus strand of NC_091977.1, from coordinate 210,137,924 downwards.
TCGAGAGTTTGGCAGTTGCCCTGTAAATCAATGTATATATTCTCCCACGGTTCCCGCGGGCACGGTTGATGAGCCATTCTTATTTTGATGGCCTTCCCCGAATTATGTTGGGTGCACGTAATACATTGCTGACGATACTTAGCAATGTCACGTCCCATTCCTGGCCACCACCAATCTCGGGAGGTAATTATTAACATGGCGTTGCGCCCGGCGTGGTTGATGCTGTGGTGCAATTCCATGAGCATTTTCCTTTTACAGGAGGGGCTAATACCGTTCCGTCCTTTCTCCACATGGAGTCTGAGCCTGGCATCCCTCGCTTCTTTTTCTATTCTGCTTTCTTTCTTACTAACGTCTGCATGTAATTTTTATATCCTCTTCCATGGTCAGGCTGAATACTGGTTCTGCCTTGACTTGGGCAGATGTTGCCGCCTCGCGAGCAGCCTTGTCTGCAGCCTCGTTTCCTTTCTGCATGTTGTCCACCACCCGCTGGTGGGCTTTTACCTTTAGTACCGCCACCTTGGCGGGTTTACTAGCAGCCTCTAGTAACAGCCTAATTCGGCATTCATGTTTGATGGCCTCACCACCCGAGGTGACAGACCCTCATCTTCCCCAGGCGACCATGTAGTCATGAACTACTCCAAAAGCATACCTGCTGTCGGTATGAATGTTTACTGATTTTCCCCTCTGCTAATATCAGGACTTCGGTCAGGGCGATCAGCTCTGCCACCTGTGCCGATAGTCCTCTGTCTCGTGGCCCTTGCACTTCAGACCCCAGCCTTTAGCCTCTTTTTACACTTCCCTCAAGTCTTTCGAAGCGCCTTGGGATGCTTTACTACGTTAAAGGCGCGATATAAATAAAAGTTATTGTTATTATAAAATTATTATGATGAATAATAATACTTACAGGTGTTGATCTACCACCGCCTATCCTGTTCTGGGATAGCCATGGACATACATTCGAGATCCGTCCATTAGGTCTGGATTCTCGAGTGCGATCTCACCCAAATTTCCCGGGGAGTCCTCCCACTCGAGTATATCGCACTCATGTGGTTCCCCCAGGCTAAGATTCCCTCTGTCGGGTTTTCTCCGATGAATTGGATTATTTTTACTTGTGTGACCACAACCCCATTAAACAACATTGTTTCTTCTTGATGGTCACCTACTTAAAACAAAAAAAACAGAGAATCTCTGATGATTCTGCTGCATAGCATGAGGGGTTAATTTTAATATGATCCTAAAATTCCTTCTACCCCAGGAGCACATATTCTCTTCAAATTAAGAAAATCTCCAATATTCAAAAGGTATCACACACTGAATTAAAGCAGAGTTCCCAGCTGCCTGAGAAAGAGTTAACTTCCTTTGATTTGAACGCTGACAAACACAGACACCATCAATCGATGTCGACGTTCGCCCACAGCTTGCATAGAAACATAGAAACATAGAAAATAGGTGCAGGAGTAGGCCATTCGCCCCTTCGAGCCTGCACCGCCATTCAATAAGATCATGGCTGATCATTCCCTCAGTACCCCTTTCCTGCTTTTTCTCCATAGCCCTTGATCTCCTTAGCTGTAAGGCCCACATCTAACTCCCTCTTGAATATATCCAATGAACTGGCATCAACAACTCTCTGCAGCAGGGAATTCGATAGGTTAACAACTCTCTGAGTGAAGAAGTTTCTCCTCATCTCAGACCTAAATAGCCTACCCCTTATCCTAAGACTATGTCCCCTGGTTCTGGACTTCCCTAACATTGGGGAACATTCTTCCCGCATCTAACCTGTCCAGTCCCGTCAGAATCTTACACGTTTCTATGAGATCCCCTCTCATCCTTCTAAACTCCAGTGAATAAAGGCCCAGTTGATCCAGTCTCTCCTCATATAAGAACATAAGAACATAAGAATTAGGAACAGGAGTAGGCCATCTAGCCCCTCGAGCCTGCTCCGCCATTCAACAAGATCATGGCTGATCTGGCCGTGGACTCAGCTCCACTTACCCGCCCACTCCCCATAACCCTTAATTCCCTTATTGGTTAAAAATCTATCAATCTGTGACTTGAATACATTCAATGAGCTAGCCTCAACTGCTTCCTTGGGCAGAGAATTCCACAGATTCACAACCCTCTGGGAGAAGAAATTCCTTCTCAACTCGGTTTTAAATTGGCTCCCCCATATTTTGAGGCTGTGCCCCCTAGTTCTAGTCTCCCCGACCAGTGGAAACAACCTCTCTGTCTCGATCTTGTCTATCCCTTTCATTATTTTAAATGTTTCTATAAGAACACCCCTCATCCTTCTGAACTCCAACGAGTAATGACCCACTCTACTCAATCTATCATCATAAGGTAACCCCCTCATCTCCGGAATCAGCCTAGTGAATCGTCTCTGTACCCACTCCAAAGCTAGTATATCCTTCCTTAAGTAAGGTGACCAAAACTGTACTCCAGGTGCGGCCTCACCAATACCCTGTACAGTTGCAGAAGGTCCTCCCTGCTTTTGTACTCCATCCCACTCGCAATGAAGGCCAACATTCCATTCACCTTCCTGATTACATGTTGCAACTTTTTGGGATTCATGCACAAGGACCCCCAGGTCCCTCTGCACTGCAGCATGTTGTAATTTCTCCCCATTCAAATAATATTCCCGTTTACTGTTTTTTTTCCCAAGGTGGATGACCTCACACTTTCCGACATTGTATTCCATCTGCCAAATCTTAGCTCATTCGGTTAATCTATCTAAATCTCTTTGCAGCCTCTCTGTGTCCTCTACACAACCCGCTTTCCCACTAATCTTTGTGTCATCTGAAAATGTTGTTACACTACACTCTGTCCCCTCTTCCAGATCATCTATGTATATTGTAAACAGTTATGGTCCCAGCACCGATCCCTGTGGCACACCATTAACCACCAATTTCCAACTCGAAAAGGACCCATTTATCCCGACTTTCTGCTTTCTGTTAGCCAGCCAATTCTTTATCCATGCTAATACATTTCCACTGACTCCGCGTACCTTTATCTTCTGCAGTAACCTTTTGTGTGGCACCTTATCGAATGCCTTTTAAAAATCTAAATACACCACATCCATCGGTACACCTCTATCCACCATGCTCGTTATATCCTCAAAGAATTCCAGTAAATGAGTTAAACATGATTTCCCCTTCATGAATCCATGCTGCGTCTGCTTGATTGCACTATTCCTATCTAGATGTCCCGCTATTTCTTCCTTAATGATAGATATGACAGCCCAGCCATCCCTGGAATCAGTCTGGTGAACCTTCGCTGCACTCCCTCAATAGCAAGAACATCCTTCCTCAGATTAGGAGACCAAAACTGAACACAATATTCCAGGTGAGACCTCACTAAAGCCCTGTACAACTGCAGTAAGACCTCCCTACTCCTATACTCAAATCCCCTAGCTATGAAGGCCAACATACCATTTGCCTTCTTCACTACCTGCTGTACCTGCATGCCCACTTTCAGTGACTGATGAACCATGACACCCAGGTCTCGTTGCACCTCCCCTTTTTCTAAACTGCCACTATCTAGATAATATTCTGCCTTCCTGTTTTTGCCCCCAAAATGGATAACCTCACATTTATCCACATTATACTGCATCTGCCATGTATTTACTCACTCACCTAACCTGTCCAAGTCACCCTGCAGCCTCTTAGCGTCCTCCTCACAACTCGCACCGCCACCTAGTTTAGTGTCATCCGCAAACTTGGAGATATTACACTCAATTCCTTCATCTAAATCGTTAATGTATATTGTAAAGAGCTGGGGTCCCAGCACTGAGCCCTGCGGCACTCCACTAGTCACTGTGTGCCATTCTGAAAAGGACCTGTTTATCCCGACTCTCTACATCCTGTCTGCCAACCAGTTCTCTATCCACATCAGTACATTACCCCCAATACCATGCGCTTTGATTTTGCACACCAATCTCTTGTGTGGGACCTTGTCAAAAGCCTTTTGAAAGTCCAAATACACCACATCCACTGGTTCTACCTTGTCCACTCTGCTGGTGACATCCTCAAAAAATTCCAGAAGATTCATCAAGCATGATTTCTCTTTCATAAATCCATGCTGACTTGCTCCAATCCTGTCACTGCTTTCCAAAAGTGCTGCTATTTCATCCTTAATGATTGATTCCAACATTTTCCCTATGACTGATGTCAGGCTAACTGGTCTATAGTTACCCGTTTTCTCTCTCCCTCCTTTTTTAAAAAGTGGTGTTACATTAGCTACCCTCCAGCCCATAGGAACTGATCTAGAGTCAATAGACTGTTGGAAAATGATCACCAATGCATCCAATATTTCTAGGGTCACTTCCTTAAGTACTCTGGGATGCAGACAATCAGGCCCCGGGGATTTATCGGCCTTCAATCCCATCAATTTCTCGAGCACAATTTCCTGCCTGATAAGGATATCCTTCAGTTCTTCCTTATCACTAGACCTAATGTCCCCTAGTACATTCGGAAGGTTATTTGTGTCTTCCTTCGTGAAAACAGAACCAAAGTATTTGTTCTATTGGTCTGCCATTTCTTTGTTCCCCATTATAAATTCAGCTGAATCCGACAGCAAGGGACTTACATTTGTCTTCACTAATCTTTTTCTCTTCACATATTTATCGAAGCTTTTGCAGTCAGTTTTTATGTTCCCTGCAAGTTTCCTCTCATTCTCTATGATTCCCCTCCTAATTAAACCCTTAGTCTTCCTCTGTTGAATTCTAAATTTCTCCCAGTCCTCAGGTTTGCTGCTTTTTCGAGCCAAATTATATGCCTCTTCCTTGGCTTTAACACTATCCTTAATTTCCCTTGTTAGCCACGGTTGCGCCACCTTCCCCGTTTTATTTTTACTCCAGACAGGGATGTACAATTGCTGAAGTTCATCCATGTGATGATCTTTAAATGTTTGCCATTGCTTATCCACCGTCAACCCTTTAAGTATCCTTTGCCAGTCTATTCTAGCCAATTCACGCCTCATACCTTCGAAGTTACCTTTCCTTAAGTTCAGGACTCTAGTTTCCGAATTACCTGTGTCACTCTCCATCTTAATAAAGAATTCTACCATATTATGGTCTCTCTTCCTCAAGAGGCCTCGCACAACAAGATTGCTAATTAGTCCCTTCTCATTACACATCATCCAGTCGAGGATGGCCAGCTCTCTAGTTGGTTCCTCGACATATTGGTCGAGAAAACCATCCCTAATACACTCCAGGAAATCCTCCTCCACCGCATTGCTACCAGTTTGGTTAGCCCAATCAATATGTAGATTAAAGTCGCCCATGATAACTGCTGTACCTTTATTGCACACATCCCTTATTTCTTGTTTGATGCTGTCTCCAACCTCACTACTACTGTTTGGTGGTCTGTGCACCACTCCCACTAGCGTTTTCTGCCCTTTGGAATTCCGCAGCTCCACTCATACCGATTCCACATCATTCAGGCTAATGTCCCTCCTTACTATTGCATTAATTTCCTCTTTAACCAGCAACGCCACCCCACCTCCTTTTTCTTTCTGTCTATCGTTCCTAAATGCTGAATCCCATTGGATGTTGAGTTCCCAGCCTTGGTCACCCTGGAGCCATGTCTCCGTGATGCCAATTATATTATACCCGTTAACTGCTATCTGCGCAGTTAATTCGTCTACCTTATTCCGAATATTCCTCGCATTGAGGCACATAGCCTTCAGGCTTGTCTTTTTAACACATTTTGCCCCTTTAGAATTTTGCTGTAATGTGGCCCTTTTTGTTTTTTGCCTTAGGATTCTCTGCCCTCCACTTTTACTCTTCTCCTTTCTATCTTTTGCTTTTGACTCCATTTTATTTCCCTCTGTCTCCCTGCATAGGTTCCCATCCCCCTGCCACATTCATTTAACACCTCCCCAACAGCACTTGCAAACACTTCCCCAAGGACATTGGTTCCGGTCCTGCCCAGGTGCAGACCGTCCGGTTTATACTGGTCCCACCTCCCCCAGAACCGGTTCCAATGTCCCAGGAATTTGAATCCCTCCCTGCTGCACCACTGCTCAAGCCACGTATTCATCTGAGCTATCCTGCGATTCCTACTCTGACTAGCATGTGGCACTGGTAGCAATCCTGAGATTACTACTTTTGAGGTCCTACTTTTTAATTTAGCTCCGAGCTCTCTATATTCGTCTCATAGGACCTCATCTCGTTTTTTTCCTATATCTTTGGTACCTATATGCACCACGACAACTGGCTGTTCACCCTCCTTTTTCAGAATGTCCTGAATCCTCTCCGAGACATCCTTGACCCTTGCACCAGGGAGGCAACATACCATCCTGGAGCCTCGGTTGCAGCTGCAGAAACGCCTATCTATTCCCCTTACAATTGAATCCCCTATCACTTTCGCTCTCTCACTCTTTTTCCTGCCCTCCTGTGCAGCAGAGCCAGCCATGGTGCCATGAACTTGGCTGCTGCTGCTCCCCCCTGATGAGTCATCCCCCTCAATAGTACTCAAAGCGGAGTATCTATTTTTGCAGGGGGATGGCCGCAGGGGATCCCTGCACTACCTTCCTTGCACTGTTCTTCCTGTTGGTATTCCATTCCCTATCTGGCTGTGTACCCTTTACCTGCAGTAAGACCAACTCACTGAATATGCTATTCACATCATTCTCAGCATCATGCATGCTCCAGAGTGAATCCACCCACAGCTGCAGTTCCGCAACGCGGTTCGTCAGGAGCTGCAGTCTTTTCAGTTTAAAAACATAATCTTCCCTTTCAGGCAGTGTGTTCCTGACCCCCACCACCCTCTGGTGAAGAGATCTTCTCTCAACCTCCCCCCTTCTATATTGTCGTCCTTACAGGTGCTGTCACCATCACACATGCTGTCGGTTTATTTTGTCACTTTCTCAGTCAATTTCAATTAGTTTTTGATTTTTTTTTTCTCTGCTAGGTACCGTGCCAGAGACACCTCTGGTCCCAACTCGAGTTTCTCACTTCCCATGGCTATATGTTGTCAGCGATACGTCCCTTAATTACTCGCCCTGAGTGAGACCGATACTTGCAACATATATCAATTATCAATCGCAACGTTACACAGACACACTTCTATGTAACCAATTGCAATTGTTTTACCTGGGATCTTCCACTGACTACTTGAAGTCTCGGCCGGACCTGCAGATTCGGATCTCTCAGGCAGCTGACACCAGACAGATTTCTGCCCTCGTCCTAACTGTGCGTGGTAATTAAAATGTGCTCATGCCTTTGACATGGCTTCCATCTGCCGGTGTCGGCCGCCCGCTTGAGATCCTGTCGACTAGGAAGGGAAACTTTTTCTTAACTTAAGCCTGTCTGCGGTTTATGTGTATGTGCCACCTCAGCCATTATAGCTAGTTTGCAGGTTGCATTGTTAACCCCTTAATTCCTGAAGGACGCAATGTCCCACTTCAATTCTTTTCGTTCCTCTATTTTTTTGCTAGTTCAATTCTACGTATTTCAGAAATTGTTGTGCTATAATTATGCCAGCTTTAGTTGCCCTCTTTCTCTTCTCTTACTCCCACCACTCGTTTTGAGTAGGTGGCTCTCTGGACTAGTTCCAACCATCTTTTATCATTTTATCTATTAGTCCCCGGCGGTCATCGACATAAAACCTCGTGAGCGACTCTTCTGGTCCTCACTCTATCTTACCTCCGTCGGCCATCCCTTGGTCCGAACCAATACTTGATAGTTTAATCTCTTCCAAGTTGGGTTACACTCTTGACAACTACCATGCACTCAGGAACTTCCTAGACCCAGATCAACAATCCTCGACTGTTATCCGGAAAGTTATTTTGTAAACTCTAGACTTATACAATTCTAACTAACTTAATTTACTTCCAACTTGCCGACATATATCTCCACCATAGTTTCCTGTCGATAGCTTTAATTTACATAATTACTTTAACTATCTTATTATTCCGCAGACTTCTTCCAAAGTTTGGATTCCCTGGTCAATCAACATGTTCCGTGACAGATTACATTGGATTGTAGAGTGGTAATTTAAAATACTCACTCTGTGATGTGTTGTCCATGGTTGTCTGTTTGCCTTCCAAGAAATCCTGTTCGTGACGCCATATAATAATAATTACACCATGAGAAGTCTGTGAAAAGTCAGAGTCGTTTATTTACTTGCAAAGAAAATATGGATATCAGCAATTCATTGAGCTCTAAAATTCGATCTCAAAGATTCACTGAGGTGCGTAACATTTATATAGAAAGCAACTGGCGTGTACATTCTTTGTCCATCTATATTACCTTTTTTTGGTCAAAGATACAAATATACAACTTGTTTTGATAAATTCATACAGTTTGGACTTGTGGAGACTTTCTACATTTTTAGCTTCCGTTGTTCTAAGAAATGCAGACTGCTAGGCTTCCTGTTATTCAACACCTAGCCTGACCACAAGTCTTTACATAGACCTGGTGATGTGTGTTGCCATGGCCATTTGTAAAACTACTCATGCAGGCTGTTGGCTAAAGCAGGCCCAATTCCTACTTCAGCGGGAATGGGAGCCGCTCAAAGTTCGCCATCGAGGGCAAATCCGAGCTCAACGTGTTGGCGTTGCGGGGGCAATCACTGACCCCATCAGTGCTACTTCAGGCAGTATATATGCAGAGGGTGTGTGAGGACAGGGCATCTTCAGCGGACGTGTCCGAAGCAAAGCAAACGAGCTGCGACACATCACGTGGATGATGATCAATTCAGCGTGGATCTCGCGATGCAGCCCGAGGCAATTGAGAGCTCCGAGGAGGAAGTGTATAGTGTACGTGCGTTCCTAACAGAGCCTTTGAGAAGGCTAGAAATCTGTTGTCTTCCCACAAGCCACTGGTACTGTATGACCCATGCAAGCGTCTAGTTTTGACCTGTGATGTGTCGTCCTATGGGGTCGGCTGCGTACTCCAGCAAGCCAATGAGTCAGGCAAACTACAACCAGTTGCAAATGCGTCTCTAAACCTGTCCAAGGTGGAAAGAACCTACGGCATGGTAGAGAAAGAGGTTTTAGCATGTGTTTATGGGGTAAAAAAAATGCACCAGTACCTGTTTTGACTTCGGTTCGAGCTAGAAACCGATCACAAGCCGCTTATATCATTGTTCTCGGAACATAAAGGTATCAATACCAAAGCATCATCCCACATCCAGTGGTAGGCGCTGACATTATCTGCCTATGATTATGTAGTTCGCCATAGACCAGGCACCGACAACTGCGCTGATGCATTGAGCCGGTTACAGTTGCCCACACCGGAGGTGGAAACACCAATCCCCGCAAAGCTACTCATGGTCATGGATGCCTTTGCGAGTGAAGGGTTGCCTGTCACTGCTCAACAAGGTAAGACCTGGACCAGCCAGGATCCGACCCTATCGGTTGTAAAACGTTGTGTTCTTAATGGGGACTGGTCGATCATCCCCAAGGAAATGGATAAGGAATCAAACCGTACAGCCGTTGCAAAGATGAGCTTTCCATCCAGTCCGACTGTTTACTGTTGGGTAATCGTGTTGTAATGCCCAAGAAAGGCAGGGCGAGATTTGTATGGGAATTACATCGTACGCATCCCGGTATTGTCATGATGAAAGCCATCGCCAGGTCCCATGTTTGGTGGCTTGGCATTGACTCGGACTTAGATTAATGCGTGCATCAGTGCAGCACTTGCATGCAGTTAAGCAATGCCCCAAAGGAAATTCCGCTCAGTCTGTGGTCATGGCCATCCAAACTGTGGTCCAGAATCCACATCGACTTTGCGGGCCCCTTCCTCGGAAAATGTTTTTTGTGGTGGTGGATGAATACTCGAAATGAATAGAACGTGTGATCATGTCATCCAGTACTTCCACTGCCACTATTAAGAACCTGAGAGCCATGTTTGCCACACATGGTCTGCCAGACATCGTTGTCAACAACAACGGACCATGTTTCACGAGCCTGGAGTTGCAAGAGTTCATGAAATGCAACGGCATAAAACACATGAGGTCAGCCCTGTTCAAACCCACGTCCAATGGTCAAGCGGAGTGGACAGTTCAAACCATCAAGCAGAGCCTGTAACACATAACTCACGGTTTCTGTCACGCATACTGCTCAGTTACAGAACAAGGCCACACACGCTCACTGGGGTCCTGCCTGCAGAACTATTGATGAAGAGAGGCCACAAAACCAAGCTCTCTCTAGTCCACCCTAACCTTAACGATCATGTCGAAACCCGACGTCAATGCCAGCAGTGGTATCACGACCGCGCCGCAGTGTCACGTGACCTATCTGTAAATGACCCAGTGTATGTACTTAATCATGGTCAAGGGCCCAAGTGGCTCCTGGGCAATGTTATGGATAAGGAGGGTAATTGGACGTATATGGTTCAGCTCAAGAATGGGCAGATGTGCAGGAAACAGATTGATCAAATCAAGCTAAGACACACTGACGATCCGGAACAGTTGGAAGAAGACACCACGAGCTTAGACAACCAACCAACTCAAATCCAGCCATCAGAAGAACCCACTGTGGTCAACACCCAGCCCCAAGTCGTGAGAGACTCGGAAAGCACTTGGATTGTACTGAGACGGTCAACCAGGGAGCGAAGGGCTCTGGACCGTCTGAACTTGTAATATGGACTTGTGCCAAGAACTGGCTCCGGGGAGGGTGGTGCGGGGGGCAATGATGTGATGTATGTACATAAGGTCTGCCCACCAACAGGGAGATCTACTATCAGAGGTCCTAAGGACATAGGTACACTCGTGCTGGGCCTGGTATAAAAGCTGAACTTCACCTTTGTATCTTCACTTCTGGAAGCCATTAAAGACTGACCAGGTTACACCTAGTCACTGGCTCACAGTATGGAGTTCATTGTATCATTTCATACAACATACAAACGGCAGAGTTAGGCGGGGCTAAAGGGATGGTTTGTCTCACGGCACCCGGAACAGACGAGGAAGGTTGAGATCCAGAGGGGAAAGAGTCAGACAATGGGCCCGAGTATAGCGAGCATCGGCCGGCTCCCGAGGCACCGGGACCCCCAAAACCAATGTGTCCTTTGAGACAGCAGAAATTTGGCCCACCCCCACCAAATGGTGGTCTGGCTCAATTACAGAGCGACTATGTGATCCCATACACACTGATTCAGATGCAGGAGATGATGACGGGTGTAGTAAAGTTAAAACAAGGAGGAGATGTCTGCGTTCATTTTGCTAATAGAGAGCAGATAGTGGGTATAAATATCTACAGCGAGGAGGAGAAAGTGAAGTTAACACTGCTCTCGCTGGAGGGGAAGCTTTATCAGAGCTTGTCGACAGCCACCAAGTTAGGGGGAGGAACCCCACAGGGCTTAAAGGAGGAAATCATGGCACTGCTAGGGTACAGTCTGGGTAGTCTGTTCTGGCAGGTAAAACAGACTAGGCAGCAAATAAACGAATCGCCTGATACGTTTGCAAACAGATTGTGGCCGACTTATTTAAGGGCCACTGGAAGAAATCTGATATGGCAGATTTAATAGGGGAACCCAGAAACCATTGGCTGAGAATCATAATGGCTAACAGTTTGCCACAGCTCAGAGCAAAGGTCGAAGCATGGTTTGACCCAGACGATCTCCAGAATACAGAGGCAGGGGTGCTGAGAAGATAAACTCTAGCTTTTAAGTCCAGACAAGGGGAGGAGGAGAAACTAAAAGAGAAGGTAAAGGAGAGGTTAGGCAAAATAAAGAATGGAGACAAGAGGGAGGTAATGTGGGTCGATCTAAAGGCGAGTGTTTTAACTGTGGGAGTTAGGACACTGGAGCAAGAATTGTAGGCTCTCAAAAGGAGGGAAGCCAGGGTATGAGGGGGCTGAGGCAGGAAAAGACCAGAATAAGGGAGCCAACAACCCAGTACAGATTTTAGTGGCCACATTACAGCAGGTTATGGGCACGGGTGGAGGAAAACTGGACGCAGCAGTGGGAAAAAAGGGACCCAATGCGTCGGCACCCTCGCTGTGACGGTGCACCCAACCAGAAAATCTGTGTCCGCTCATATATGATGAGTGGGGCAGGCCATGTGTGGATGTGAAGGTGGAAACAGTTAGGGGAAGGTATTTAGTAGATACAGGAGCTTCTAGCACAGTTGTCCACTCACCGAATCCAACCACTTCCCCGTGGTCGAGCGGAGTCCCATTTACACTGGTGGGTTTTACGGGTAATGAGCAGGCTGGGGCAGTGTTGAACCCCTTAACCATAGAGTGAGGATCTAACATAAAAAAATAGGAATGCATTTTAATGAAGTGGGAACAGCCTGGTTTGGGAGTTCTTGGGGCTGACTACATGTTGGCACATCACGCCATAGTGGATATGAAAAACAATTGTCTATTGGGGGCAGTTGATGCAGATAGGATGGAAGAGATCGTAGTGATTCCCAGAGACAGTGCAGACAAAGGCAGCACCTGCACGATGAAGCTGAAAGGGAGTTATGACTTAGAAGGATTAGTCGATAACATTCCAGCCCAGTATCAAGGGTATGTACGGGAAAATATCGATGCATTTGCCACACACAAGCATGATTACGAGAGAATAACTGGGGTAGAGGTGAAGATAGATGGGTATCTGATGACACGGATCCTGAAACAGTATAATTTTCCTCGGTAAGCAGAAACGGATTTGGAAACTGCTATAAATTCCCTGGTGTGTTGAGGACCATAGCCACACATGTAAACTCACCCCTATGGCCATTAAAGAAGCCTGATAACTCATGGAGGGCCACGGTAGATTACCGAGTCCTGAATAAAAATATTCCATCCTGTGCACCAGGCTGCATATCCCTCGATGAATTCCCTGCAGTAACCTGTTCTTCCCAGGAAAGACTTTACTCCAGACACATCCTTAGGACTGTCTTTCTCTTAGCTCCATCTATGGCTCTCTCTCCTGCCCTAATAGTCAAACCTAGAAACTGCATCTCCTCTTTGCCTATTTGAGCTTTCTTGGGATTTACTTTAAAACCTGCTTCTTTCAACAAATGCAGTAACTCACTGAATAGGTAGCGGTAATAGCGGATTTGATAGGAAGTATCCCCACAGCTGCTACAACTTTCACCATGCTAGACATTCAAACCGGTTTTGGTCCATTCCCCCGAGACAGGAGGACCAGTATAAATTTGCCTTTACATTTAAGGGTCAGCAGTATGTGGACATGTCTTCCACAAGGGTTTCACAATAGTCCTTCGATTTTTCACCAAAGTATGGCCGAGGCATTAATAGGTTTTAGTCAGCCAAATCAGTTGGCTCAATATGTGGACGACCTATTGTTATTCTCCAAAAGTGCGGAGGACCACGGGCCATTATTGAGTGAGTTATTGCATTTGTTGAAGGAAGCAGGTTTTAAAGTAAATTCCAAGAAAGCTCAAATCGGCAAAGACGCAGTGCAGTTTCTAGGTTTGACCATTCTGACGGGAGAGAGAGCCATAGATGGAGCTGAGAGAAAGACAGTCCTAAGGACGTGTCTGGAGTAAGGTCTTTCCTGGGAATAACAGGTTACTGCAGGAAATTCATAGAGGGATTTGCAGCCATGGCAGCTCCTTTGTTGAGGCTTCTTAGGAAAGGAGTAGATTGGGAATAGAGTGAGAGTTGTCAGGAAACTTTCATGCCGTTAAAGGAGGTGTTACAGACAGCAGTAAATGGGGACCAGGACTTTAGTCTGGAGGTAGCAGCGACTGTGGACAGTTTGAGTGCAGTGTTACTCCAGGAGCGACACGGCAAGCTGAGACCGGTAGCCTGCGCCTCCCAGGTTTTCATGGAAGTAGAAAAGAGCTTTTCAAACTGCAGATGACATCTGTTAGCAACTTTTAGGGCAGTAAAGCATTTTTGGTCACTCACAGGGTCAGCTACAATAACTTTACTGACCTGTCACACTTCGACACAAATGTTACTGGATGGTAGAATGAAAGATGGGACAGTGAACAGTAACAGGATTGCTCACTGGACATTGTTGCTTACTCAGTTAGACCTGAAGGTCGAGAGGCTAGGAGAACCAAAGCTAGCCCCGAACCTGATTTATCCGGGGGCAGCTCATGTGTGTTCAGTGGAAAGAGTGTGGGAGCTGCAGACAGAGTAGTAAAGCAGGGAATGTTGTTTAAGGGAGATAGTTGGATCATGCCAGGGCAGTGCAGGGAAGAATTCTTGCAACGAGTGCATGGGGGTCCAGGAGCTGGACATCCAGGGCCAGAAAAGACGTGGAATAAAGTAGAAGTCGTGGGATGGTGGCTCGGGCTTAGAAGTGATGTAAGAGATTATGGTCAGAATTGTCTGGTATGTGCTGCAAACAATCCAGACCCCCACCGGAGAAAGGCTCCGTTTGGACACACGAGGAGGGTAGAGGGGCCATGGCAGTCTATACAGATAGATTTCATTGGGCCACTGTCCACCTCAGGCAGAGGCAATAAATATTGTTTGGTGTTAATAGATCTCTTTACAAAATGGGTAGAAGCTTTTCCTTGTAGGGCGGCCACCGCAGTCACTGCAAAGATTCTGGTGCGAGAAATATTTTCTCGATGGGGAGTGCCCCTGATAGTGGAATCAGATCAAGTGAGTCATTTCACCGGAGCGGTAATGCAGGCCACCCTAAAGCTGTTAGGGATACAAGGGAAATGGCATGTGGCATATAACCCCTAGTGGTCAGGTCCAGTAAAAAGGACAAACCGGACCTTAAAAGAGAGGCTTTGAAAGGAGATAGGAAATACCCCGAAGAAATGGGATGAGATCCTACCCCTAATACTGATGAGCCACCGAGCCAGTCTCTCTAAGAGTATGGGACACTCCCCGCATGCACTGATGACAGGGAGACTTATGAGGACCCCGACCCATATACTAGCACCAGTCCTAACACCGAAGAGCAGGTTAAAGAGGTCACACGGGATAGGTTTGTCAGACTATGATACTCTGAAGGGGCTGCATTGGGAAGCAGCTAACAATGTGGGCAGACAGCACTAGCAGAATAAACTGCTGCTAGAACCCCAGGTTACACATGAATGGAAGGTAGGGGATCAGGTAATGATCAGGAATTATGCCAGAATAAGGGCATTTGAACCATTGTACAAAGGACCATATAGCATTGCAGACAAGGCAAGCCCTATGGTGTACGCGATCTATCTGCCAAAACGTATAAAGTGGTCCCATATAAACCAGTGTAAGCTGTACAACCCCAGAGAGAAAAGTAAAAAGCGGGCGAAGGCCCAAGGAACAATAATGAGTTTGATCAGTGTAAGCCTTCCACCAATACTGTGGGATGATGAGGATGGAGAAGTAAGGGACGGAGCAGTAAGGCGGAGTGATCAGGTACTGCGACCTAGGGTGCCGTGGACACCTTCTCCATCTCCACCCCCGAGTCTCCGAAAGCCCAAGCAATGGGATAAAAGGAGAGGGAAGCAGTGATTGTAAAAAGGTGTTGTGTACATATGTGAATAACTGAAGAAGGACCTGTGAGGGGGAGGTCCCAAAGAGCAAAAGTATTTCTTTCATTTTTGTCTTCATAGGAGCGAATCGAGCCAGGGATACGAGATGAGGTGGATGTTGCGGATAGGTCGTGAATGGCCATTATTATTAAAGAATTGGAAAATCAGGGAGACACTGACACATTTCTTACATACGGGTGTATGGGAGTAACCAGCCCCACTGTAACTCAATGGGGTGCCATACAGAGCAACAAGGGCACAAACACTTATGCTCAGACTGGGAGTTGGCCAGGATGGCTAGGGTCAAATTCGACCAAGTACTCCAGACAAACCGAGAATAAACTTGGGGAGGTGTCGGTGTCCTGCCCCAGGCTAAACAACACGACCAGGAAAGTACAGGTGAGAGAGGGTAGATGAGTTTGTCTGGAATGTGAAGGGATTACCCCTATGGGAGGATGGTGGTGGTAATGGAAAACAGACAGGGGAAAAGTTAATGCATCCACAGAATGGGAGAAACTGGATAATAGCTCAAATAGGCGGACCACAAGATCAAAAGAAGGAGCGAAATTGTGTTGGGAAAAGTGGTGGATGGAGGAACAAGGCATTTATGTCTATGTGGTTGGATCTAGCCACAAGTGCAGGGGAGGTGTGGGTATTGTCTTAAAAGGCAATGGCAGGATTCTGGGTCAGAAATGAATTGGACGCAGGGTTTTAAAAAAAAAACAATCAATTATTAAAGATGAAATAGCAGAGCATTTGGAAAGCAGTGACAGGATCGGTCCAAGTCAGCATGGATTTATGAAAGGGAAATCATTCTTGACAAATCTTCTAGAATTTTTTGAGGATGTAACTAGTAGAGAAAACCAGTGGATGTGGTGTATTTGGACTTTCAAAAGGCTTTTGACAAGGTCTCATACAAGAGATTAGTGTGCAACATTAAAGCACATGGAATTGGGGGTAATGTATTGACATGGATAGAGAACTGGTTGGCAAACAGGAAGCAGAGAGTTGGATTAAAGGGGTCATTTTCAGAATGGCAGGCAGTGACAAGTGGGGTGCCGCAGGGTTCAGTGCTGGGACCCCAGCTATTTACAATATACATCAATGATTTAGATGAAGGAATTGAATGTAATATCTCCAAGTTTGTGGATGACACTAAGCTGGGTGGCAGTGTGAGCTGCGAGGAGGATGCTAAGAGGCTGCAGGGTGACTTGGACAGGTTAGGTGAGTGGGCAAATGCATGGCAGATGCAGAATAACATGGATAAATGTGAGGTTATCCACTTTGGTGGCAAAAACACGAAGACAGAATATTATCTGAATGGTGACAGATTAGGAAAAAGGGGGGTGCAATGAGACCTGGATGTCATGGTACATCGGTCATTGAAAGTTGGCAAGCAAATACAGCAGGCTGTGAAGAAGGCAAATGGAATGTTGGCTTTCATAGCTAGAGGATTTGAGTATAGGAGCAGGGAGGTCTTACTGCAGTTGTACATGGCCTTGGTGAGGCCACACCTGGAATATTGCGTTCAGTTTTAGTCTCCTAATCTGAGGAAGGACGTTCTTGCTGTTGAGGGAGTGCAGCGAAGGTTCACCAGACTGATTCCTGGGATGGCAGGACTGACATATGAGGGGAGACTGGATCGACTGGGCTTGAATTCACTGGAGTTTAGAAGAATGAGAGGGGATCTCATCGAAACATACAAAATTCTGACAGGGTTGGACAGGTTAGAGGCAAGAAGAATGTTCCCGATACTGGGGAAGTCCAGAACCAGGTTCACAGTCTCAGGATAAGGGGTAAGCCATTTAGGACCGAGATGAGGAGAAACTTTTCACTCAGAGCCTGCACCTATTTTCTATGTTTCTATATTTCTATGCTTTGATTCCTGTGTGACCTTGAACCCTCCAAAAACAGTCAATGCAACTGAGCTGATCACAAGTAAATTAAAACCTCTCCCTGAAATGCTGGAGATTCCAAACCAAGAAATTCTATGTCCTGTCCTAACACCCGGGCCTAAGAATGGGCTGGTATTAATCCCAACAGGGAAAATGTTGTATCATTCTGTATATTATGAAGTAGCGTTGGTTATTCTAAATTTATTAGAGTTACAATTATCCCGGTGGTGCCTGCCAGAAACGGAAAAGTTATACGAAAAACTGTTAAAGGAAATGTTTAGACAATTCTATCAAAAGAATTACGGGGACGAGAGTCGGGGGAAGCGTACAAACAGAGATGGAAAAGGGGGCTAATGAGTGATGTAGCTACAGCATTTAATACTGGAACATCACTGGTAAATATGTGGACAACGCGCAGTTGCAAGACCAAGTGAATACCTTAAGGGACAAGTTAAAGAAGATACTGGAGGTCGGTAGTGACATAGAGGGTAACAAACAGGAGAACCAGACAATGACACTTCCTTTGAAAGAGATGGTAGTTGTTGTAGAGAGTCGAAAGATATATATAGACTTAGGCATTAGGCACCTGCTGGATATTTAGAACTCACATAAGCTTAAATGGACACACACATAAAATGGCTGCCCAGGCATTATGGGAAATCAGGTAGTCAAACTGTGAACTGTTGAACGTTCACTGACCGAGCAATAACCCTGTGAGGCCCACTGTAGGAATGCCTGGGAAGACAGAGATAAGAAGGAAACCATCTCCTGTGAACAAGGCCATGAAACCAATTATTTCAGGAAGAAAGATAAGAGGGAAACCATTTGCTGTAAACAAGGCTATATACCAATTATTTCTCCCAGATGAAAGAACTAGGGAGAGAACGTATAAAGCCATCAATCAGCCCAAGCTGACAAAAGACGAACACATGGTTCCTGAGACATAAGGGGAATTCTATTGGGTTAAAATAACCTATATGTAATCTATAATCATTGTGATTGGCTTGTGTCCAGCCGTGATGGGCTGTGTAGCTGTAGTAAACTGTTTTGTAACTGTTGTGAAACATATAAAGGTGCATGTAATCCTTTGTTCTGTGAAGAGAAACCTGGATACGGTCCTGAGTTTTTCCTTCCCGCTGAGCGTAATAAAAGCTGCTTCAGCATTGGAACCGAACCTGAGTGTTGAGTGATTCTTCTAAGAAAACACTAACGCTAACAGTAGTTGAGGTGGAAACACACACTCAGACCATAAATGCTTTAATGAAGGAGGGTAGAAACGCGTCAGATCAAGCTGCTCAGAATGACGTGTGTGTCATGTACAGCGCTTGGTTGTTAAATGAAGGACGTAATAATGTGGAGGATTTAAAAGAAGGCCACGTACCATCGTGGGTCAGCAACAAGCATCTAAATGCATTGAGTGTCTATAACAACCTCCTGAATTCGTGCCAGCTACGGTCAGCCTCCGAAGCGTATCCAGTCCCGGTCAACTGTGGTCAGAGTAAACAATCCATAATGCGGATAGTATTTCGAATACCAATGATGGATCAGTCACAATGACCCATACCAGTATACCAGGTGGAAAACATTGGGGTAATTCGGAATGGGATACATATGAGGCATCATAAAACCCCGCAGTATGTGGTAAAATAAGGAGACTCAATAACCGTCTGGAGGGATGCCAGAGAGGAGGTACACATGTTATATGTGCCCCATCATCTGAATCGTTTCGACTGGCCGGTATGTGGGTTCATGCACGAGGACAGGCAGCCTATAAGCTGTATCATGGAAGTGATGGCTCACGACCATGTCCCACCACAGGTGGTGTACAAGGGAAATGGGACAGACTGAGTCACCACCAGCGAAAGTCAGTACAGTGTACCAGATTCTACCCTTTGTTTCACACCCTAGCTCGAGACACTCATAGCATAAGAAAGGATAATTCCTATCTCAGTCCACAAACACAGTCAATGGTACTATACCGAACCTCGAGGAATACACACCAAACCTCCAGGAATACACATTGCGTATTGGATACAATATCCCGCCGTTACCCAAACATTTGACCATTATTAAAGGACATCGAGTTATCCCACAAGCACTATTACACATTACACCAAACAAATGAAAAAGTAAGGAAGGAAATTGAGGAGATGATGGCCCCTCCACAACGGGATTTGAGATTCAATATTGAGAATCCCCCCCGGTTCGAATCGTGTCACACACACTTGTCATTGTACAGCTGGTGATCGTGGTGTACCTATTTATCTTATCTTGTAAATTAAAACAGAATCGGAAGGAATAGAATCTTGAAGGGTTGTTAAGATGAAGCAAGGCCAAAGGTGGTTGTATATAAAACTGAAGTCAGATCAAGGCCGAACATTTTTGTTGTAAAAAACGTTGGTTTGTCAGGAAAAAGTATGTTTTTTATTGTAAAAAAGGAATGTAATGATCAGGTCTGGGAACTCAACATCCAGTAGTATTCAACATTCAGGAAGGATAGAATAAAAGAAAAAGGAGGTGGGGTAGCGTTGCTCGTTAAGGAGGAGATTAATGCAATAGTTCGGAAGGACATTAGCTTGGATGATGTGGAATCTATATGGGTAGAGCTGCAGAACACCAAAGGGCAAAAAACGTTAGTGGGAGTTGTGTACAGACCTCCAAACAGTAGTAGTGATGTTGGGGAGGGCATCAAACAGGAAATTAGGGGTGCATGCAATAAAGGTGCAGCAGTTATAATGGGTGACTTTAATATGCACATAGATTGGGCTAACCAAACTGGAAGCAATACGGTGGAGGAGGATTTCCTGGAGTGCATAAGGGATGGTTTTCTAGACCAATATGTCGAGGAACCAACTAGGGGGCAGGCCATCTTAGACTGGGTGTTAATGAGAGAGGATTAATTAGCAATCTCGTTGTGCGAGGCCCCTTGGGGAAGAGTGACCATAATATGGTGGAATTCTGCATTAGGATGGAGAATGAAACAGTTAATTCAGAGACCATGGTCCAGAACTTAAAGAAGGCTAACTTTGAAGGTATGAGGCGTAAATTGGCTAGGATAGATTGGCGAATGATACTTAAGGGGTTGACTGTGGATGGGCAATGACAGACATTTAGAGACCGCATGGATGAACTACAACAATTGTACATTCCTGTCTGGCGTAAAAATAAAAAAGGGAAGGTGGCTCAACCGTGGCTATCAAGGGAAATCAGGGATAGTATTAAAGCCAAGGAAGTGGCATACAAATTGGCCAGAAATAGCAGCGAACCTGGGGACTGGGAGAAATTTAGAACTCAGCAGAGGAGGACAAAGGGTTTGATTAGGGCAGGGAAAATGGAGTATGAGAAGAAACTTGCAGGGAACATTAAGACGGATTGCAAATGTTTCCATAGATATGTAAAGAGAAAAAGGTTAGTAAAGACAAACATAGGTCCCCTGCAGTCAGAATCAGGGGAAGTCATAACAGGGAACAAAGAAATGGCAGACCAATTGAACAAGTACTTTGGTTCGGTATTCACTAAGGAGGACACAAACAACCTTCCGGATATAAAAGGGGTCAGAGGGTCTAGTAAGGAGGAGGAACTGAGGGAAATCCTTATTAGTCAGGAAATTGTGTTGGGGAAATTGCTGGGATTGAAGGCCGATAAATCCCCAGGGCCTGATGGACTGCATCCCAGAGTACTTAAGGAGATGGCCTTGGAAATAGCGGATGCATTGACAGTCATTTTCCAACATTCCATTGACTCTGGATCAGTTCCTATGGAGTGGAGTGTAGCCAATGTAACCCCACTTTTTAAAAAAGGAGGGAGAGAGAAAACAGGGAATTATCGACCGGTCAGTCTGACATCGGTAGTGGGTAAAATGATGGAATCAATTATTAAGGATATCATAGCAGTGCATTTGGAAAGAGGTGACATGATAGGTCCAAGTCAGCATGGATTTGTGAAAGGGAAATCATGCTTGACAAATCTTCTGGAATTTTTTGAGGATGTTTCCAGTAGAGTGGACAAGGGAGAACCAGTTGATGTGGTATATTTGGACTTTCAGAAGGTTTTCGACAAGGTCCCACACAAGAGATTAATGTGCAAAGTTGAAGCATATGGGATTGGGGGTAGTGTGCTGACATGGATTGAGAACTGGTTGTCAGACAGGAAGCAAAGAGTAGGAGTAAATGGGGACTTTTCAGAATGGTAGGCAGTGACTAGTGGAGTACCGCAAGGTTCTGTGCTGGGGCCCCAGCTGTTTACACTGTACATTAATGATTTAGACAAGGGGATTAAATGTAGTATCTCCAAATTTGCAGATGACACTAAGTTGGGTGGCAGTGTGAGCTGCGAGGAGGATGTTATGAGGCTGCAGAGCAACTTGGATAGGTTAGGTGAGTGGGCAAATGCATGGCAGATGAAGTATAATGTGGATAAATGTGAGGTTATCCACTTTGGTGGTAAAAACAGAGAGACAGACTATTATCTGAATGGTGACAGATTAGGAAAAGGGGAGGTGCAACGAGACCTGGGTGTCATGGTACATCAGTCATTGAAGGTTGGCATGCAGGTACAGCAGGCGGTTAAGAAAGCAAATGGCATGTTGGCCTTCATAGCGAGGGGATTTGAGTACAGGGACAGGGAGGTGTTGCTACATTTTTACAGGGCCTTGGTGAGGCCACACCTGGAGTATTGTGTACAGTTTTGGTCTCCTAACCTGAGGAAGGACATTCTTGCTATTGAGGGAGTGCAACGAAGGTTCACCAGATTGATTCCCGGGATGGCGGGACTGACCTATCAAGAAAGACTGGATCAACTGGGCTTGTATTCACTGGAGTTCAGAAGAATGAGAGGGGACCTCATAGAAACGTTTAAAATTCTTACGGGGTTAGACAGGTTAGATGCAGGAAGAATGTTCCCAATGTTGGGGAAGTCCAGAACCAGGGGACACAGTCTAAGGATAAGGGGTAAGCCATTTAGGACCGAGATGAGGAGAAACTTCTTCACCCAGAGAGTGGTGAACCTGTGGAATTCTCTACCACAGAAAGTTGTTGAGGCCAATTCACTAAATATATTCAAAAAGGAGTTAGATGAAGTCCTTACTACTAGGGGGATCAAGGGGTATGGCGAGAAAGCAGGAATGGGGTACTGAAGTTGCATGTTCAGCCATGAACTCATTGAATGGCGGTGCTGGCTAGAGGGGCCGAATGGCCTACTCCTGCACCTATTTTCTATGTTTCTATGTTTCTATGTAATCTGGAGTTTTTGACTGAGACTGCAATACACCCAAAAAGGGGTTTTGGAAAAAGAAGAAATCCACAAGTAATGTCTCTAGTTTTATATTAATCGATACATTAAAGGAGGGAGTGTAAAGTTACTAATCTTCAGAAATGCACAGAAGGAGACCATGAACTAAAAATTGATTAATACAAGCTTTGGAATTTAATACAAGCTTTTGGAATTAAGCTGGACAATTAAGGACATTCTGTGGGCAGGAACCAAAACTGACTTCATGCATAACAACAATGGAGTTGTTACATGAGGCCCTGAACTTGATTGACCAGGGTGGGGAAAAACAAACCCACTGGAGACACCAAGTCTGTAAAAACACCCAACAACAAAGGAACCACACCAGGTGCACATTTTTTGGAAACGATGTGTGAAGATGAGAAATCAACTTGAGCCTTGCAGAGTCAGTATGCAAATGGGAAAACAGACGAGTCTATTATTGCAGTCAATCAACCAAGGGGACCACAAAACAATGCCTCGATGCAAACACTTTATCAGAAACTGCAGTGGCGGGAGATCGGTCAAAACCTGGATATAAATATGCGAGCTAGAAGCAGCTCAGCACAAGACGGAAGAAGGACAGGAACAGACGGAAGAAGAAGCACACAGAAGAAGGCGAAGAACACGTGTACAGATGGACACAAGTCGAAAGAACAGACGAATGGACAGAAGGACATGTAGTACAGAACATATATGAATGGAACAGCACTGCAGAGAACGGCTAGAAGAAGAACCAACCGGTCACAGAACTAATGATCACGAACCTACAATAGCTACAGCCAGGAAGGGTGATTGTATGTTTTCCGTCGATTTCTCTCAGAAGTCTAGTCCTGTAGTTTTAGTGGGTTTTTGTGCGTCATAAAACTGACACTGGGTTAAGCCTAAATTTTGTGCCACATGTTGTCCTTTCCCAATATAAGTTCCGAGGTCTAAAAATGAGAGTAGAGTGAAAATCAAACACCCTACAGTAGCAATATTTTTCTTCCATCTTGAAGTGTTTGAACGATTATGACAATATAAAAATCTAATTAATGCGTAACATATCCTTTCAAATATTTTTTCTTGTTAATGAACCAACAGCTGTTAACATCTTAACATCAATCATTGAGGTATCACATGGTACTCCACTGTTCTTATTTCATGTATCTGGTTTGTTGATTATTCCAGGCCCATGTCGACATAAGGGGTTCAAAGTTAATCACTAAAAAGAGGTATGACTATTCCAATGCAGTGCTGGCTGGCCTCCCACATTCTACCCTATGTAAACTTGAGGTCATCCAAAACTCAGCAGCCCATGTCCTAACTCGCACCAAGTCCCATTCACCCATCACCCCTGTGCTTGCCGACCTACATTGGCTCCTGTTTAAGCAACGCCTCGATTTCAAAATTCTCATCTTTGTTTACAAATCCCTCCATAGCCTCCCCCTCCCTATCTCTGAAATCTCCTCCAGCCCCACAACCCCCCGAGATATCTGAGCTCCTCTAATTCAGCCCTCCTGAGCATCCCTGATTATAATCTCTCAATCATTAGTGGCCGTACCTTCTGTTGCCTTGGCCCTAAGCTCTGGAATTCTCTAACTAAACCTCTCCGCCTCTCTACCTCTCTTTCCTCCTTTAAGATGCTCCTTAAAACCGACCTCTTTGACCAAGCACCTTCCCTAATTTCTCCTTATATGGCGTGATGTCAAATTTTTTGTCTCATAATAATCGAGTGAAGCACCTTGGGACATTTCACTACGTTAAAGGCGCTATATGAATATAAGTTGTAGTAGTTGTAGTAGTTGGGGAATAAGAGATCATGATAAAGCTTGAATGTGGGATAAAGATTGCAAAATAACACAGAACTGTATGGCTGGAGAAGAAGTTAGCAAATTGAGCTTTTGATCAAGAAGCAAACTGCGGCTCCAGCACAAGGTCAGAACCAGGAAGCCATTTGAGGTCAGTCTAATCAGCATAAAAAACAGCATAATTTTTGAATAAGTGCAATGCAAAAAATTCATGTCCATTCAAAAATTATGCTGGTTTTTATGCTGATTATGCTGCTGAGAATTTATGCCCAAATTTCTTAGAGCTCATTTGCCTATGCCAGAATGTAAAAACCAATGTAAAAGAAGTGCAAATGCAGTGCCAGTAGTAGGGGTAATCGTGAGTGGGCTGCTGTCATCTGCCACAGCACCTCACTCTCAGAGCCTAATGCCTCTGCTGCTCCTTTTCCTCTCCCATTATTAATACAAAAAAGGCTACTTCCATTGGGAAGGCCATTCTAGCTGCTTAATCCTGCTTAATGCACGGAAGAAGTTGGGTATTCAAAACATTTTGGGTGAGATGAGGAGAAATTATTTTAGACCACAAGTTGTTATGATCCTGAAAGGGTGCTGGAAGCAGATTCAATAGTAGCTTACAAAAGGGAATTGGATGTATACATGAAAAGGAAACATTTGTAGCTCTATGGGGAAAGAGTAGGAGAGTGGACTAATTAGATAGTTCTTTCACAGAACTGGCATAAAGCACGCAGCTGAATAATCTACTGTCTAAGGAATGGTATTTCTCTTGTCAGCTTATTTTTGTTGAAATTTTAAACTTCTTTTGTTGTGTAAGCCTTCTTTGATTTTATGCATTGAGACTCACAGCACATTTGTTAAGTATAGTGCAGGTTGGAGTAAGAAAAATTCCAAACAAATCATAAAGAAAATCACTATCAAGCTCCATAAATCTCAGTATGCTGATATTAGGTAACGTCAGGCCGTGTTGTGCCTAAATTGTTGCCATATATGTACGTCAGCGCCATACTGCCGTAAGTGCAGGAAACTGATGTCAGCTTGTTTTTTGCTATGGGTGCAGAGCTCTGAAAAATCAGCAACAGAGCGTTTCGGTGGATGTACCTCAGAACCAACTCCAACAATCGGGAATATTCGCATGCACCGATATTTCAGCATAACACCAGCATAAATCAGTTATGCGCGAAATTCCTCACCAAAAAAAAGCACTCCAAATAGAAACAATGATAAGAAGTGAGAAAGTCTTAGAAATCTTTGGGCCCCATCTAATGGATAGAATGAAGGAAACAAGTAATAATAGCACTAAGATGATCGAGAAGCTATGCCCTGTTGTGCACTGTGTAGAAGAAGATGCATCTTTTCTCTTGAAGTTTGTCCAATGTATTAGAGTTATATTAAAATAAACACAGAGAAAAGTCATTAAAACAACACTACTTTATTCCGAGGTCCATTTCTTACAATTTCCACCTGGCCTTGTGTTCTTTCTATATTCAGTCCCAAGCAGTTTACACTGGATCTCCTTTTATCGACACTCATTTAAAACTCCCACTCTTACCCTTGTTTTACATTACACATAACTGGCTCACAACCTTATATCATTACTATAAAACCTACAGTTTATGTGAAACTTATCTATAAATAATGTAACATATTCAGTATCCATCATGCCCTTGGTATAGGAATAGGTTTTTAAATATTGTCAATTTATGTAATTAAAAGTGATATACGTAATGCAAATGGATCATTTTCATTTATAACTCAAAGCATACAGAGCTGTCGCATTTAAATTCAAACTAAACTGTATAAAAAGTTTCAGCAGGCCGTAGAATATATTAAAGACCGTAGGAGTTTTAAATTTCAACTGAAATGACCTGACAATAGAAATACTGTTCCTGAGATAGTAGGTTACTCAGCTACATGCTTTGTGTTGAAAATGTATGAGAAGGGCTGAACACACCAACTGGAACAAAACCATTGCCAAAAAGTCAAGTCAATGGTGCAATTCACAAGTTCAAAAGAGATTCCAAGAAACCGGAAAGGCGAGATTCTGAAGCTGGTGTTTTTCTTTAAAGCTGCTCAGTCCCTTACAATTGTACAAATAATCTGCAAATTAAATTAATAAATAGTTATGTTCGGCCAAACAGTCTAGGGCACTCTTAAAACAAATAGATTTCTTCAGGATTAGAACAGTTTACCATTCTGGTTTAGGGTGGGCCAGGTGCTCTGACAGTCTTTATGAAGCTTCCCACACATTTTAAATATTTACAGACCTGCTTTTATTCCCATATAAAACATCAGAGAATTAAATCTACAATGAGGTCATCAATACTGAAATAGGCCAAAAGATTCATCATGTATTTTTGTTTTAAAAGGGTCAGAAGAACATCCAATACACTAAACTATCCTGGGAACATCCATGGTGTCCATGAGAGACAAGTTGTCTGTGAGGACACAGGCAGTTTCTTCGATCTGCAGATGATACAGGTTGAAGCAGAACCATAGCAATTTTCAATAGAGAAGGAGTCCACTCGGTCCATTGAACCGACTCTTTGTTCAAGCAATCCAAAACTAAGCACACTGCCCCGTTTATTCCCTACAGCTCTGTATCTTTGCTTTAAATATTTATCTAATTTTCCATACCTCAACCACTCCCTGTGGTAAACTATTCAGACTCCAACAATCTTCAGTATAAAGAAACTTCTCCTGAGCTCTTTCACAATTCTCTTTATTTTAGGCCCTTTTATCCTGGGACATATAGTGCAGATTCTCCTCAATGCCTTCAGTTCATTGTTCAAGCTCAGTCTTCAGCATTTAGCTCTGTTTCTATTTCTGTGATTGATACTCAGACTCCATACAGTGGGCAGATTTTATTGCCGCAATTATTATTGTATATACATGTCACATTGGGAAGCCTATGAAGGTTGGTGGCCTCTGAAAGTCTGACAAATTATTGGAATGTATAAGAAAAATATTCTGAAGAAGATATTTAAACTCTTATGGGCTGATTTATTCTTTATTGTTTTTTAAATATATATATCTACATTTACAGGTTTTTATCTGCCTCTGTGTAAGATTCCTGTGGAATTCCCATGAGGAACTCCATAGGGTACAGTGATAGCTAGAGATGCGGAAATAGATTACCCACTGTAAATGGCACAAAGCTAACTGTATGGGCTCAATTTTCCCGTTATACATAAGAACATAAGAATTAGGAACAGGAGTAGGCCATCTAGCCCCTCGAGCCTGCTCCGCCATTCAACAAGATCATGGCTGATCTGGCCGTGGAATCAGCTCCACTTACCCGCCCACTCTCCATAACCCTTAATTACCTTATTGGTTAAAAATCTATCTATCTATGATTTGAATACATTCAATTAGCTAGCCTCAACTGCTTCCTTGGGCAGAGAATTCCACAGATTCACAACCCTCTGGGAGAAGAAATTCCTTCTCAACTTGGTTTTAAATTGGCTCCCCCGTATTTTGAGGCTGTGCCCCCGAGTTCTAGTCTCCCCGGCCAGTGGAAACAATCTCTCTGCCTCTATCTTGTCTATCCCTTTCATTATTTTAAATGTTTCTATAAGATCACCCCTCATCCTTCTGAACTCGAACGAGTAAAGACCCAGTCTACTCAATCATAAGGTAACCACCTCATCTCCGGAATCAGCCTAATTAATCATCTCTGTACCCCCTCCAAAGCTAGTATATCCTTCCTTAAGTAAGGTGACCAGTACTCCAGGTGCGGCCTCACAAATACCCTGTACAGTTGCAGCAGGACCTCCCTGCTTTTGTATTCCATCGCTCTCGCAATTAAGGCCAATATTTCATTTGGCTTCCTGATTACCTGCTGCACCTGCAAACTAACTTTTTGGGATTCATGCACAAGGACCCCCAGGTCCCACTGCACCGCAGCATGTTGTAATTTCTCCCCATTCAAATAATATTCCCTTTTACTGTTTCTTTTTCCAAGGTGGATGACCTCACATTTTCCGACATTGTATTTCATCTGCCAAACCTTAGCCCATTCGCTTAACCTATCTAAATCTCTTTGCAGCCTCTCTGTGTCCTCTACACAACCCGCTTTCCCATTAATCTTTATGTCATCTGCAAATTTTGTTACACTACACTCTGTCCCCTCTTCCACGTCATCTATGTATATTGTAAACAGTTGTGGTCCCAGCACCGATACCTGTGGCGCACCACTAACCACCGATTTCCAACCCGAAAAGGACCCATTTATCCCGACTCTCTGCTTTCTGTTAGTCAGCCAATTGTCGATCCATGCTAATACATTTCCTCCGACTCCACGTACCTTTATCTTCTGCAGTAACCTTTTGTGTGGCACCTTATCGAATGCCTTTTGGAAATCTAAATACACCACATCCATCGGTACACCTCTATCCACCATGCTCGTTATATCCTCAAAGAATTCCAGTAAATTAGTTAAACATGATTTCCCCTTCATGAATCCATGTTGCGTCTGCTTGATTGCATTATTCCTATCTAGATGTCCCGCTATTTCTTCCTTAATGATAGCTTCAAACATTTTCCCCTCTACAGATGTTAAACTAACCGGCCTATAGTTACCTGCCTTTTGTCTGTCCACTTTTTTTAAACAGAAGTGTTACATTAGCTGCTTTTAAATCCGCTGGTACCTCCCCAGAGTCCAGAGAATTTTGGTAGATTATAACGAATGCATCTGCTATAACTTCCGCCATCTCTTTTAATACCCTGGGATGCATTTCATCAGGACCAGGGGACTTGTGTACCTTGAGTCCCTTTAGCCTGTCCAGCACTACCCCACTAGTGATAGTGATTGTCTCAAGGTCCTCCCTTCCCACATTCCCGTGACCAGCAATTTTTGGCATGGTTTTTGTGTCTTCCACTGTGAAGACCGAAGCAAAATAATTGTTTAAGGTCTCAGCCATTTCCACATTTCCCATTATTAAATCCCCCTTCTCATCTTCTAAGGGACCAACATTTACTTTAGTCACTCTTTTCCATTTTATATATCGGTAAAAGCTTTTACTATCCGTTTTTATGTTTTGCGCAAGTTTACTTTCGTAATCTATCTTTCCTTTCTTTATTGCTTTCTTAGTCAGTCTTTGATGTCATTTAAAATTTTCCCAATCTTCTAGTTTCCCACTAACCTTGGCCACCTTATACACATTGGTTTTTAATTTGATACTCTTCTTTATTTCCTTGGTTATCCACTGCTGGTTATCCCTTCTCTTTCCGCCCTTCTTTTTCACTGGAATATATTTTTGTTGAGCACTATGAAAGAGCTCCTTAAAAGTTCTCCACTGTTCCTCAATTGTGCCACCGTTTAGTCTGTGCTTCCAGTCTACTTTCGCCAACTTGCCCTCATCCCACTGTAGTCCCCTTTGTTTAAGCTTAGTACGCTCGTTTGAGACACAACTTCCTCATCCTCAATCTTTATTACAAATTCAACCATACTGTGATCACTCATTCCAAGAGGATCTTTTACGAGGAGATTATTTATTATTCCTGTCTCATTACACAGGACCAGATCTAAGATAGCTTGCTCCCTTGTAGGTTCTGGAACATATTGTTCTAAGAAACAATCCCTTATGCATTCGATGAATTCCTCCTCAAGGCTACCCCGTGCGATTTGATTTGACCAATCGATATGTAGCTTAAAATCCCCCATGATTACTGCCGTTTCTTTTTCACATGCCTCCATTATTCCCTTGATTATTGTCCGCCCCACCGTGAAGTTATTATTTGGGGGCCTATAAACTACGCCCACCAGTGACTTTTTCCCCTTACTATCTCTAATCTCCACCCAGAATGATTCAACATTTTGTTCATTAGAGCCAATATCGCCTCTCACAACTGCCCTGATATCATCCTTTATTAACAGAGCTACCCCACCTCCTTTCCCTTCTTGTCTATCTTTCCGAATCGTCAGATACCCCTGTATGTTTAATTCCCAGTCTTGGCCACCCTGCAACCACGTTTCTGTAATGGCCACCAAATCATATCCATTTGTAATGATTTGTGTCATCAACTCATTTACTTTATTTCGAATGCTGCGTGCGTTTAGGTAGAGTGTTTTAATACTAGTTTTTAAACCATAATTTTTAGTTTTGACGCCTCCTGCAGCCCCTTTATATTCATACATATTGTCCCTTCCTATCACCTTGTAGCTTACACTTACCCCAGTGCTACTCTGCTCTGTTGCCTCCTGCCTTTTGCATTCTTTCTTGGGGTCCTGTTCATCTGAGCTCTCCCCCACTCAAACTAGCTCAGAGCCCTCTCCTGGGTTCCGAATACTCCTCGCATTGAGGCACTGAGCTTTCATGCTTGCCTTTTTATTACACTTTGACCCTTTAGAATTTTGCTGTACAGTGGCCCTTTTTGTTTTTTGCCTTGGGTTTCTGTGCCTTCCACTTTTACTCATCTCCTTTCTGTCTTTTGCTTTTGTCTCCTTTTTGTTTCCCTCTGTCTCCCTGCATTAAGTATATGCCGAAAGTAATGCTGAGTGATAAGTGAGCAATAAGTGGTGTTATTTTCCATTTTGTGCCTAAATGGGCGATATCTCGGCGTTATACCCCATCTCAGCGTTAAAATCGACGTTAAGTAGGCGGTATCGATGCAAAAAAAGTGGAAAGTCTGGTCCATGATTCCTGCACGAAATTAGTATTAGTAAAAAAAATAGTAGGACCTCATCCCTTTTTTTACCTGTAACGTTGGTACCTATATGCACCATGACAACTGGCTGTTTACCCTCCCTTTTCAGAATGTCCTGCACCCGCTCCGAGACATCCTTGACCCTTGAACCAGGAAGGCAACATACCATCCTGGAGTCTCAGTTGCCGCCGCAGAAATGCCTATCTATTCCCCTTACAATTGAATCCCCTATCACTATCGTTCTCCCATTCTTTTTCCTGCCACCCACGGTGCCATGAACTTGGCTGCTGCTGCCCGCCCCTGATGAGTCATCCCCCTCAACAGTACTCAAAGCGGTGTATCTGTT
Organism: Pristiophorus japonicus; assembly: GCF_044704955.1. NCBI lineage: Eukaryota > Metazoa > Chordata > Chondrichthyes > Pristiophoridae > Pristiophorus > Pristiophorus japonicus. The sequence goes on along the minus strand of NC_091977.1, from coordinate 210,106,600 downwards.
TTGCAGGGGGATGACCGCAGGGGACCCCTGCACTACCTTCCTTGCACTGCTCTTCCTGCTGGTCACCCATTCCCTAGCTGGCTGTGGACCCTTCACCTGCGGTAAGACCAACTCGCTACACATGCTACTCACGTCATTCTCAAAATCGTGGATGCTCCAGAGTGAATCCACCCTCAGCTCCAATTCCGCAACACGGACCATCAGGAGCTGGAGGCGGATACACTTCCCGCACACGTAGTCGTCAGGGACACCGGAAGTGTCCCTGAGTTCCCACATGATACAGGAGGAGCATATCACGTGTCTGAGCTCTCCTGCCATGACTTCACCCTTAGATTAACTTAAATTGGCAACAACAATGCTAAAAGTTACTTACTGACCTGGAAGAGAAAAAAGAAAAACTACTTGCCAGTCACCAGCCAATCACTTACCCCCTTGGCTGTGACATCACCTTTCTATTTCTTTCTACTTCTTTTTTTCCTTCCTCCTGTAGCTGCACAAGCCTCTCGCCGACGCAGCCCGAACTCCTGATCTCGCGGCCTCTCGCCGACACTGACCTCGGACTGTCGCCTCTCGCCGACGCAGCCCGAACTCCTGATCTCACGGCCTCTCGCCGACGCTGACCTCGGACTGTCGCCTCTCGCCGACGCAGCCCGAACTCCTGATCTCGCGGCCTCTCGCCGACGCTGACCTCGGACTGTCGCCTCTCGCCGACGCTGACCTCGGACTGTCGCCTCTCGCCGACGCTGACCTCGGACTGTCGCCTCTCGCCGACGCTGACCTCGGACTGTCGCCTCTCGCCGACGCTGACCTCGGACTGTCGCCTCTCGCCGACGCTGACCTCGGACTGTCGCCTCTCGCCGACGCAGCCCGAACTCCTGATCTCGCGGCCTCTCGCCAACTCGCTTTTTTTGGCGCAGGCTGCTTTTTTTGGCCTAAAATATCCAAGTTTCCCCACAGTTTGTGCACCAGCGTGACTCAGTTAGTTACGATTTTTTTTTAAATTCGGGTTTTTTTGCGTTATAGGGGGCATAACCTGATGTCTGCACCAGTTTTTCAGATTTATGCAAGTTTGGCCAATTTATATTTCTCCTCGGACGACGTATGTGACCACTCCCAAAAAATCTTCTGGACACTTAAAAAAACTCAGCGCACATTAAAACATCGGCGCAGAAAGACAGCATTGTTTCTCGGCAAAGTTTTGGAGAGTGTCAAGAAGACATTAAATATGCATCATGAAGCTTAATTTTTTCAAACTTAAAACAGAGAAAATGGAAATCTAATGGAATTTTTTCATTTTAGATTTTTTTCAAAGTGCCACGCCACCACTGAACGTCTCCTCACCGGGCTCAAGCGTCGGAGCGTTGGCCGGCAGAATCGCTCCCTCACCCGGACACAGGGGCTCGGGTTCAAAAGAAGCCCGTTGCAGGTGCGGCAGGGGGGTGGCAGTGGTGGAAGCCGAACTGAAGGCATGAGAAGACTTAAACGATAGCAGCTTCTAAAGAAGCCCAGGGAGAGAGAGGAGTGAGTGGAGGTCTGGCGGAGGGGGTGGGGGTGGGGTTGCTGAGCCCCTGTGTCTGGGCAAGGGAGTATTCTGCCGGCTGGCCCTTGAGCCCGGTGAGGAGAGATTCGGTTGATGGTGGGGTGGTACTTTGAAAAAAATCTCAAATTAAAGAATTGCATTAGACTTCGTTGCCCCAAATTTGCTAATTTTAATGCTTAGCTTCCCGTTCCAAACAAGCCTATTAGGCATGTGCAGACAAGGGTGTGGTCCATACTAGGGCATTGACCTTGGTGAACGAGAGAGCAGAGAAGCTTTAACTCCTTGTCCTGCTGTTTTGAGATTCTTGCAAAGCCACAATTTAATTATGGGGGCAATATTGACAATATCATACTTCGTGCAAGTCTTCTGCACGAGGGCGCTGTAGAGGAGACGATTGATTCAACGTCATCGCATGAAGAAATTCAGAGCACATAGGATGATGGGCAGGAGGCCTTACCCACAGGTATATCAAGACAGGCATTCATATCTGCACCTGAGTGATGCAGAATGTGTGAGTCGACTGCATTTCCACAAAGAAGTTGTAACCAAGATCTGTGTGTTAGTAAAAGCAGACCTGCAACCTAGAAGCATCAGGAGGACTGCTTTGTCAGTTGAAGTGAAGGTTACAGCTGCACTTTCATTCTATGCAACTGGATCATTCCACGCCACAACTGGGGATGTGTGCGCCATTTCTCAACATGCAACACATATCTGCATTCAGCAGGTCACTGCTGCACTATATCCTCGGTGGAATGATGACATAAAGTTCCCCATGACCGCCCAGGCAATGCGTGAAAGGGCTGTGGGCTTCTCCAGGATTGCTGGCTTCCCAAAGGTACAGGGCTGCATTGATTGTACCCACATCGCCTTGCGAGCACCTTTGGAGGATTCCGAGATGTACAGGAACATAAAAGGCTTCCATTCCATTAATGTACAGCTCATGTGTGACGACATGCATCGCATCATGTCAGTCGATGCAAGATACCCTGGGAGCACCCATGATGCGTTCATCCTATGCGAGAGCACAATGCCATGTTTCCGCAGCAGCCAGAAGGGCAGAGCTGGCTGCTGGGAGACAATGGGTATGGCCTCGCCACCTGGCTCATGACATCCCTGCGCATAACCCGAATGGAAGCTGACCGGTAATACAACATGTCGCATACGACATGCAGCATAATAGAGAGGACTATTGGCATCTTGAAACAGCATTTCCGATGCCCGGACCATTCCGGAGGCTACTTGCAATATTCCCCTGAGATTGTCGCTCAGTTTACTGTTGTGTGCTGCATGCTTTATAATTTAGCCACCATGTCTGCAAAACAGATACACCGCTTTGGGTACTGTTGAGGGGGATGACTCATCAGGGGGGAGCAGCAGCAGCCAAGTTCATGGCACCGTGGGTGGCTCTGCTGCACAGGAGGGCATGAAAAGAGTGGTAGAGCTATAGTGATAGGGGATTCGATTGTAAGGGGAATAGATAGACGTTTCTGTGGCTGCAACCGAGACTCCAGGATGGTATGTTGCCTCTGTGGTGCAAGGGTCAAGGATGTCTCGGAGCGGGTGCAGGGCATTCTGAAAAGGGAGGGTGAACAGCCAGTTGTCGTGGTGCATATAGGTACCAACGTTATAGGTAAAAAAAGGGATGAGGTCCTACAAAACGAATTTAGGGAGCTAGGAGCTAAATTAAAAAGTAGGACCTCAAAAGTAGTAATTTCAGGATTGCTACCAGTGCCACGTGCTAGTCAGAGTGGAATCGCAGGATAGCTCAGATGAATACGTGGCTTGAGGAGTGATGCAAAATGGAGGGATTCAAATTCCTGGGACATTGGAGCCGGTTCTGGGGAAGGTGGGACCAGTATAAACCCAGACGATATGTACCTGGGCAGGACCGGAACCAATGTCCGAGGGGGAGTGTTTGCTAGTGCTGTTGGGGATACGTATGCAAAGGCTGTGGAACAATGGGACATCTCCCAAGTATGTGCAGGCGAGCTGCAAACCCTGCTAATCCTGCAAACCACCATATTGCAAAAGAGGACAGATCCATGGTGGATCACGATGAACCAAAGCCTCAGACTGAGGAGACAGACATATATAGGGTGTACACATTTACCACAAAGTGTCCCCCGATAATGCTGAAGGTTGAATTAAGTGGACTCCCGGTGTCAATGGAGCTGATCACGGGCGTGAGCCAGTCCATTATGAGCAAAAAGACTTTCGATAAATTGTGGTGCAGCAAGGCCTCAAGGCCAGTCCTGACTCCCATTCGCACTAAACTGAGAATGTACACAAAGGAACTGATTCCCGTAATCAGCAGTGCTGCCATAAAGGTCTACGATGGAGTGGTGCACAAGGTACAACTCTGGATGGTACCGGGTGATGGCCCCATGCTGCTCAGCAGGAGCTGGCTGGGAAAGATACGCTGGAACTGGGACGCAGTCCGAGAGCTCTCATCCGCTGACGACACTTCATGTGTCCAGGTCCGAAACAAGTTCCCCTTGCTGTTCGAACCAGGCATTGGGAAGTTCCAAGGAGCAAAAGTGCAGATCCACCTGATTCTGGGGGTGTGTCTCATCCATCACAAGGCGAGAGCGGTACCGTACATGATGAGAGAGAGGGTGGAGATCGAGCTGGACCGGCTGCAACGAGTGGGCATCATTTCGCCAATCGAATTCAGCGAGTGGGCCAGTCTGATTGTTCCAGTCCTCAAGGGAGATGGCACCATCAGAATCTGTGGTGATTATACAGTAACTATCAATTGTTTCTCCCTGCAGGATTAATACGCACTACCAAAGGCAGATGACCTATTTGCGACGCTGGTGGGAGGAAAAACGTTCACAAAGCTCGGCCTACATGATGCAGGAGCTGGAGGAATCATCGAAGGGCCTCACCTGCATCAACAGGCACAATGGTCTCTTCGTTTACAACAGATGCTCGTTTGGGATTCGGTCAGCCGCGCGATATTCCAGAGGAACATGGAAAGCTTACTGAAGTCGGTCCCGCACACCGCGGTCTTCCAGGACGACATCTTGGTTACAGGTCAGGACACCGTCGAGCATCTGTAGAACGTGGAGGAGGTTCTTAGTTGGCTTAGGAGGGCAGGAAATAGAGTGGGAGAGCAATAGTGATAGGGGATTCAATTGTAAGGGGAATAGATAGGCGTTTCTGCGGCCGCAACCGTGGCTCCAGGATGGTATGTTGCCTCCCTGGTGCAAGGGTCAAGGATGTCTCGGAGCGGGTGCAGGACATTCTGAAAAGGGAGGATGAACAGCCAGTTGTCGTGGTGCATATTAGTACCAACGATATAGGTAAAAAAACGGGATGAGGTCCTACGAGAAGAATTGAAGGAGCTAGGAGCTAAATTAAAAAGTAGGACCTCAAAAGTAGTAATCTCGGGATTGCTACCAGTGCCACGTGCCAGTCAGAGTAGGAATCGCAGGATAGCTCAGATGAATACGTGGCTTGAGCAGTGGTGCAGCAGGGAGGGATTCAAATTCCTGGGGCATTGGAACCGGTTCTGGGGGAGGTGGGACCAGTACAAACCGAATGGTCTGCATCTAGGCAGCACTGGAACCAATGTCCCAGGAGGTGTGTTTGCTAGTGCTGTTGGGAAGGAGTTAAACTAATGTGGCAGGGGGATGGGAACCAATGCAGGGAGACAGAGGGAAACAAAATGGAGACAGAAGCAAAAGACAGAAAGGAGATGAGTAAAATTGGAGGGCAGAGAAACCCAAGGCAAAAAACAAAAAGGGCCACTTTGCAGCAAAATTCTAAAGGGTCAAAGTGTGTTAAAAAGGCAAGCCTGAAGGCTTTGTGCCTTAATGCGAGGAGTATTCGGAATAAGGTGGACGAATTAACTGCAGATAGCAGTTAACGAATACGATGTGGTTGGCATCACGGAGACATGGCTCCAGGGTGACCAAGGCTGGCAACTCAACATCCAAGGGATATTCAACATTTAGGAAGGATAGACAGAAAAGAAAAGGAGGCGGGGTGGCGTTGCTGGTTAAAGAGGAAATTAATGCAATTTTAAGGAAAGACATTAGCTTGGATGATGTGGAATCAGTATGGGTAGAGCTACGGAATACCTAAGGGCAGAAAACGCTAATGAGAGTTGTGTACAGACCTCCAAACAGTAGTAGTGATGTTGGGGAGGACATCAAACAGGAAATTAGGGGTGCATGCAATAAAGGTGCAGCAGTAATCATGGGTGAATTTAATTTGCATATAGATTGGGCTAACCAAACTGAAAACAATACGGTGGAGGAGGATTTCCTGGAGTGCATAAGGGATGGTTTTCGAGACCAATATGTCGAGGAACAAACGAGGGGGGAGGCCATCTTAGACTGGGTATGGTGTAATGAGAGAGGATTAATTAGCAATCTCGTTGTGCGAGGCCCCTTGGGGAAGAGTGACCATAATATGGTGGAATTCTACATTAGGATGGAGAATGAAACAGTTAATTCAGAGACCATGGTCCAGAACTTAAAGAAGGGTAACTTTGGAGGTATGAGGCGTGAATTGGCTAGGATAGATTGGCGAATCATACTTAAGGAGTTGACAGTGGATGGGCAATGGCAGACATTTAGAGACCGCATGGATGAACTACAACAATTGCACATCCCTGTCTGGGGTAAAAATAAAAAGGGAAGGTGACTCAACCGTGGCTATTAAGGGAAATCGGGGATAGTATTAAAGCCAAGGGAGTGGGATACAAATTGGCCAGAAATAGCAGCAAACCCGGGGACTGGGAGAAATTTAGAACTCAGCAGAGGAGGGCAAAGGGTTTGATTAGAGCAGGGAAAATAGAGTGCGAGAGGAAGCTTGCAGGGAACATTAAAATGGACTGCAAAAGCTTCTATCGATATGTAAAGAGAAAAAGGTTAGTAAAGACAAATATAGGTCCCCTGCAGTCAAAATCAGGGGAAGTCATAACTGGGAACAAAGAAATGGCAGACCAATTGAACAAGTACTTCGATTCGGTATTCACAAAGGAGGACACAAACAACCTTCCAGATATAAAAGGGGTCAGAGGGTCTAGTAAGAAGGAGGAACTGAGGGAAATCCTTATTAGTCGGGAAATTGTGTGGGGAAATTGCTGGGATTGAAAGCTGATAAATCCCCAGGGCCTGATGGTATGCATCCCAGCGTACTTAAGGAGGTGGCCTTGGAAATAGAGGATGCATTGACAGTCATTTTCCAACATTCCAATAGACTCTGGATCAGTTCCTATGGAGTGGAGGGTAGCCAATGTAACCCCACTTTTTAAAAAAGGAGGGAGAGAGAAAACAGGGAATTTTAGACCGGTCAGTCTGACATCGGGAGTGGGTAAAATGATGGAATCAATTATAAAGGATGTCATAGCAACGCATTTGGAAAGAGGTGATATGATAGGTCCAAGTCAGCATGGATTTGTGAAAGGAAAATCATGCTTGACAAATCTTCTGGAATTTTTTGAGGATGTTTCCAGTAGAGTGGACAAGGGGGAACCAGATGATGTGGTGTATCTGTACTTTCAGAAGGCTTTTGACAAGGTACCACACAAGAGATTAATGTGCAAAGTTAAAGCACATGGGATTGGGGGTAGTGTGCTGATGTGGATTGAGAACTGGTTGGCAGACAGGAAGCAAAGAGTCGGAGTAAATGGGTACTTTTCAGAATGGCAGGCAGTGACTAGTGGGGTACTGCAAGGTTCTGTGCTGGGGCCCCAGCTGTTTACATTGTACATTAATGATTTAGACGAGGGGATTAAATGTAGTATCTCCAAATTTGCGGATGACACTAAGTTGGGTGGCAGTGTGAGCTGCGAGGAGGATGCTCTGAGACTGCAGAGTGACTTGGATAGGTTAGGTGAGTGGGCAAATGCATGGCAGATGAAGTATAATGTGGATAAATGTGAGGTTATCCACTTTGGTGGTAAAAACAGAGAGACAGACTATTATCTGAATGGTGGCAGATTAGGAAAAGGAGAGGTGCAACGAGACCTGGGTGTCATGGTACATCAGTCATTGAAGGTTGGCATGCAGGTACAGCAGGCGGTTAAGAAAGCAAATGACATGTTGGCTTTCATAGCGAGGGGATTTGAGTACAGGGGCAGGGAGGTGTTACTACAGTTGGACAGGACCTTGGTGAGGCCACACCTGGAGTATTGTGTACAGTTTTGGTCTCCTAACTTGGGGAAGGACATTCTTGCTGCTGAGGGAGTGCAGCGAAGGTTCACCAGACTGATTCCCGGGATGGCGGGACTGACATATCAAGAAAGGCTGCATCAACTGGGCTTGTATTCACTGGAGTTCAGAAGAATGAGAGGGGATCTCATAGAAACGTTTAAAATTCTGACGGGTTTAGACAGGTTAGGTGCAGGAAGAATGTTCCCAATGTTGGGGAAGTCCAAAACCAGGGGTCACAGTCTAAGGATAAGGGGTAAGCCATTTAGGACCGAGATGAGGAGAAACTTCTTCACCTGGAGAGCGGTGAACCTGTGGAATTCTCTGCCACAGAAAGTTGTTGAGGCCAATTCACTAACTATATTCAAAAAGGAGTTAGATCTAGTCCTCACTACTAGGGGGATCAAGGGGTATGGCGAGAAAGCAGGAATGGGGTATTGAAGTTGCATGTTCAGCCATGAACTCATTGAGTGCCGGTGCAGGCTCGAAGGGCCGAATAGCCTACTCCTGCACCTATTTTCTATGTTTCTATGTTTCCATGTTAATCGCATGGGGCTCATGTTAAAACGCTCGAAGTGCATTTTTCTGGCGGCTGAAGTGGAGTTCCTGGGGAGAAGAATCGTGGCACTTGGCATCAGGCCCACCGATTCGAAGACGGAGGCAATCGAGAACGTACCGAGACCACAGAACGTGATGGAGCTGTGGTCGTTTCTGGGACTCCGGAACAACTTTGCTAACATCTTACTGGGTCTTAGCACACTGTTAAAACCACTACATGCTTTACTGCATCACGGAGATGAATTTGTATGGGGTAAAAGCCAAGAAAATGCCTTTGCAAAAGCTTGAAAATTGTTATGCTCAAAGAAATTGCTTGTGTTGTATGATCCATGTCAGCGTTTGGTACTAGCATGTGATGCGTCGTCATATGGTGTCGGGTGTATATTGCAACAAGCTAATGAATCTGGGAAATTGCAACTGGTTGCTTATGCATCCAGAAGTCTGTCTAAGGCTGAGAGGGCCGACAGCATGATCGAAAAAGAAGTGTTAGCATGGGATAAAGAAAATGCATCAATATCTGTTTGGGCTCAAATTTGAATTGAAAACCGACCATAAGCCACTGATATCCCTTTTTTCTGAAAGTAAGGCGATAAATAGGAAAGCATTGGCCCGCATCCAGAGATGGGCGCTCACGTTGTCCGCATACAATTACGCCATCCGCCACAGGCCAGGCACAGAAAACTGTGCCTATGCTCTCAGTTGGCTGCCATTGCCCACCACAGGGGTGGAGATGGCACAGCCCGCAGATTTATTCATGGTAATGGAAGCATTTGAGAGTGAGCAATCACCTGTTACCGCCTGACAGATAAGAACCTGGACAAACCAGGACCCCTTACTGTCCTTAGTAAAAAACTGTATGCTCCACGGGAGTTGGTCCAGTGTCCTGTTAGAAATGCAGGAAGAAATAAAGCCGTACCAGCGGCGTAAAGATGAAATGTCTGTGCAGGCAGACTACCTTCTGTGGGGTAATCAGGTAGTCGTACCCAAAAAGGGCAGGGACACTTTCATTAGTGATCTCCACAGTACCCACCCAGGCATTGTAATGAGGAAAGCGATAGCCAGATCCCACGTGTGGTGGCCCGGTAACGATGCAGACTTAGAGTCCTGCATGCAGAAATGTAATACATGCTCACAGTTAAGCAATGCACCCAGGGAGGCGCCACTAAGTTTATGGTCTTGGCCCTCCAAACCGTGGTCGAGGGTCCATGTCGACTATGCAGGCCCATTCTTGGGAAAAATGTTCCGAGTGGTTGTAGATGCTGTGGTGTATGTAGCACTCAAATCACTGACTCCACACGGTCTGGTGTTGTAGTAACTGCTGTGACCTTAGTACTTTATTGTGTAACTCCAGAGTGCCTCTCAGGTGTGGTGGGCAGCCTTTTATACTCTGTTTTGCAGGTACTTTCAAGTCTCCCACCACAGCGCCCTCTTTGGTGCACCATTGTACTTATACGTTTAATGTACCTGGACAATACATAACATCTCACTTCCCCCCAGTTCCAAGAGCCATTGCCAGTAACCTCGGCCTTGTTCGTCCTGGTTAATTTGTGAGTGTGAGTCCATGACCATCCACTTCCCTCTTCCCCTCCATGAAGAGATTATGCTTGTGATCCGGTGCAAGCATGTGATATTTGCAGTCCTTCCATGGGTGATGAAGTCATGAGTATAACCTCCAACAGAAAGCAGGTATACATGGACAGTACATTTGTATGGTACATATATTGTATGGTACCGATGTTATGTCAAAAGGTTGAAGGTACATTGGATTATTTAATTCCAGCTCACTGGGTGAGGTACGGTGGCGGTATGCTGCCCCTTTTTGCCCGAGGTAATGGGCTGCGCTGAGACAGGGTATCGCAACTAGTGCGTTGCCTCTGTTCTCAGTAGTCGCCTTAGCGGCTCATCTGCAGCTGCTGAACCATTGCATGAATCACGTAAAATCGAAAATCGCCTAGGTCCATTAGGCATGTTAGTCACGGACCCCTTAACCCTTTTACTTGTACCTTGTGGTATTAACACTTTTCGTAAATCATTCATATCCATCATTTTCCCATATAGCATCAAAATATTAACTCTTATCCTAAATCACGTCATCATACAAATCACATTACTCAATTAGACTCGCTCTTGCCTTACAAAAGCCTCTTTGTGGGGACCGCCAACGGTGTAAGGCTCTTTTACGGCTCCCGGGTGCATTTCACTTTTAAGACACCATCGTGTGGTTCCCATGAGGCTTCCACTGGGCGCCACCATTTTAGTTGCTCTGCTTGCCTTTGTTCTGCTGAACTCTGCTGCTCTTGAGCTCGCTGGCATGGGGTTTTAGGAAGAACTAGAAGGGGTAAAGAAGGAAGAATAAAGAAAAACAGCCAAGAACGATTGAATCTTGAATAGTGGCAGAAATGGTTCTGTGGATTCAATTAGTCATAGTCCCTGTGGCCTCCGTAACTGCCGTAACTGCTGCCTAATCTGCCGCTCTGGCTCTTGTGCTCACCTGAGTAGCTGTCGCGTTCTGCCGGGTCATACCTGCCGCTGCTGTAGCCTCCGCCACCGCTGTAGCCTCCTCTCCTGCTGTTCCGGCCGCCGCTGTAGCCTCCTCTCCTGCCGTGCTGGCCGCCGCCGTCCCGGCCTCCACCATGACTGCAACCGCCGCCTGACTTTCTCTCTGCATGGGCCCCCCCGATTTGTCGTCTGTCCATGGATTTCCCGATCAACGCCTGCTCTTCCAGGATCTGCTCGTCTGTGAAGGCTGAGGCTGTAGGATTGCTTGAGGTCAGGAGTTCTGGGCTGCTGTCGCCTGTGTGTGGATTCAGGCTGCCGATGAACGGCTTCTTTCTCCTCCAGCTCGGTTGGCGCTGCTCTTTGGGAACCCGGGGAACAGCAGTCTGTGGAGGAATGAAGTCTTCCCTGCTCCCACAGACCTTCCCCATCCACTTCCTGCCAAGAAGCGTTGGCCCATCGCCTGCAATGACCCACAAGGGTAAACCATGCCTCTCGCCCCCTTGACATACCTGCACATCCGTTCTGCCAAGAACAGGTATCAGTTCCCTGGTGTAGGTGTGCAGCTTTACCGTGATCGGGACCAGCTTGGGACGTGCAGCCGGGTTGACCCACAGTTTCTCAAAAGTTCTCTGACTCATCAACGACGGACCCGATCCAGTGTCCACTTCCATACTCACTGGGACTCCATTGATCTTGACTTCCATAATCACTGGGGCTGAATCGTCGGTACATGTATACAGTCCAAACAACACCTCATCTTCTTCTGCCTGCTCCTCGCTGGATGGTGGATCCTCTACCATCTCCTCAGCCAGACGGTGAGTCAGGTTTCTTTTGCACATATGCTGAAGGTGGCCTTTCATGTGGCAGGTATTGCACGTGTACTCCGCAAACCTGCACCGGTGAGCCCCATGGCTTCCTCTACAGTGCCTGCATGGTGCTACTCAATTAGCCCCCTCGCCGGACTCTGAGTTCCAAAACCCCGAGGTCCGTACTCCCTGCCCTGGGCAGAGCCACGTTCTGCAGTTTTGTCCATGGTGGGCGTTATCCTGTGGACAGTGCCTGCCGGGTTCGGGACTGTGTGGATCATCTGCTTGGTGCTGCACGTCGAGGTCATAAATGCGCTGCTGATGGTGATGGCTTGCTTCAGGGTGACTGTGGTTTAAGTGGGTAGCAGCTTGTGAAGGAGACCCTCATGGCCAATCCCCATACAAAGACGTCTCGCAACGCGTCGTCAAGGTGTGTGCCAAAATCTCACGGCGACGCGAGTCTCCTGAGGTCCAAAGCATATTTGGTGACATCCTGGCCCTCAGATCTACAGTGGTAGTAGAATTTGTGCTGGGCCGTGAGGATGCTCTCCTTCGGTTTCAGCTGGTCACGAATGAGTGCGATCAGCTCCTCATATGACTTATCCCTGGCGCTCGCGGGTGCCAGCAAATACCTGATGAGACAGTAAACCTCATCACCACAACTGGAAAGCAATATCGCCTTAAGCTTCTCTCTCAGGGCGTCCGTGTTCCCCGTCAGGTCGTTTGCTGTGAAGTAATACCCGAGCCTTTCCGTAAAGGCCTCACAATCATTGCCCACCGTAAAATCCTTTAGCGAGCCCAGAGTAGCCATGGTTGCGTGAAGTTCGTCCGTGTCCTTGTCGCCAATGTGGTGTATGTAACACTCAAATCACTGACTCCACACGGTCTGGTGTTGTAGTAACTGCTGTGAACTTAGTCCTTTATTGTGTAACTCCAGAGTGCCTCTCAGGTGTGGTGGGCAGCCTTTTATACTCTGTCTTGCAGGTACTTTCAGGTCTCCCACCACAGCGCCCTCTGTCGCGCACAATTATACTTATACATTTAATGTACCTGGACAATACATAACAGATGCGTACTCCAAATAGATTGAATATGAGATAATGTCGGCAAGCATGTCCGCTGCCACCACTGAAAGCCTGCGGGCCACATTTGCCATGCACGGCCTGCCTGATGTCCTTGTGAATGACAATGGGCCGTGCTTCACCAATGCCGAGTTCAAAGAATTCATGACCCGTAATGGGATCAAACATGTTACATCTGCCCCGTTTAAATCAGCATCCAATGGTCAGGCAGAGAGAGCAATGCAAACAATCAAGCAGAGCTTGAAGAGGGTAACTGAAGGCTCACTGCAGAATCGCCTATCCTGAGTCCTGCTTAGTTACCACACAAGATCCCACTCGCTCACTAGGTTCCCCGCCCCCCCACCCCCCCCCCCGCTGAACTGCTCATGAAAAGGGCACTTAAGACAAGGCTCTCGTTAGTCCATCCTGATCTACACGAACAGGTAGAGAGCAGGCGGCTTCAACAAAGTACATATCATGATCGTGCAAATGTATGAGGAAAAATTGAGATTAATGATCCTGTATTTGTGTTGAACTATGGACAAGGTCCCAAGTGACTTCCCGGCACTGTCGTTGCCAAAGTGGGAAGTAGGGTGTTTCTGGTCAAACTTTCAAATAGACTCACCTACAGGAAACACTTGGACCAAACCAAACTCAGATTCATGGGCTATCCAGAGCAACCCACAATAGACTCTACTTTTTTTGACCCTCCAACACACACACCAGTGGCAATCGACCCAGCGGTTGACCACGAAGCAGAACCCATTACCCGTAGCAGCCCAGCAGAACTCACCACGCCAGACAGCCCAGCAAGGCCAGCTGCACAGTAGCTCAGCGAGGGCCCAACAGATGACTCACCAAAACCAGCATTTGCACCAAGACGATCAACCAGGGAAAGCAAGGCCCCAGATTGACTCACAATGTAAATAGTCACACTATTGACTTTGGCGGGGAGTGTTGTTATATATGTAAACCTGTAATTACATTGTTTAACCACCAGAGGGCTCATCCCCTGGAGTCCCAAGGGATCCCACAATCCCTTGGGAGTACCTGTACATAAGGAGGCCTCATAGACTGGAGATGCACTCTGGAGACCTGTAATAAAGGACTACGATCACACCTTACTTTGAGCTCACAGCATCTGGTCAGACTCTTTATTCATACATAACAGATTGCATATTGCATCAACCGAAGCGTAGCAGATGGAGACATCTCCATGAACCAAAGCATGGCTAGCGTGCGCAGTACTTAACATTTAGCAAAGCCAGATTGGGGAATTTGCAGAACTTACCCTTTCCCTCGAGTTTGTGCCCAGCTTGTGCAGTGGTGGTTGCTTTTCACCAGGCATGCCCCATCAAAGCAGCGACTCTGTCTTCCAAGGGTGTCAGTGGGTGCAGATTTTCCGGGCCTCCTTTTGTTGCTTGCCACTTTCCTCTGCAAAGATGAAAATATAACTTTTTAGAGAGGGTGTCTTTCTGCTGGTTGGGACATATACAGATGGTTACATTTACAATTGCAATTCCAGTGAATAAATGAAAATGTTACTAACACTAACTACTTGACCAAGGACCTGCCATTTCTTTGTGCACTGGCCTCCAGACCTTGGAGTGGTCACCATTGCTCAGTAATCTTGTGCAAGTTGGTTCCAGTGTTTCTTCATTTCGTTTGGTGAAACTTTTATGAGACCTCTTCTGGTGTCCAGCTCATGCCATCTGGCCTCAATTACAGTAACCAGTGCCTCCACTTCATCCTGTGAGCCGTGTTGCATATTGTATTGCAGCTCCGATTTTTCTAATGAGAATGAAAGTTCTCACACACAACTGGCTCTTTAAAAATGGTCGAATGCAGCAGACCGGGAGCTGTACTGGGCATGCGCGCCCATAGCAATCACATCAAAAACGTCATTTTTTTTTTCTGCACATGTGCAGAAGTGGGGGGGCAGACATCGTTTTTTCAGCGCAGACATTAGGCTCCAGTCCCCGAAGCTAAAGGACAGGCTGTGCAGTGCCAATTTCAAAAAATAGAACGGGGAAACTAGCAAGTTTTTTTTTGGAGTAGTCGCGGCCAAATAAAATGGGCATAACTCTGGCAACACGGCAACAAATGGCATTGGAGAAAATTGAACTCATAAAACAAAAAGAAACAAAAAGAAAACTGCTCAGAAAGGACTTTACAACTTGAGCAACCATAGTGGACCTGGAGGAAGGTGTCTGCTTCCGTTAGGTAGGTTCTGAATTGTGTAAACCTCCTGAATAGAGCATCAGTGACCTTCTTGAGTGTGAGCAACTCAAAAATTCACCTCAAAACAAGGCAAAGATTCAGAGTAAAATAAAGCCCAGATGTTCTTCATTACTTAACCATTTTAAACTTGCTGCATGCAGTAACCAATCATACAAATAGGAAATATTCCAAAGATTCCCTGGACTTGACAATGGATACACCTGATGGGTGGGGGTATTAAGGCTGGAATTTTTATTAGCAGCAGCGAGTGGGTTTGAGAGCGGGTGTGTAGTAAATATTGTTGAAATTGATACTGCGGCGGTGAGCCAGCTCCAACTCACCGACTTCCCCGTTTCACTGGAGCACGTTTGGCAGCGAGCGAGAAAACCCCTCGGCAGAGGCAGGTTAGCAATTGAAAGCAATTAAGAAGTAGTTAAGAAGTAGGTAATAAGTTTTTTCATAGGGATTTTCAACTTTCACTGTGAGCCCACGGGTTTCCCGAGCTCCCTGGACCTCGCCAGTGAAAAAAAGGCGAGAGCCCAGTGGCAATTGAGGGGGCTGAACAAATGACGGGCAAAAAGTGACTTCACACCTGCTTCTTTGCCGAAGTGAAAGGCTTTTGATCAGAGCATTTGTTCTGAGAGTTTGCTTTCAGTACTTTGCAGGTGATTTTTACAACTTTGTAGGTGGTTTTTATTACTCTGGAGGTGACTTTCACTACATTGGAGGCCACTCCAACTACTTTGGAGGTTTGTGCACCTGATTTCCACTTTAAATCTGTGATATATCAGATCAACATGGGTGCCGCTTATGCTGTTCCATCTTGAAGTTTAGATGAGGACCACAATGAGCAGCAACATCAACATCACCAGCAGCAGTGCACATTGCTGCCCGGGATGCCCGGGTTTGACTCATCACATGTTGGAACATGGGACATGTTGAAACATGCAGAAGGAAGAGGTAGAGAGCTTGGTGGGATATTAAGGCTAGCTAGCCTATAGTATATGGAGCAAACACTATACGATAGTATGCATTTGTTTATTAATATGTATTTTCTTTATATGTTCACATAGGTAATTACAATTAACTTGTGAGCCAAATGAACTAATTTGGCTGAGAGCTTGCCCGGGACTTAAAAACTAACTTAGCATGCAGAAAATGAAATTTAAAGACCGTGCCTGAACCTTGATAAAACTTTCCAAAGAAGAGTTTTTTTATGACAGTTGCCAGGAAACGAGATTGGGCATGCGGCTGCGGAGAATGTAATAAGCAAGACTTCATTGTTCACACAGAAAAGCAGACTGATAATGTTCTGGGAGCAGACAAGTTAAGGAATGCAATGTAACATGCAGCTTGGGCCTTGGTTGAACATGGCCACCAAGGGAAGTTACATTCCTTCTGTCACATTAAGTCAGGTGACAGAAGGAATCCCATCAAGGAAGAAGAGGTAGATTCAAGCTTAGTAAAGGACAAGAATCATATTAAAAAGTAAATATTTTGTGCTTAGAAAAGATAGTGCAGCGAGGGAATAGTGAAGTGCATGTTTACATTTCTGTACTCGTATCTGTTTAATCTACTCTGCTGGTAAAGTGCTTTGCATACTGACTGAAGAAATAAAGGTATTGAACCTGAAGAAACTACTACTTTTGTGACTACTCAAGCAAAGAGACAATGTGGATTTCTTCACATACATCACCACGGCAACATTTAGTTAGGTTGCATCACTGTACCCTCCTGGCAACCACATGCTGAATACACTCGCGACTCCCCTCACCCTCCCAGCACAAAGCAGTCCTGCAAACAAAGCATCCCTTTCACAGATATTCATTGCTCATATTTAAATCTTCTCTTACCATTCAGTAGAACTGAAAAGGCCAGTTGCCAGGTTGCAGGCAAAAATGGGCAAGACGGGAATGTGCTGCAAATAAATTATTTTATATGTGGATCAAAACTTACAGTAACTTATTATGGTGACATGTCTAAAACAGCCATGTGCTTACCGTTGTGCAACAAATAATCTTTCAGCATAATTTTCCTACAACTCCTACGACGTACAACCTGTGTGGCTTCAACAGAGGTAGAGACAGGCTGCTCACTTCCCTGTTCTGATATGCTCAGATGCTCTTGGCCGACGTCCTCTGGGTTTTGGAGCCCGTGAGGGCCCCGGCAAAGACTGCTCCACCTGCACCTGCGCAGGGGCAGACTCGGCCATCGGGACAGGAAGCAGCATGTAGGCAACGGTTGATAAGAGGAAGTGCTTTGTGCAGAGTCCCCACTTCTATGTTCCTTTTCCCCATCATCCCTCTAATGGTCCACCTCCACTTCCCTGCTAGCAATGAGCTGGAGAGCACATTGCTGCACATCAGTGGGGCAATGAATGGACAAGGCTATGTTTCTATCCATCCTAGTTAAGATGGCATTCAGAGTGTGCAAGTTGATGGTGAGGGCAAGCATGAACTCATTTTAAGCCACATTTGATGTTCCAAGCAGATGGCCACCCTTTCCATGGATGAACCCATCATAGCTAAGAGCTGCAACATCATGCAAGTCATGCTTGAGATGGACTTCTCCATTCTCTCTGCAAGCATGCACTTCATGGCTGGAAATCTTGGCAAAGCCTCACACATTTTGTGCTGCTCTTTGTCGACAACTCCCAAGATTCAGCATCTGCGTTCAGCTGAGCAGAGCTTGGAGCATCCTGCGTCCTCCAACAAGACTCTCCACCAATGACCTTGCCTCCACCAGCTGCCCTTGTTCAAATGTGATCTGCAAGATACCTAGTGACAACAAAACTACCTGTCTTGATGGTTCCACTGATGTGTGTGTATATGATGTGCATGATGTGCATGAGTCCTGTCATGGTACCCCATCAGAGTTAGCATCCTCCTCTGAGGAGTCTTATAACATAAGAATAGAAGAAACAGGAGCAGGAATAGGCCATATGGCCCTCGAGCCTGCTCCGCCACTTAATACGATCATGGCTGATCCGATCATGGGCTCAGGTCTACTTCCCTGCCCACTATCCATAACCCCTTAATCCCTTATCATTAAAGAAACTGACTATTTCTGACTTAAATTTATTCAATGTCCCAGCTTCCACAACTCTCTGAGGCAGCGAATTCCACAGATTCACAACCCTCTAAGAGAAGAAATTTTTCCTCATCTCAGTTTTAAATGGGTGGCCCTTTATTCTAAGATTATGCCCGCAAGTTCTAGTCTCCCCTATCAGTGGAAACATTCTCTCTGCATCCACCTTGTCAAGCCCCCTCATAATCTTATACGTTTCGATAAGATCACCTCTCATTCTTCTGAATTCCAATGAGTAGAGGCCCAACCTACTCAACCTTTCCTCATAAGTCAACCCCCTCATCTCTGGAATCAACCTAGTGAACCTTTTCTGAACTGCCTCCAAAGCAAGCATATCCTTTTGTAAATATGGAAACCAAAACTGCACGCAGTATTCCAGATGTGGCCTCATCAATACCCTCTATAACTGTAGCAAGACTTCCCTGCTTTTATACTCCATCCCCTTTGCAATAAAGGCCAAGATTCCATTGGCCTTCCTGATCACTTGCTGTACCTGAATAATATCCTTCTGTGTTTCATGCACAACTACCCCCAGGCCCCACTATACTGCAGCACTTTGCAATCTTTCTCCATTTAAATAATAACTTGCTCTTTGATTTTTTTTCTGCCAAAGTTCATAACCTCACACTTTCCAACATTATACTCCATCTGCCAAACTTTTTGCCCACTCACTTATCCTGCCTATGTTCTTTTGCAATTTTTTTGTGTCCTCCTCACACATTGCTTTTTCTCCAATCTTTGTATCATCAGCAAACTTGGTTACGTTACACTCAGTCCCTTCTTCCAAGTTGTTAATATGGATTGTAAATAGTTGGGGTCCCAGCACTGATCCCTGCGGCACCCCATTAGTTACTGATTGCCAACCCGAGAATGGATTAAGATGAGTGTCAGTGCTAGATGGTCAACTGTAGATGTGAGCAAGAGCATAAACAGAGAGGGATGGGTGCAACTGCAAGGTAAACCAGTGTGAGGAGTGATGTGCAGGAATAGTCTTGGGAAGGAAGAGTGATGGGCATGGGTTAACACACATCAGGATGTAGTTGAATGTGGCATTGTATGCACCATTCCCTCCATCATGAGATCATCAAACCTCTTCCTGCATTGTATCCAGGAGCCTCCCACCACACTCCTGCTGCTTACCTTCTCCATTATCTCCAGCCATGCCGTCTTCGTAATTGAGCCTTGCTTCTTCTTCCTGTCAGCATTAAATAAAACCTCCCTGCGGGCCCTAACTCCTCACAGCAGTCAATCCAGGGATGCATCACTAAAGCGAGGGACAGCTTTAGAATGTTGAGAATCCATTTTTATCTGCAACCAATCTTTTTCCCACCTCCACAAACCTTCAACTGTCATTTTCGCAGTGTTCCTTTAAATACCTCAGCTGAAATAGGCCCATTCGTCATCATGTCCACTCCCGTTAATTGGTTGGGAAACCCGGAAGTCAGATGCTAATGCAGTGGTTTCGTTAAAAAGCCATTGACAAACGCGCTGCGGAAACTTCCAGGTTCCCATTTGCTCCAGGATTCCCGCACTGTCAGTGTGTTGGACAGTGAAAATTCCAGCCTCAAGGACCAACTATGGTTACTTATCACTGCCTTTGATGAGAGAATCTCCAGCTTGTAGTGCACAATATAGAGATGTCTGTAATGGATCTTGCTAGAGGTCTCTGTTGATCCTGTCACTTAGCACCAGACTATAACATGTTCGGGTATTGTGACATGCTTCCTCACACTGGAGATCTTTGCCTTCCTTACAAAAAAAACATGATCCTGTAACTATTTGCCTTAAGATCAACAAACAACCATGGAAATGGGTCTTTTGAATTACCTTGCCACCAGACAAAGGCTAACCAGTTCCACAGACTCTTAGGGTTTCCACAAATGCAAGGAACAACTGACAGAATGCCTCTGCCACTCAAAACCCCATAATGAACCAGAATAGCTTCCATTCTATTAATGTGCATCTATTATGCCATGCTAGTCACCATAATTTGCACATCAGTGCCACCAGATACCCAAGAAACAACCATGATGCATTAAATGTGCATCAATCCATTATGTTAGCTTTGATACTCAGAGCTATGTAGCAGGATGGTTGTTTGGTGATCAGGAATATTTCCTGAAGGCATGGCTTAAGACTGCAGTAAGGCTTTCCTAAATAAAGGGGGAGCACAAGTATATCATCATAGGCAATCCCTCGGAATCGAGGAGGACTTGCTTCCACTCTCAACATGAGTTCTTAGGTGGCTGAACAGTCCAATACGAGAACCACAGACTCTGTCACAGGTGGGGCAGATAGTCATTGAGGGAAGGGTTGGGTGGGACTGGTTTGCCACCGCTCTTTCCGCTGCCTGCGCTTGGCTTCTGCATGCTCTCAGCGATGAGACTCGAGATGCTCAGCGCCCTCCCAGATGCACTTCCTCCACTTAGGGCGGTCTTGGGCCAGGGACTCCCAGGTGTCCTTTATCAGGGAGGCTTTGAGGGTGTCCTTGTAACGTTTCCTCTGCCCACCTTTGGCTCGTTTGCCATGAACGAGTTCCGAATAGAGCGCTTGCTTTGGGAGTCTTGTGTCAGGCATGCGAACAATGCGGCCTGCCCAGCGGAGCTAATCAAGTGTGGTCAGTGCTTCAAAGCTGGGGCTGTTGGCCTGGCCGAGGACGCTGGTGTTGGTGTGTCTGTCCTCCCAGGAGATTTGTAGGATTTGTAGGATCTTGCAGAGACATCGTTGGTGGTATCTCTCCAGCGACTTGAGATGTCTGCTGTACATGGTCCATGTCTCTGAGCTATACAGGAGGGTGGGTATTATGACAGTCCTGTAGACCATGAGCTTGGTGCCAGTTTTGAGGGTCTGGTCTTCAAACATTCTTTTCCTCAGGCGGCCGAAGGCTGTACTGGCACACTGGAGGCAGTGTTGAATCTCATCGTCAATGCTTGCTCTTGTTGATAAGAGGCTCCCGAGGTATGAGAAATGGTCCACGTTGTCCAGGGCCACGCTGTGGATCTTGATGACTGGGGGGCAGTGCTCTGCGGCAAGGACAGACTGGTGGAGGATCTTTGTCTTATGGATGTTTAGCGTAAGGCCCATGCTTTCATAAGTCTCAGTAAATACGTCGACTATGTCCTGGAGTTCAGCCTCTGTATGTGTGCAGACCCAAGCGTTAACCGCGAACTGTAGCTTGACGACAGAGGTTGGGGTGGTCTTGGACCTGGCCTGGAGATGACGAAAGTTGAACAGGTTCTCACTGGTTCTGTAGTATAGTTCCACTCCAGTGGGGAGGCGGTTGACTGTGAGGTGGAGCATGGCAGCGAGGAAGATTGAGAAGTGCAGGAACTCGGGTGCAGCAAAGCAGCATTACAGATGGCTCAAGGCTGAGGTCCAACAAAAAACCTGGGACCTAAAGAACAGATGGTGGATCGAGAAAGCACAGGAGATACAGCAGCTGGCCGATAGCCATGATGTGTGAGGATTCTTCATCGCAGTAAAGGCCACCTCCGGTCCAAACACCCAAGGCCCCATCCCACTGCTGGCAAAGAACGGGGAAACACTCATCAAGGACACCAATGCAGTCAGGGCCCGCTGGAAGGAGCTCTTCGAAGATCTTCTCAATCGAGACTCTGCCTTTGACTCGAGTGTTCTCGACTCTATCCCGCATGCTACCCGCCACCACCTTGGCAAAACCCCAACACTGCATGAGTTAGAAATAGCCATAAGACAACTTAAAAGCAACAAGGTGTAAAACTCAATGTTTTCTCAAAATTCAAAGATTCCATCTCTGTGAGAAGAAACCCTAAGAAAAGATCATTTTGGACTCGCTTAAAGTGAACTTTGGGAATTTAAAAGATGCATGGGTCTGCAAGGGAAAAGGGCTGCAAACCAGGGGACCACTAACCTCTGAAAAGCCTGTTTTAGGGTATTAGAGCTATATGGGATATTGGAGCTAAACAAATTGTCTGGGGAATTGTGTAAACTCAAAAACTCTGCTCCATAGGAGACATTAACATAGCAACAATTGACCCAGAGATAGCCAGCGATAGCTCTAAGCATGAAACCCATCCAGTACATGCATAATGTTAATCACCTGTCCGGTCTGCATGGAAAACCCAGGCCTAGGCAGACAACGTAAACACCGAAAACATTTTTTACAATCGCAACTCGACTTCAACCGATCGACATATCCTAAACAAGTTATCATTAACGAGCCCACCAAATTCAACAAAGAATTACCAAGCCCGCCAAAACTAAGACAAAGAATCGGGTTTGATTTGGCGCGCAGATTAGAGAGGCTCTCAAAGTATAATTGAGGCCCTATTTTACAGGTTAAACACAGTCTTCTGGAGCCTCTGAGCCTCAGCGTCTTCAGCCTCGACGACACTCCTGGGTTACTCTACCACTGAAGAAGGAGGAAGAACATCATCAAAAGGCAGAGAAAAGTAGTTCCCAGTGACTTCGGACATCACCAACTCATCGCGGCAACAAACGGATCACAGCCAACGTGGTAAAATCGAACCACCGCGATCGACAAGTCCTAAGAAAGAAACTACTCAAGAAGAAACCGAAGATTCAAAGTTTTTCACTCTACAATCTATTTCTGGCTTACAACGAGTGAAACATTATCTAAAGTAACCCAAAGCCCTACTTCTACAAGAAGAAAGTGGGTACTCACCCCATAAATCCAAACCATGCCTTACCTCATCTAGAACTCAACCCAACTGAAGACTATGCAGCAAGAAGTCTTCCACGACGTTCGGGGTACGGCAAGCAGAACCTACCAAGTCCAGCGAACCCCGAAACCGCGAACCACTGCTAACTGTCAATAAGAGGATTGGTGAGCATTATCCCTGTTGCCCTAGAGTTTAACCTAGTCAGATTTAGGCATTGGGAGGTGGGAGGTGTATTATTTTCTGTAATCCCTTTTGTATGGTGATAAAGTGTTCCTTATTCGAGAGATTGTAAGTTTTGACATAGTATTTTTCTGTCCTGAATAAAATCAAAGTTTCTTGCATCAAAACCAGTTGTCTGCTGCACTTTGTCACATCCTCAAATAAATCCAAAGTCTAGAACCCAGGGAATGGGAATGATTCAAACCGCTCAGAAGGTCAGAAGTGAACCTGACCCCCACTTCAGCCCCCTACAAAGGCTACGGGAGCAGATAGAATCCCCGCTGAGGCACTGAAGTATGGCGGAGAGGCACTGTTAGCACAAGTATAGTAAGCCCTGTGACCTTACAAGAAGAGGCCACCACAGGAAGGAGCCACATTTTAGGTGCCTGGATGAATCTGGTGGAGCCCTGAAATGCAGCATGACAAGATCCTCAAGATTCGCTGGATATTGCTGCATTCTACATTGCAGTGAAGAAAGGTTTACTTCTTCCAGAACCTGAAGGTGATTGTGAATAAGAGCAGATAAAGGGCCTCCTTCCCCACAGGAGGAGAACAGCACACGTGAAGGGGAGGGCATGATAGCCCATGGACAGACTTAAAAAATAAAGTGACTTAACACCAACCTGTTTTATCCCCACACCTTCATAAAGTCCTTGACTGTCAAAGATTTCTGCCAAACTTCTTCATAAGATTGATGACTACATTTCCGTTCCCTCCAAGCACCCCAAACTTGAAAGAATGCACAGGAATGTATTCAGAACTCTGTGCGTCAGTCATATTTACTTTACAAAACAACATTCACCAAAAATGACAGAAAATCTGATCCACCGTCTTTCGCTACTACATACACTGTGACTATTGTTTGTCGCAGCTATCTTACTTGCCTAAGCTCCGATGAGATGCTCTCTGACTGAGATGAGGCTGAGCTGTGGGTGAATATAATGGTTCTCACAGAGCTTTGAAGCCTGAGCTAATTCTCATCTCAGAAGAGGAGCAACCCCAGAGAAACCAACTTCCAACAGCCTTTGTGTTTCAGTGGCAAAGGTGCTAGGCCCATATCTGGAGCTTCCTTGTGTATAGCACTGTAGGAGGCCGTAAGACTGCAGGCTCAATGCCACATCTGGAGAGACAGAGAAAGCCCACTCCTGGCAGACCAGTAGTGCTCAGAAGTGCTAGTGTTCGAAGTCAGTACAATAGATCCAACCAGATTGTGGAACAACAACAACGATTACTTTATTTATATAACGCCTTTAACATAGTAAAATGTACCAAGGCGCTTCACAGGAGTGTTTTAAGACAAAACAAATAAATTAGACACCGAGCCAAGTAAGAATATATTAGGGCAGATGACCAAAAGCTTGCTCAAAGAGATAGGTTTTAAGGAACAGCTTAAAGGAGCAAAAGGAGGTAGAGAATCAGAGAGGTTTAGGGAGGAAGTTCCAGAACTTAGGGCCCAGGCAGCTGAAGGCATGGCCACCAAATGGTTGAGCAGTTTTAATCAGAGATGCTCAAGAGCGCAGAAATTGAGGAGCGCAGACATCTTGGGGGGTTGTGATGCTGAAGGAGATTACAATAGGGAGGGGCGAGGCCATGGAGGGATTTGTAAACAAAGATGAGAATTTTGAAATCGAGGCGTTGCTTAACCGGGAGCCAATGTAGGTCGGTGAGCACAGGGCTGATGGGTGAGCAGTAGTTGGTGCGAGTTAGGACTCGGGCTGCCGAGTTTTGAATGACCTCAAGTTTATGTAGGGTAGAATGTGGGAGACCAGTGAGGATTGCATTGGATTACTCAAGTCTAGAGGTAACAAAGGAACGGATGAGGGCTTCAGCAACAGTTGATCTGAGGCAGCGGCGGAGACAGGCACTGTTGCGGAGGCGGTTTTAGTTATGCCGCAGATATGTGGCCGGATGCGCATTTCGGGGTCAAATATGACAACTAGGTTGCGAACAGTCTAGTTCAGCCTCAGACAGGTGCTAGGGAGAGGGATGGAGTCGATGGCTAGGGAACACAGTTTGTGGCGGGGACCAAAGTTAACGGCTTCGGACTTCCCAATATTTAATTGGAGAAAATTTCTGCTGTCGGACAAACAGTCTGACAATTTAGGGACTTTGGAGGGGTCGAAAGAAGTGGTGGTAAGGTAAAGCTGGATGTCGTCAGTGTACTTGTGGAAACTGATGCCGTCTTTTTGGATTATATTGCTGAGGGGCAGCACTTAGATGAGAAATAGGAGGGGGTCAAGGACAGATCCTTGGGGGACACCAGAAGTAACGATGCGGGAGTGGGAAGTGAAGCCATTGCAGATGATTTTCTGGTAACTATTAGATAGATAAGAATGGAACCAGGTAAGTGCAGTCCTACCCAGCTGGACGATGGTGAAGAGGCATTGGAGAAGAATGGAGTGGTCAATCGTGTCAAAGGCTGCAGACAGGTTGAGAAGGACGCGGAGGGCTAGTTTACCTTTGTCACAGTCACAAAGGATGTCATTTGTGACTTTGATGAGAGCCGTTTCGGTACTGTGGCAGGGGCAGAAACCAGATTGAAGGGATTCAAACATGGAGTTCCAGGAAAGATGGGCACAGATTTGGAAGGTGACAATACGTTTAATGACTTTGGAGAGGAAAGGGAGGTGGAGATGGGGCGGTAGCTTGCAAGCAAAGTGGGGCCAAGGGTTGATTTTTTGAGAGTGGTGATGAGGGCAAATTTGAACGAGGTGGGGACAGTACCTGAGGAGAGAGAACCGTTAACAATGTCCGCAAACATGGGAGACAGGAAAGGAAGTTGGGTGATCAGCGGTTTACTGGGAATAGGGTCAAGTGAGCAGAAAGTGGGTTTCATGTACAAGATGAGTATGGCGAGATCAAGAGGGGAGATTAGAGAGAAACTGGAGAGAGATGTCAGTTCAGGGCGAGGAAACCTGATGAAAGCAACTATGGTAGCACTGCTAGATTCCACTCCACAAGAGACCAATATCTTTTGGAGCTGTTCCTGGTGCCTTGATGTCGCAGAAATCTTCCAGGTTTTTCACAGACTCCAGGATGGTCTGCAGTTCGTGGGAGGTTTCCTTCAATGTGTTGCAGATGAGGATAGTGGACTCCTCCCACTTGTCCATCATTTCAACTATTTGCAGGAATGCTGTCTCCATGAGCTCAATGCTCCCTGATCATAGCTGTGCATAGGCCTGAGATTTGAATCCCTAGGCTCCTCAGTCGATTGTTTCTCTCTGTGGATGAGCATCACTCTCACTACCATTCCCAGGTCCTGATTCTCGCTCGGGTTCAGTGCTTTACCCAGTGACAGCCGTTCCAAATCATTAGCTTGGTGGACACCAGGGTTGATTACTGCACAAGTAAGATACCATGATAGAAGTAGCAAGCATTGTGAATCTGGGTGTGGCTGGCCTCTTCCTGCAAAGCACCTGTAATGATGTGAAACATGGAAGAGATTGTTTAGCTATGCACAAGGTGGCATTTTCCCTTGAAGCAATAGTAGTTGACTGTAAGGAATTGCAATACTTAGGAAATGTGCACATAGCTGAGACTACCGATGATGTTCACTTCTCAATTTCCCACTTCCCATCAGTTTTACCAAAATTCTGTTGCCACCTCCCAATCGCCCACAATACTTCCAAAGCCACCTCTTCCAGTGGTTGTACAATTTTGAGCAATAGAGTTCCTTCCTCGGTTGTATGTCTCATGCAATGGTTATGTCAGCTGTGGATTGGTGGGTAGCTCTCTCACCTCTGAGTTAAAAGGTATTGGTTCAAGATCCATACCTGAGACTTAGAAAGGAACATAGAAACATAGAAATTTACAGCGCAGAAGGAGGCCATTTAGGCCCATCGTGTCCATGCCGGCCGACAAAGAGCAGCATGGCCCTTGGTCAGCAGCCCTAAAAGTTACAGATAAACCGATGAACAATGACGGAAAGGGAAAGAGCACCCAGCCCAACCAGTCCGCTTCATACAACTGCGACATCCCTTGAAACATTCTATACTCTACCCCAACCGAAGCCATATGATCTCCTGGGAGAGGCAAAAACCAGATAAAAACCCAGGCCAATTTAGGGAGAAAAAATTTGGAAAATTCCTCTCCGACCCATCCAGGCGATCAAAACTAGTTGAGGAGATCACCCTGGCCTTATTCGATTCCCTACAGGACTCACTATTATATCTGTTCGGTCCAACAAATGGTCATCCACTCTAATCCCAATTACCAGCTCTAGGTCTTAAAAGTGGTGAGGGTTTCTGATCCCCACAACCCTCTGCGTAAAGAAGACCCCCCTCAAATCCCATCCAAACCTTCCACCAACCACCTTAAAACTATGCCCCCTCATAATAGACCCCTCCACCAATGGAAATAGGCCCTTACTATCCACTATGTCCAGGCCCCTCAATATTTAAGACTTGAGCTAAAAATCTAGGTTGTCACTTCAGTGCAGTACTGAGGGAGTGCTGCATTGTTGGAGGTGCCATCTTTCAGATGGGGCCCCGTCTCCCTATCCAGGTGGACGTTAGAGATCTCGTGACATTATTTCAAAGAAGACCAAGGCAGTTCTCCCGGAGTCCTGGTCAATATTTATCCTTCAACCAACATCACGAAAATAAATTATCTCGTCATTATCACATTGCTGTTTGTGGGAACTTGCTTTTTGCAAATTTGCTGGCGCGTTACAACATTACAACAGTGACTACACTTCGAAAGTGGTTCATTAGCATTAAAATGCTTTGGGATGTCATGAGGTCATGAAAGGAGCTATATAATTGCAAATTTTTCTTTTTCTTTTCTTAGTTTCTTACAGAGGGAGAGAATAGAATATTAAAGACATGTTATTGACATTGATAATTGCCATATGCAATGATGAGAGGTGAAGATGAATTGTTCATTTAAATTAAATGTTTTGTGTATTGGCACCAATGCCTGGACTTAGCTATGCTTGTAAAGTCATTGAATCTCTACTGCCACTGTGTGGCAGTTCCTGAAGTGGTTGAGGTAGCACTGACTGCCTTTGCCACATCCCTCCATGCAGTCTCTACCACTGACTTATGGGGCTTCCTGCTCTCATAGACCAGAGTCTTGCTCTTCTGGGTCTTCCTTCAAAAGGACATCCATCGATGCATCTGAGCCCTGCTTTTATCTGTGAGAATGCTGTCCTTTAACTGCCTTCAGCCTTTTAAAGGTGCTGAGAAGCAGACATTGTTATTTCTTTAGATGCTCTGATAATGACTCCATGAGGCAAAGTATTGTACTTGAACTGTAGCGACCTTAGTCCATTTAATATAACTCCAGAGTGAGGCTACCACATGGTGGACTCCCTTTTATACCTGGGTAGCTGTGGTGTACAGGTGACCCCTGAGCCTCCACTAGTTGCACTCTCTGGTGGTGCCAGCATAGTGTATACAGTGTGAACCTTGTTGATGGTACCTCCAGTAAACAAGTCTCCATCTTATGCAACTATACAGTGACTACACAGAGAGTATATCTATAGTGTACATATATAACATCACTCTCCCCAAAGTCTTTTGTACCAATATCTTTGCACTATGTGCTCTGTCTTAGCTCTCCCCAGACTTAATTGCCAATAGCCCTTGCACCTTGGCTGTGCTTTGGCTTGGCTCTCTCCCTGTTCTTATTGCCGCAACGTTGGGTAGTGGTTACCAGTTACCAGTTGGGATGGTTC
Organism: Pristiophorus japonicus; assembly: GCF_044704955.1. NCBI lineage: Eukaryota > Metazoa > Chordata > Chondrichthyes > Pristiophoridae > Pristiophorus > Pristiophorus japonicus. The sequence goes on along the minus strand of NC_091977.1, from coordinate 210,078,108 downwards.
GATGATACAATGGGGCTTCAGTGGGTTCTGGGTGTGTTCCATGTGTGTATCCATGGCTACATACATCCATTTCCTCCCCCACATGTAGATCATGCCGGTGGCTCATCACATTCATATACATTCATATACATTCAGATCCAGAAAAGGAAATTTGCATTTATATCATTGCATTTGTGGTACAATTGTGAGGCAAGTACATTTGACTGGTGAGATACATTGATGGTACATCTTTGGGATCAGTGCTGGGGTCAGCACCGGTGTGCGAGGAAAAGCTAGTTCCAGAACTGCTGGATTGTGTCCAGGTAGCCTGGTGGTGTCGCGTTGCCTTGTACTGGCACTGGGAACCCGGTTGGCTCAAGTTGCCTGCTCTTGGGGCCTTTGCCATTGCTCCTAGCGTCGGGCAGGTTCACAGATGCCTGTGACCTCCCTGTCCTCTCCTTGCGCCCTGGATCGCTGCTGCTCCCAGAGAAGCAGTTGTCTCGCTGTGCACAGGGAACTGCTAACTCGCTTCCCTGGGCATTATTTGGTTTGGGATCCTGGCTGGTCCCGGTCCCAATTGGGAGAGCCATTGCGGGTGACCCTTCATTCCCAGATATAGCCTTGGTGACGATGTGGTCTGAAGGCTGCGCCTCAGTGCAGTTTGCTCTTTCAGGCTCATGGCGGTTGGTGCCATCGGGTGCCTGAGAGGTGGAACCGATCAAGGGCAGGATATCAATACCGGTGCCCTTGCCCCCCTGAGATCACTTGCTCTGAGCTTGTCTATTTTAGTTGCTTGTGGCCACACTCCATGGTGCATCACTCTGGTCCCAGGGAGGCAGGCTACAGCATTGGGTAGCCCGCTGGACCTGTGTGCTTCTCATGAGTGTTTGCCCGCTACATTATCAGAATACCTGCATTGCACAACGTTTCATTGCTTATTGTAGATAAACTGTAGCTCCGATCGCAATCGCCTGACTTTTCTTTACTTATTACATGTATAAAATGCTGGTCATCAATTACAAGCTTTACATTTAGCTCTCAGTTGTTATTACATTGAGTGAGAATGTGGGACTGTCCCTTTAAGTGTGGTTGGTTCCTGACCTCCTTTAAGAGAGCCTTGCTATCTTTACCCCAATCCTCTTCTTCGCTTGATACCACGTGTTGCTCCATCAGCGCTGCACCTCGTGGTCTGGCCGCTGCCATCTTTTTCTTCAGCACTTCACCTCGTGGTTTGGGCACTATCTTTATTCCATCCAGATGTCGGCTGCTGTGATCCTCTTCTCCCCGGGTTCTGCCACCGGAGCTGGGAAGTAGCCTTTGGATCCGATTTTCTTCCTCCAGAGTCCTGCCACTGAAGCATTCGGGTCATCTCAGCTGGATCACCTTCGCGCAGTCATGCTGAGCGGTCTGTGCCTCGGGTGCTGTGCTGGTCTTCTCTCTTGCGCCGGATCCAACCTCAGGTGGGGGCTTGCTTTGCCTCTGAGCGTAGGGAACATCGATCGCTGGAGGGATGACATCTTCCCAGCTCCAATGGATCTTCTCCATCCACCTTCTTCCGAGAAGCATTGGTCCTCACCTGCAACAATCCACAGTGGTAACGTGTGCACCGCGCCATCATGGAGTACCTTAACATTCACACTGCCAAGGACTGGGATAAGTTCACTGGCGCAGGTGAGCAGCTTTGCTTGAACCGGAACCAACTTGGGTCATTCAGTTTGATAGCCTCTCAAATGTTTCTTGATTCATTACTGACTGGCTCGCTCCTGTGTCAACCTCCATGAAGACCGGAATGCCATTTATCTCGACTTCCACTCTCAATGAGGAACATTCTGTGGTGCAAGTAAACATTCCGTACACCTCATCATGGGGCTCAGCTGCCTCTCTGACCACTTCTTTATAATCCACGTTGAATTCATGGCCCTCTACAGACTCTTCATCAATATGGTGAGTCCTATTACTTTTACACATTCGCTGGAAGTGGCCCTTTGTACTGCACCCTTTGCACACATAGTCCTTAAAACGGCACTGGTGAGCCCGGTGATTTCCTCCGCAATGCCAGCATAGTGCTAACCGATTAGCTCCCCTCGGCGGACTCCGAGTTAATGGACTTGGGGGCCTGTTCTCTCTCCCCTGAGGAGATTCACATTCTACAGTCCAGCCTCTAAAAGGCGCCAGTCTGTGTACAATACTTGCCGGGTTTGAGTCCTGAGGATGACTCATCTGCCTAGAGCCACAGGTCGAGGTCATGAATGCTTGGCTCATGGTGATGGCCTTCTGCAATGTGACAGTGGTATCCACAGATAGTAGCCTGTGAAGAAGGCCCTCGTAGTCGATTCCGATGACAAAGATATCCGGCAGCGCTTTGGTGAGGTGTTCGCCGAAATCACATGGTGCCGCCAGCCTCCTGAGGTCTGCAGCATATTTCGCGATTTCCTGGACTTCGGGCTGTCAGTGGGTGTAAAACCGATGTCTGACTGTGAGGATGCTCTCTTTGGACTTGAGTTGTTCTTGGATCAGCGTTACAAGCTCCTCGTACATCTTGGTCGTTGTCTTAGCTGGTGCCAGCAAGTCCCTGACGAGGCCATAGACGGCGGGTCCACAACTGGTGAGCAGGATAGCAATGCGCTTATCAGCCAGCATGGCTGGATCATCGCCTGACAGTTCATTTGATGTGAAGAAATGGTAGAGCCTCTCCACAAAGACATCCCAAACATCCCCATCGGCGAACTGCTGCAACATACCAAGGTTAGCCATTTTCGCGTGAAAATCCGTAATCTCGTCGTTAATCTTTAGATGCCCTGATAATGACTCCACGAGGCAAAGTATTGTACTTGAACTGTAGTGACCTTAGTCCATTTAGTATAACTCCAGAGTGAGGATACCACATGGTGGGCTCCCTTTTATACCTGGGTACCTGTGGTGACCACTGGGCCTCAACCAGTTGCACCCTCAGGTGGTGCCAGCATAGTGTATACAGTGTGAACCTTGTTCATGGTACCTCCGGTAAACAAGTCTCCATCTTATGCAACCATACAGTGACTACACTGAGAGTATATCTAGAGTATACATATATAACAGTCAGTGCCATATGTTTTGAAGAATTGTAGTTTTTTCAAGTTTGTTACTGACCTCAATGACCAACATCACATGCTGACAGATTTGGAATCTACCAAAAAGTTTGAAAGCAACATTTGAAACTTGAAATGTGAGCCTCCGATAGCTTCACATGTTGTTCATCTAAATACTTTTGACTTAACCTAAACTGATCTAATATCGATCCTGTGCTTCTTTGCTTGATTGTATCCTGCTCTGTGTAATTGTATCAGCTGAAAAGTAAATCAAAAACAGAAAATCAGAAAATATAAATATTAAGCATTGGGAGTTCAGCCATAGTTGTAACTTCATTCTCTATTCTGAGACAATAATCCGGGAAAAAATTAATTGGCACTTGGAAAATTATGGGTTAATAAATGAAAGCCAGCATGGATTTGTTAATGGCAAATCATGTTTGACTAACTTGATCGAATTCTTCAATGAAGCAACAGAAATAATTGAGGAGGGCAATGTTGTGTATATCGACCATCAAAAGACATTTGTTAAAGTACTATATAATACAAAATGAAAGCCCATGGGATTAAAGGGACATTGACATCATGGATATGAAATTGGCGAAGGGACAGAAAGCAGAAAGTTGTGGTGAACGGTTGTTTTACACAGACTGGAGTGAAGTATACAGTGGTGTCTCCCCGGAGTCGCTACTGGAACCACTACTCTTTAGATTTATAATAATACACCTGGACTTGGGTATCGAGGGCAGATGATACGAAATTCGGAAATATAATAAAAAGTGGGGAAAATAGTAATAGACTTCCAGAAGACATAGACAGATTGGTGGAATGGGTGAACATATGGTAGATAAAATTCAATGCAGTAAAGTGCGAGGCGATACATTTTGGTGGGAAGATTGAGGAGAGACAATACGTGTTAAATTGTATAATATTTTAAAGGGGGTGCAAAAAGAGAGAGACCTGATGATGTTTGTGCACAAACCTTTGAAGATGGTAGAGCAAGTTAATAAAGCAGTTAATAAAGCATATAGGATCCTGAACTTTATAGAAACAGAGAAACATAGAATATAGGTGCAGGAGTAGGCCATTCGGCCCTTCGAGCCTGCACCACCATTCAATGAGTTCATGGCTGAACATGCAACTTCAGTACCCCATTCCTGCTTTCTCGCCATACCCCTTGATCCCCCTAGTAGTGAGGACTACATCTAACTCCTTTTTGAATATAGTTAGTGAATTGGCCTCAACAACTTTCTGTGGCAGAGAATTCCACAGGTTCATCACTCTCTGGATGAAGAAGCTTCTCCTCATCTCGGTCCTAAATGGCTCACCCCTTATCCTTAGACTGTGACCCCTGGTTCTGGACTTCCCCAACATTGGAAATATTCTTCCTGCATCTAACCTGTCTAAACCCGTCAGAATTTTAATCGTTTCTATGAGGTCCCCTCTCATTCTTCTGAACTCCAGTGAATACAAGCCCAGTTGATCCAGTCTTTCTTGATATGTCAGTCCCGCCATCCCAGGAATCAGTCTGGTGAACATTCGCTGCACTTCCTCAATAGCAAGAATGTCCTTCCTCAAGTTAGGAGACCAACACTGTACACAATACTCCAGGTGTGGCCTCACCAAGGCCCTGTACAACTGTAGTAACACCTCCCTGCCCCTGTACTCAAATCTCCTCGATATGAAGGCCAACATGCCATTTGCTTTCTTAACCGCCTACTGTACCTGCATGCAACCTTCAATGACTGATGTACCATGACACCCAGGTCTCGTTGCACCTCCCCTTTTTCTAATCTGTCACCATTCAGATAATAGTCTGTCTCTCTGTTTTTACAACCAAAGTGGATAACCTCACATTTATCCACATTATACTTCATCTGCCATGCATTTGCCCACTCACCTAACCTATTCAAGTCACTCTGCATCCTCCTCGCAGCTCACACTGCCACCCAACTTAGCGTCATCTGCAAATTTGGAGATACTACATTTAATCCCCTCATCTAAATCATTAATGTACAATGTAAACAGCTGGGGCCCCAGCACAGAACCTTGCGGTACCTCACTAGTCACTGCCTGCCATTCTGAAAAGTACCCATTTACTCCTACTCTTTGCTTCCTGTCTGCCAACCAGTTCTCAATCCATGTCAGCACACTACCCCCAATCCCATGTGCTTTAACTTTGCATATTAATCTCTCGTGTGGGACCTTGTCGAAAGCCTTCTGAAAGTCCAAATACATCACATCAACTGGTTCTCCCTTGTCCACTCTACTGGAAACTTTTTTACTCTATAAATAGAATTATAAAGTAAAAAAGCCTGAAATTTATGCTAATCCTATATTAAACTAATTCTGGGCACCACACATTTGGAAGGATGTGAAAGTTTTGGAGGGGATACAGAAAAGATTTGCTAGAATGGTTTCAGGTATGAGGAATTACATTTACATGGAAAGACTGGAAAAGCTGGGGTTGTTCTCCTCAGAGCTGAGAAAGCCAAGAGGAGATTTGATAGAGATATTTAAAATCATGAAGGGTTTAGACAGAGTAAATAAAGAGAAACTATTTCCAATGGTCGATAAACAGAGGGCACAGATTTAAGATGATTGGCAAAAAAAAATGTAAGAATAGAGATGGATAATCAAAGCTAAATGTGCTGGACTCGATAAAGGCAAATTTCAGCAAGAGAAAGCAGGATATGGCGCAAATTAACTGAGCAGAAAAAGTCAACAGAATACACCAACCATGATCTTATTGAATGGCAGAGCAGGCTCGGGGGGCCGAATGACCTACTCCTGCTTCTATTTCTTATGTGTATAAGTAACAGATCAGTAGTGAGATATCATTAAATATAAGGAGACGTGCTTCCAATCCCCTTTCATACACAGAGTAAAAAATAAATATATTCATGTTTGTCAAAAAGTGGGTGCATCAAAGTATAAAGTTCCATTAATAAAGAGAGTGATTAAAACTAAACTGAAATTTGAAAGGTTTGATATAATAAAGTTTGGACAAACAATACTGAAGATAATCATGAAGAATATGAAAAGTGTAGTGGAGAGGTGCAAATGGCGATTAAAAGAGCCAAAGGGAATATAAAAAAGGCTAAGAGATAATATAAAATGAAATGGTAAGAACTTTTTTTGACATGTTAAATGTAAAAGAATAGTTGAAGGAATGGCAGGACCATTGAGAGCTGAAGGAGGCAGATTAACTGTGCAGGATCAAGGTATGACAAAGATTAAATGAATATTTTGCATTTTTTTTAACAAATTGCAATGGAAATGCTAAAGCAATCTAAAACTAATCCACCACTGTGCTCTCTCCGCTGTCCTGTACCTCCCTCTGCTTCAAATATTTTCTACCTTTCCCTTAAAAGATACGTGCTTTGGGTCTCAACTGATCCTTGTGACAAAGCGTTCCATGTTCCAGCAACCTCTGCATAAAGATATTTCCCATAACTTCCTTACTCATTCTCTTTGTGACAATTTTAAATTTATGAATCTTTGTCACTGATATCCATATTCATCCTAACAAAACTCTTCATCAAAGGAAGTTATGATGAACCTTTATAAAACACTGGTTCGGCCTCATCTGGAGTATTGTGTCCAATTCTGGGCATTGCACTTTAGGAAGGGTGTGAAAGTCTCAGAGAGGATGCAGAAAAGATCGACAAGAATAATTGCAGGGATGAGGGAATTCAGTTTTGTGGATAGACTGGAGAGGCTGGGGCTGTTCTCCTTAGAGCAGAGAAGTTTGAGAAGAGATTTGATAAAGGGCATTAGGAACACCACCACCTGCAAGTTCCCCTCCAAATCACACACCATCCTGATTTGGAAGTATATCACCGTTCCTTCATCGTCACTGGGTCAAAATCCTGGAACTCCCTCCCATATAACATCACGGGAGTATGTTCACCACACGGACTGCAGTTGTTCAAGAAGGCGGTTCACCACCACCTTCTCAAGGGCAATTAGGGATGGGCAATAAAAACTGGCCTTGCCCATTACCCATGAACAAATAAAAAAGATAACATTCTATCATCTTGAAAATATTTGTACGATATGCACCAGTCCAAATAATTCCAGTATTTCAAGCCTCTCCTCATAACTATAGTTTCTCATCATTGGCATCATGCTGACCATAGGCTCTGTATGGCTTTCATGTGCTTTCTATCGTGGGGTACTCAAGCCTGACTACATTGCTCAAACTGTAATTTTCATCTCTGCTGGTATTTTGCTGCATTTTGGCTATTTCACCCTGGGATACTTCAATACATCGCCTGTAATTTTCTCCCCAAAAAACGGGTAGATTTGGAGCGTGGGTCAAGTTAAATTGTTAAAAATGGGACTACCGATCTGACCCCGCCTCCAACCCGCCCACTTTCTGACCCTTCTGCCAATGGGAATAGTTTCTCTCTGTCTACTCTGTCTAGACCCCTCATGATTTTGAACGCCTCTATCAAATCGCCTCTCAACCTTCTCTGTTTTAACGGAGGCGGGATGGAGGTGGACTGAACACCAATATAAATATTATGAGGCTGCAAGCCTCTTTGCTCACGTCTATTATGAATTGAGCTGAATGTGGACAGGTTTCACACAATTCGTAAACCCGCCAGTTAAGCCGAAGCGGGGACTGCTGCATCTAGGAGGTAAATGCCTTTATGTCTACCTCCTGGATCCAGGGTCCCTACCTAACACAGCCACCATGATTTGAGACCCTCTCACGAGACCTCCAATGACCATCCAAGCCTCCGATCGCCACCATAAGGCCTCCCCACTCCACTAATGATGTTGAGGTTGGCCACAATCCTCCAGTCACCGGCATGATCCTCTTCCCCACCCCCCCAATCCTCCAGCCGAACCCCAGCCCCCCTGGCCGACCCCCACCCCTGGTCGATCCCCACCCCTGTTGACCCCCCGATGCTCCAGCCAACCCCTATCCACCCCTGTCCCCTGTCAACCCCCTGACCCTCAGGCTGCCCCCCTCCCTGGTCGATCCCCTGATCTTCTGGTCGATCCCAACCCCTGTTGACCTGCCAATGCTCCGGCAGACACCCCCACCTCCCGCTGATACCCGATCCCTGGCCGTCCCCATGATCCACGACTGAGCCCCCAATGATCCCTCCCCCGGTCTGAGCCCTCACTCCCTCTCTGGAGCTGCAGGCCTACCCGCCCACAGCCAGCCAGCTTCTCAATGTGGCTGGCTGCAGGCGGGAAACCGAGGCCTCACATGCAAACCTGGCCTCCCGGGTTTCCCACCCGCCTCGGAGGCCGCCCGGCCCCAACCCACCTACCTGCAGAAAATTCTGACCATTGTTTACTATCCCTTTAAACTTGGATTCTTTGTCTCCTTTTCTGGTCATTCCAGGTGGATGTGTTCTGCTCAGCATATCAAAAATAAATATCTCCTGATTTCTCTTGTAGACAGCAGACTTGTATTTTTTAGGGTGTAACAGTCTTTGGATCCATTTGAGTGCACTAAACAGACTCTTCAGTGTAATTACATCCAGTAGTTTGTGATCACTTCTCGCAATAATTTGCTTTCCAAAGATATATCACTTGAATTTTTAAAATCAGAAACAATTGCTCAGGTTAAAGTTTCACAGATTCACGTTGTTGTGGGAGATATGCTTCCAATCCCCTTTCATACACATTGTAGAAACACATACTTCTCCGTCAGAAAGCCTGGGGGAGCTTCCAAACTGCCCACCCAGAAATCTCTGAGCGAGGCATGGCTGATTTTAACAGCAGACCCTCAATATCATTCCGCCGGCCAGCTTCCCACCTAAAAAGGGCATAAAGAAGATGCTTGCCGGCTATTCATGGGTGAAGGTTGGGCAACATGGAGGCCACCTGCTGGCACTTGGGCAAGAGGGCGTGGGGGCGGGGCTTGGCTCTGAGTGGAACTGAATTACATAGAAACATAGAAAATAGGTGCAGGAGCAGGCCATTCAGCCCTTCTAGCCTGCACCGCCATTCAATGAGTTCATGGCTGAACATGAAACTTCAGTACCCCCTTCCTGCTTTCTCGCCATAACCCTTGATCCCCCGAGTAGTAAGGACTTCATCTAACTCCCTTTTGAATATATTTAGTGAATTGGCCTCAACTACTTTCTGTGGTAGAGAATTCCACAGGTTCACCACTCTCTGGGTGAAGAAGTTTCTCCTCATCTCGGTCCTAAATGGCTTACCCCTTATCCTCAGACTGTGACCCCTGGTTCTGGACTTCCCCAACATTGGGAACATTCTTTCTGCATCTAACCTGTCTAAACCCGTCAGAATTTTAAACGTTTCTATGAGGTCCCCTCTCATTCTTCTGAACTCCAGTGAATACAAGCCCAATTGATCCAATCTTTCTTGATAGGTCAGTCCCGCCATCCCGGGAATCAGTCTGGTGAACCTTCGCTGCACTCCCTCAATAGCAAGAATGTCCTTCCTCAAGTTAGGAGACCAAAACTGTACACAATACTCCAGGTGTGGCCTCACCAAGGCCCTGTACAACTGTAGCAACACCTCCCTGCCCCTGTATTCAAATCCCCTCGCTATGAAGGCCAACATGCCATTTGCTTTCTTAACCGCCTGCTGTACCTGCATGCCAACCTTCAATGACTGATGTACCATGACACCCAGGTCTCGTTGCACCTTCCCTTTTCCTAATCTGTCACCATTCAGATAATAGTCTGTCTCTCTGTTTTTACCACCAAAGTGGATAACCTCACATTTATCCACATTATACTTCATCTGCCATGCATTTGCCCACTCACCTAACCTATCCAAGTCACTCTGCAGCCTAATAGCATCCTCCTCGCAGCTCACACTGCCACCCAACTTAGTATCATCCGCAAATTTGGAGATACTGCATTTAATCCCCTCGTCTAAATCATTAATGTACAATGTAAACAGCTGGGGCCCCAGCACAGAACCTTGCGGCACTCCACTAGTCACTGCCTGCCATTCTGAAAAGTACCCGTTTACTCCTACTCTTTGCTTCCTGTCTGACAACCAGTTCTCAATCCACGTCAGCACACTACCCCCAATCCCATGTGCTTTAACTTTGCACATTAATCTCTTGTGTGGGACCTTGTCGAAAGCCTTCTGAAAGTCCAAATATACCACATCAACTGGTTCTCCTTTGTCCACTTTACTGGAAACATCCTCAAAAAATTCCAGAAGATTTGTCAAGCATGATTTCCCTTTCACAAATCCATGCTGACTTGGACCTATCATGTCACCATTTTCCAGATGCACTGCTATGACATCCTTAATAATTGATTCCATCATTTTACCCACTACTGAGGTCAGGCTGACCGGTCTATAATTCCCTGTTTTCTCTCTCCCTCCTTTTTTAAAAAGTGGGGTTACATTGGCTACCCTCCACTCCATAGGAACTGATCCAGAGTCAATGGAATGTTGGAAAATGACTGTCAATGCATCCGCTATTTCCAAGGCCACCTCCTTAAGTACTCTAGGATGCAGGCCATCAGGCCCTGGGGATTTATCTGCCTTCAATCCCATCAATTTCCCCAACACAATTTCCCGACTAATAAAGATTTCCCTCAGTTCCTCTTCCTTACTAGACCCTCTGACCCCTTTTATATCCGGAAGGTTGTTTGTATCCTCCTTAGTGAATACCGAACCAAAGTACTTGTTCAATTGATCCGCCATTTCTTTGTTCCCCGTTATGACTTCCCCTGATTCTGACTGCAGGGGACCTACGTTTGTCTTCACCAACCTTTTTCTCTTTACATACCTATAGAAACTTTTGCAATCCGCCTTAATGTTCCCTGCAAGCTTCTTCTCGTACTCCATTTTCCCTGTCCTAATCAAACCCTTTGTCCTCCTCTGCTGAGTTCTAAATTTCTCCCAGTCCCCAGGTTCGCTGCTATTTCTGGCCAATTTGTATGCCACTTCCTTGGCTTTAATACTATCCCTGATTTCCCTAGATAGCCACGGTTGAGCCACCTTCCCCTTTTTATTTTTACGCCAGACAGGAATGTACAATTGTTGTACTTCATCCATGCGGTCTCTAAATGTCTGCCATTGCCCATCCACAGTCAACCCCCTAAGTATCATTCGCCAATCTATCCTAGCCAATTCTCGCCTCATACCTTCAAAGTTACCCTTCTTTAAGTTCTGGACCATGGTCTCTGAAATTACTGTTTCATTCTCCATCCTAATGCAGAATTCCACCATATTATGGTCACTCTTCCCCAAGGGGCCTCGCACAATGAGATTGCTAATTAATCCTCTCTCATTACACAACACCCAGTCTAAGATGGCCTCCCCCCTAGTTGGTTCCTCAACATATTGGTCTAGAAAACCATCCCTTATGCACTCCAGGAAATCCTCCTCCACCGTATTGCTTCCAGTTTGGCTAGCCCAATCTATGTGCATATTAAAGTCACCCATTATAACTGCTACACCTTTATTGCATGCACCCCTAATTTCCTGTTTGATGCCCTCCCCAACATCCCTATTACTGTTTGGAGGTCTGTACACAACTCCTACTAACGTTTTTTGCCCTTTGGTGTTCTGCAGCTCTACCCATATAGATTCCACATCATCCAAGCTAATGTCTTTCCTAACTATTGCATTAATCTCCTCTTTAACCAGCAATGCTACCCCACCTCCTTTTCCTTTTATTCTATCCTTCCTGAATGTTGAATACCCCTGAATGTTGAGTTCCCAGCCCTGATCATCCTGGAGCCACGTCTCCGTAATCCCAATCACATCATATTTGTTAACATCTATTTGCACAATTAATTCATCCACCTTATTGCGGATACTCCTTGCATTAAGACACAAAGCCTTCAGGCTTGTTTTATTAACACCCTTTGTCCTTTTAGAATTTTGCTGTACAGTGGCCCTTTTTGTTCTTTGCCTTGGGTTTCTCTGCCCTACACTTTTCCTCATCTCCTTTCTGTCTTTTGCTTTTGGCTCCTTTTTGTTTCCCTCTGTCTCCCTGCATTGGTTCCCATCCCCCTGCCATATTAGTTTAAATCCTCCCCAACAGCACTAGCAAACACTCCCCCGAGGACATTGGTTCCAGTCCTGCCCAGGTGCAGACCGTCCGGTTTGTACTGGTCCCACCTCCCCCAGAACCGGTCCCATAGAGTTACATAACATGTGCAGCACAGAAACAGGCCATTCGGCCCAGCAGGTCCATGCTTGTGTTTACCATCCACAGGTGCCTCCGTCCACCCCTCTTCATCTAACCCTATCAGTGTATCCTTCTATTCCCTTTTCCCTCATGTGTTTATCTAAATGCACAATTCTATTCACCTCAATTAGCAAGTTATACATTTTAACCACTCTAGGTAAAGAAGTTTCTCCTGAATTCCTTATTGAATCCACTATCCTATATTCATAGCACCCAGTGTTAGTTTCCCCACAAATGGGAACATTCTCTCTGTTTCTAGCATTTCACCATTTAGAAAGTACTCCCTTTTTAGATCCAAAGTGGATGACCTCACTCTTGTCTATATTGAAATCAATTTACCACATATTTTGCCCATTAATCTATTAATATCTCTTAGTAACTTTACGTTTCCATCAATCCCATCATCTTAGTCACGAATAAATACAGTAAATAGTTGAGGCTCCAACACAAATCCCTGTAGGGCGCCACTAGTCACATCCTGCCAATTAGAGTACCTGTTTATTATCCCTTCTACTGCTGCCCCACTAATTTCCTAACCAGGTGAATAATTTGGCTTCAATTCCATGAGCTTTAACTTTAGATAACAGTGTCTTATGAGGGACTTTATCAAATGCCTTCTGAATACCCATATAAATAACATCCATAGACATGCATCCTTACTGTAGCTTAAAATGTCAACAAGTGCCGTTGAGATTTTCAGATGCTTTGTGTGGTCTTTTCAAAATTCTTCAGCAATAGGCACAGTTCCAAAAGACATGAGCAACCCAATAATACTTCCATCTGCTGAAAATATAGTCAGCAGATTTGATTCTTCATCTAATGTAATGTGTCATAACCCATTATTTGTCCACACAACCATGAATAGTGCTGCTTTCATTCGTTCAAGCAGAACATCATCTATGGACTGAAGTGAATAGTAATTACATTTGAGGCTTTTCAAAGTGCCTTTGGATTACTGCACAAGCGCACTTTATTATTCCCTTTCATTACCAGCACCATTAAAGAAATCCAGTCAATCTGGATATTGATCAGTGCAAAAATATGCCTAACAAGAAGCTCATGGGTGATAAACTAGTGGAGTGGATCGCCTACCAATTATTGAACACTATGGAAATGAAAATCAAGCGGGTTCTATAATAATATAACAGATGAGCGATCCAATCCTCCAGTTTACCACCCAAGTGGAAATAGAGAGTAATATGTATTTAACCCTTATAACTTGCATTACACCTGACCACCAGAGGACCCACCTGTTGGAGTCCCAAGGGATCCCAGCATCCCTTGGGAGCACAGTATATAAGCAGGCCACCCTCGAAGTACCTGCACTCTGGAACCTTAATAAAGGAGCTAAGGTCACACTTGCTCATTACACACAGTACTCAGTCTCATCATTTATTATGAGCGCATCAATTGGTGACGAGGTAACGAACAACTGCGCGAAAATGCAAAGAACAGTCGGCATCCTGGAGAAGTTCTCAGAACGGGACAATTGGGAGGCCTTCTTCAAGAGACTCAACCAATACTTTGTGGCCAACGAGCTGGAAGAGGACGAGAATGCCACCAAACGAAGGGCGATCCTCCTAACTATCTGTGGGCAACAACCTATGGCCTCATAAAAAATCTCCTGCCCCTGGCAAAACCAACAGAGAAATCCTACGAAGAATTGTGTACACTGGTCCAGGAGCACCTAAATCCTAAGGAAAGTGTTTGGATGGCGAGATATCGGTTCTACATGTGTCAACGATTGGAGGGCCAGGAAGTGGCGAGCTACGTCGCCGAACTATGGCGCTTCGCAGAACATTGTGAGTTTGAGGGACTCCTAGAACAAATGCTTGGAGACTTTTTTGTACTGGGCATCGGACATGAGACAATCCTTCGCAAACTGTTGACTGTAGAAACACCGAATCTGAGTAAAGCCATAACAATAGCCCAAGCATTTATGTCCACCCGCAACAACACCAAGCAGATTTCGCAGAACAAAGAAGTTTTGGCCAGTACTGTGTCGGTTTTGAGCAGAAATATACATGGCAGAACTTACACGCCAGCTGCTGTGGCCCGATCTCAATTGACCCAGAGTCTGCCTTCATCTGTTAATGCGAGGCAGTTAACACACTGTTGGCTCTGCGGAGGTGATCATCGGCCCCATCAATGCTGCTTTAAGCACGATGCGTGTATTGGTTGCAGAACAACGAACGTGCAGGCGAGCTGCAAACCCTGCAAACCATCACGTTGCAGAGGAAGATCGATCCACAGTGGATCAGACTGAGTTGGAAACTCGTACGGAGGAGGCAGAAGTGTACGGGGTACACACGTTCACGACGAAATGCCCAACAATAATGTTGAAAGTTGAACTGAACGGCATTCCAGTGTCTATGGAGCTGGACACGGGGGCAAGTCAGTCCATAATGGGGAAAGCTCAGCCCCATTCACACCAAGCTAAGGACTTGTACCAAGGAACTAATCCCTGTAATTGGCAGTGCAGAAGTCAAAGTCTCCTATGATGGAGCAGTACACTAACTCCCGTTGTGGATTGTGCCAGGGGATGGCCGTACATTGTTTGGCAGAAGCTGGCTGGGGAAAATCCGCTGGAACTGGGACGACATCCGAGTGCTTTCGTCCGTCGACGACGCCTCATGTACCCAGGTTCTAAGCAAGTTCCCATCGTTATTCGAGCCAGGCATTGGAAGCTTCTCGGGGGCGAAAGTGCAGATCCATTTGATTCCTGATACACGACCCATCCACCACAAGGCTCGGCCAGTACCTACATGATGCGTGAAAAAGTAGAAATTGAGCTGGAAAGGCTGCAACGTGAAGGCATCATCGCGCTAGTGGAATTCAATGACTGGGCCAGTCCAATTGTCCCGCTACTCAAGGAGGACGGTACGGTTAGAATTTGCGGGGACTACAAAGTGATGATTAACCGTTTTTCACTGCAAGACCAATACCCGCTAAGGCAGACAACCTATTTACGACCCTGGCTGGAGGGAAGACATTCACTAAGCTGGACCTGACATCGGCCTACATGACGCAGGCTCTGGAGGAGTCTTCGAAAGGCCTCACCTGAATCAACACACACAAAGGTCTGTTTATCTACAACCGGTGCCCATTCGGGATTTAGTCGGCCGCGGCGATCTTCCAGCAGAACATGGAGAGCCTGCTAAAGTCGGTCCCTTGCATAGTGATCTTCCAGGATGATATATTGGTTACAGGTCGGAACATCATGGAGCACTTGAAGAATCTGGAGGAGGTTCTTGGTCGCTTTGATCGCGTGGGGCTCAGGTTGAAATGCTCGAAGTGTGTTTTCCTGGCACAGGAGGTCAAATTCTTAGGAAGGAGAATTGCAACATATGAATTCAGACCCACCGACGCCAAGACAGAGGCCATCAAGAATGCGCCGTGACCACAGAACATGACAGAGCTGCAGTCATTCCTGGGACTCCTTAACTATTTATATAATTTCCTACCTAGGTTAAGCACCCTACTAGAACCCCTACATGCTCTACTGTGCAAGGGAGACGACTGGGTATGAGGGAAAGTCACAAGAGGCTGCCTTTAAGAAAGCCAGAAATTAATTGTGTTTTAACAAACTGCTTGTCCTGTATAATCCATGTAAACGATTAGTGTTAGCTTGCAATGCGTCGTCATATGGGGTCGGGTGTGTGTTACAACAGGCTAATGATTCGGGGATTTTGCAACCGGTTGCGTATGCATCCAGGAGTTTGTCCAAGGCCGAAAGGTTGGTTGAAAGAGAGGCTCTGGCATGTGTTTATAGGTTAAAAAGAATGCACCAGTACTTATTTGGCCTCAAGTTCGAGCTTGAAACTGACCACAAGCCGTTCATATCGCTGTTCTCGGAGAGCAAAAGGCTTAATACCAATGCCTCTGCCCGCATCCAAAGATGGGCGCTCACGCTGTCAGCATACAACTCTGTAATCCGCCACAGACTGGGCACAGAGAACTGCACAGATGCTCTCAGTTGGCTACCATTGCCCACCACCGGGATGGAAATGGCACTTGCTCATGGTCATGGAAGCATTTGAGAATGAGAAGTCCCCCGTTATGGCCCGCCAGATCAGGACCTGGACCAGCCAGGATCCTTTACTGTCCTTGGTAAAAAACTGTGTCCTCCATGGGAGCTGGTCCAGTATCCCAGTGGAGTTGCAGGAAGCGATTAAGCCGTTCCACAGACGCAAAGATGAGTTGTCCCTGCAGGCGGACTGTCTTTTGTGGGGCAATCGCATGGTCTTGCCCAAGAAAGGCAGAGACACATTTATTTGCGAACTGCACAACACCCACCCAGGCATCGTAATGATGAAAGCCATAGCCAGATCTCATGTGTGGTGGCCTGGCATCGACTCAGATTTAGAGTCATGCGTGCGCCAGTGCAATACTTGCTCTCAGTTGAGCAATGCACTCAGAGAGGCACCACTAAGTTTGTGGTCGTGGCCATCCAAACCGTGGTCGAGGATCCATGTAGACTATGCGGGCCCATTCCGAGGCAAAATGTTTTTGGTTTTCGTGGACTCTTACTCAAAATAGATTGAATATACAATAATGTCTGTAAGCACATCTACAGCCACCATTGAAAGCCTACGAGCCATGTTTGCCACGCACGGCTTGCCTGATGTCCTAGTCAGCGACAATGGACCGTGCTTCACCAGTGCTGAATTCAAGGAATTCATGATCTGCAACGGGATCAAATGTGTCACATCTGCCCCATTCAAGTCCGCATCCAACGGCCAGGCAGAATGGGCAGTTCAGACCATCAAGCAAAGCTTGAAACATGTGTCGGAAGGCTCCCTGCAGACCCGGTTGTCCCGAGTGCTGCTCAGCTACAGCACCAGACCCCACTCACTCACCGGGATTCCCCCAGCTGAGTTGCTCATGAAAAGGGCGCTTAAAACAAGGCTGTCGCTTGTCCACCCTGATCTCCATGATCACGTGTAGGGCAAGCGGCATCAACAAAGTATGTACCATGACCGTGTAAATTTGTCACGCGATATTGAGATCAATGATCCTGTGTTTGTGCTCAATTATGGAAATGGTCCCAAATGACTCGCTCGCATGGTCACAGCCGAAGAGTGGAGCAGGGTTTTTCAGGTCAAACTGACCAATGAACAAACACACAGAAAACATTTGGACCAAATCAAATTTCGGTTCACCAACAGTTACGAACAACCCGAAGAGGACACTGCCAACTTGATCTCAATATCGCGTAACAAATTTGCGCTGTCATGGTACATACTATATTAGCATGGATCGAGAATTGGCTGGCAAACAGAAAGCAGAGAGTCAGGATAAATGGGTCCTTTTCGGGTTGGAAATCAGTGGTTAGTGGTGTGCTACCGGGATCGGTGCTGGGACCACAACTGTTTACAATATACATAGATGACCTGGAAGAGGGGACAGAGTGTAGTGTAACAAAATTTGCAGATGACACAAAGATTAGTGGGAAAGCAGGTTGTGTAGAGGACACAGAGAGGCTGCAAAGAGATTTGGATAGGTTAAGCGAATGGACTAAGGTTTGGCAGATGGAATACAATGTCGGAAAATGTGAGCTCATCCACCTTGGAAAAAAAAACAGTAAAAGGGAATATTATTTGAATGGGGAGAAATTACAACATGCTGCGGTGCAGAGGGACCTGGGGGTCCTTGTGCATGAATCCAAAAAAGTTAGTTTTCAGGTACAGCAGGTAATCAGGAAGGCGAATGGAATGTTGGCCTTCATTGCGAGAGAGATGGAGTACAAAAGCAGGGAGGTCCTGCTGCAACTGTATCGGGTATTGGTGAGGCCGCACCTGGAGTACTGCGTGCAGTTTTGGTCACCTTACTTAAGGAAGGATATACTAGCTTTGGAGGGGGTACAGAGACGATTCATTAGGCTGATTTCGGAGATGAGGGGGTTACCTTATGATGATAGATTGAGTAGACTGGGTCTTTACTCGTTGGAGTTCAGAAGGATGAGGGGTGATCTTATAGAAACAGTTAAAATAATGAAAGGGATAGACAAGATCGAGGCAGAGAGGTTGTTTCCACTGGTCGGGGAGACTAGAACTAGGAGGCACAACCTCAAAATTCGGGGGAGCCAATTTAAAACCGAGTTGAGAAGAAATTTCTTCTCCCAGAGGGTTGTGAATCTGTGGAATTCTCTGCTCAAGGAAGCAGTTGAGGCTAGCTCATTGAATGTATTCAAATCACAGATAGATAGATTTTTAACCAATAAGGGAATTAAGGGTTATGGGGAGTGGGCAGGTAAGTGGAGCTGAGTCCACGGCCAGATCAGCCATGATCTTGTTGAATGGCGGAGCAGGCTCGAGGGGCTAGATGGCCTACTCCTGTTCCTAATTCTTATGTTCTTATGTTCTAACTTTGACCTTCCAACACACACACAAGTGGCAACTGACATCATAGTTTGCACGAAACCAAATTCATCATCCCCAGCAGCCCGGCAAGGCCGGCTACTCAACAGCCCAGTGAAGAACTGATCAACCCACCCATACCAGCATTTGTACTGAGATGATCGACAAGTGAGTGCAAAGCCCCAGATCGTCTCACCTTGTAAATAAGTGTACTGTTGACTTCACGGGGGAGTGATGTTATGTATTTAATCCTTTCTAACTTGCATTACACCTGACCACCAGAGGGCCCACCTGTTGGAGTCCCAAGGGATCCCAGCATCCCTTGGGAGCACAGTATATAAGCAGGCCACCCACGAGGTAGCTGCACTCTGGACCCTTAATAAAGGGACTAAGGTCACACTTGCTCATTGCACACAGTGCTCAGTTGCACCATTTATTATGAGCGTAACAGAGAGGCCGCCTACCCTTTGGAAGATAGGAGTCTAAATTGGGTAGAGGATCAAAGAGATCTTAGGGCACAGATGCACAGATCACTAAACGTTGGGACACAGGTTAATAAGATCATTAAAATAAGTGAAAATTATCCCCACTGTCATAAATTACATAGATTAAATAGCTGTAGCACCTAGAAAAGGACTACATCCACTTGGCACTTTCTAAAAATCACTGAAGAACTTGTTGTTCTTGGTATTTATAACACTGATTGACCTGTCCCCAATGGCCTAATTGCTTTTTTGTTGAACAAGATGAGTGCAGTGTTCGAATCCTGAAGTTCTCTGCCACTCAGATCATCAAACAATCTCAGGTATTCATTCTCGGATAAAACATGGACAATAGCAGGTATAGTTGAAATCTGACTTGCGTGTTTGCATATAATTTGTTGGCACATTGAATTTCCACAGATCTAACAACTTCAAGAGAAAAAAATGTAACTTTGGTTCTTGTAGAAATATTTTTCTAATACCATAGTTCTGTATCTCAATAACTATTCTGTCTCTGATTGAGCATCCTTCCAGTTATATGTTGCAGGTAAGGAGCAGAGACTAACAACAAATAACTCTTGCGGGTAATTAATACAGCAGTTCTGAGATCTGATGTAATCTCATAATTATCCTAAATTCTCTAGTTTTGCTTGAATGGTCCTTTTCAACAATAGATTCACAGAATCATAGAATCATAGAACCCAGATGGAGGCCATTCGGCCCATTATGCCTGTGCCGGCTGCTTGAAAGAGCTATCCTATTAGTCTTACTACCCTGCTCTTTCCCCATAGCCCTGCAATTTTTTCCACTTCAAGTATTTATCCAGCTCCCTTTTGAAAGTTATTATTGAATCTGTTTCCACCATCCTTTTAGGCAATGCATTCCAGATCTTAAGAACTTACTGCATAAAAAATGTTTTCTCATGTCGCCTCTGGTTCTTTTGCCAATTGTCTTAAATTATGTGCCCTCTTGTTACCTGCACTTCTGCCACTTGAAAGAGTTTCTCCTTATTTACTCTATCAAAACTCATGATTTTGAACACCTCTATTCAATCTCTCCCTAAACTTCCCTGCTCTAAGGAGAACAACCCAAGCTTCTCTAGTCTCTCCGCGCAGCTGAAGTTTTCCATCCCTGCTACCATTCTAGTAAATCTCCTCTGCACCCTCTCTAAGGCCTTGATATCCTTCCTAAAGTGCGGTCCACAGAATTGGCCACAATACTCCAGCTGGGACCTAATCAGTGTTTTATAAAAGTTCAGCATAACTTCCTTGCTTTTGTACTCTATGCCAAAGATCTGGTATGCCTATTTAAAAGAGTTCTGAACTAATCCTGCCACCTTCAAAGACTTGTGTACATGCACCCCCAGATCTCTTTGTTCCTGCACCCCCTTTATTTGCAATGCAATCAATTTACTTCTGCTCAAACTTGGTTGCAGACGTCCTCTTCTGAATGACAAGGTCCTCCGATGAAATCTCCAACCGCAGAACCTTCTCTCTTGAAAACGAATCTCCAGGCAAACTTGAACATTATCAACTTTCATACTCACAATTAGCAGTCAGGTTAAGTGAACAACCAAAACTTTATAACATTAATTGCAGTAAACAATTAAAAATGATCCAATGTTACACTAGCCTAACTAAATTCAATGTCACAAAAATACCCTATTACATGGACATGCCATTTTAATATGGAAACAGTGTGGCCTCCTGATTTCTTTGCTCAGCTACAACCCAAGACTCAGCATGTCAACAGACACCTGAATACATTGTTTAGCATATCAGAACTACATTCTGTTCCCCATGTGCGAGTGAAGGGTTAATCAAATAGAACTGCTATTGATTTTGTTTTATTTTAATTTCAACTTGTTTAATAATTTTTCAATGGAATTGATCTCACTAGCAGTTTGATTATCCCTTTGATATGGACAGACCCTGTGTCAAGATCTTCAGTAGCTGTAGATGTGAATGGGTACTTAGTCTGAATGGCAACTTGTAAATTATTCTGCTTCTAACTTCACAGCAACACAAGAGAGATGTGACAATATCACGGTGGTGAGGTGTCTGTAAAGTTGAAGCTGTTTGCATTGATACATAAATGGCCACCCTGGAAGGCGACATCTGTCGAAAGGAATGCAGCCGAGGATGATGGAAAAGTACCACATGCACAGGAGTGTTAGAAGACCTTTGATGGTTCTCTAACTAAATTCTCCAACTAATGTCATCCTAAGGATTTAATTGACAGATCAATCAGGATGTGTAAGTTATCGACAGGGGACATGAAAGGAAGAATAGGTAATACTAAAACAGAACAGGATTGGGAAAAATACGATTTGAAACAGTCGTTGGTGGAAGAGAGAATCAGACGTGGATGAAGTCTGATTAGTTTCCCATTTCGCTGTTAACGTGTGCATTCTCCAGGTTAAAAACTCATAAGTGCTGTTTTTAAGTGTATGTTTAATTATTGTCAATAATAGTTATTATCTTATGCTTAATAAATATATGAATATCTACTTGTAAACGTGTGAATCCTATTACTTTGATGAAAAATTTATAAGTAACAACATCCTTCGTCTAACATGTGCATATCAAAGTAAATCTTCAACAGACATCCAGGCAGGGGATGCCTGTCGGATTTTAATTACATAAGGTAAAGTTTCCACTTTGGGTGCAATCGGCAATCCAGGCACAAATTACATTCAAAATTGCGTTACTTTTCCATAATAATTTTTTGGCTCAAGTTTCCGCTCACCGAATGTAAAATCTGCCATGAATCAGCGTAATCAGGCAACATTTTAGAATATAATTTAGAATGTAATTTTTTATTGTTTTGCCTTGAAAAATATTCCAAGATATGATTAAGAATGGAAACCTGCTGCAGTTTTATTAATGCAGCTGAAAATGGGTTTATCACAAAAAATAAGCATTTTTAATCAGATTTGTCTAGTCTGCGAACTGTGAGTAACCCAATTTTAAATAACTGAAAATGACTTTAAAAACTATACTGAACCATGTATTAGTTTCATTGATATACAATGGACAGTTTCTTAATAAACTAAAAGCTTTTAAAGGGTGTCTTTCCACCTAAACAATAGCCAGCTTCGCTTTAACAGCATCCTCGAAGGCCCGCAAACCGGCACAATTAGCGAAAACTTGCTATGGTGATTCATTCAATCTGGGGACGTGGCCAGTTTTGTCGGGGAACCGGCTTCCAGCTCATAGCTTTTTAAAATTCATTCACTGGCAAAGCCAGCATTTCTTGCCCATCCCTAATTGCCCTTGAGTGGCTTGCTGGGCCATTTCAGAGGGGCAGTTAAGTGTCAACCATGTTGCTGTGGGTCTGGAGTCACATAATGGCCAGACCGGGTAAGGACGGCAGGTTTCCAATATGTATTGGGTGAGTGGAAAAAATGATTAGTAGTACTTTGCCATACATCAAAATTTATCAGGTTTGTGCTCATTTTTAATTGGAAATGTTGTCATGTACTAAAAAAGGATATTAGTGTGTTGGATGAAGTCTGTAGACAACAATAAAACCTGATCTAACTATGATTTGTCACACTGATGATGTAAGATTTGAAGTATCAGAATATGTTGAGTCAGTTTGATCCACTTTCTAATAAGTGACTAAATTGTCTTTTTACATTAAGTTTGCACATATAAGAGTCTTATTTTAGATAGACTGATAAAATAGAGCTAAGTCACTGGGACACACATTCTGTTTGACCATAATGTGCAGTTAGATGTGGTACAGATTGAACAATCCCTGCAAGGAGACAACACCTTCAGTAAAGTGAGGGGCACGGCAGGGGGGCGGCGGGGAGAGGGGATTAATGGATTGAGTATATATATATATTTTTTTTTATTCCATGCTTTAATTACTCCTGGTAATCTTTTCCTGATGCATTAAACTTGTATCAGAATATTTGCTTTTGGTATTCTAAGTACCTACATTCCAATTTTCCATCTGATAATTAGTTGGTAATTTTACTGATCACATTTCTCCAAATATCGATGCCATAATTTTTTTTCAAAGTAAGATTTATGTAGAGGCTGTAATCCTTAAAATTCTACCTCAGGCGGTTAGGAAGTGAGAAGATTGTTTTATGATCTGAGAATTGAATATATCATTAGCTTATCGATCAAGTCTGAAAGTGGAACGTTTACTGCATGCAGAGAAGCTTCATGACTTTACAGGGCATTATTTTCCTAATGAACCTAATTTACAATACTTTCTAAATGTACAATATTGGCTTGTTAGGGAGTGCGGGAGTTCTGACTGGGGGAAGTCGGTAGACGTTGTGGAGTTTTAAATCCACGGTATGCGTATGATGTAATGGGCAGGTTTCTCACGCAGAAGTCAGTCTGAATAGCAGGCTGGCTTCCAGGCTGGCAGGGAATGCCGGCTTGACAACGCAGTGACAGGAAAGTGCTGGGATGGGGGCCAAGCCGTGGGAGTCCAAGCCTGTGGGGAGGGAAAGCCTGGGGTTTCTGATTCCTTGGGAGGGCTCTGATCCCTGTCCCCAGATGGGGGGGTCTGATCCCCATCCTCAGCGGGTGCGGGCTGCTGGTGGGGAAGCTGGGGGGCCAGAAGGAAGCACTGCTGTTCCAGCAGGCCCATAATTTTTCCGGCTTTCAAAAGTTACTGCCCCAAACAGGGTTCTCCCGAATTTCTCCCCCATGATTTCACGGTCACACAACTCCCGACCTCATTACCTGACGTAATCCCCAAGCAGCATGGACCCCGTAGGCGATCT
The DNA here is from genome assembly GCF_044704955.1 of Pristiophorus japonicus. Taxonomy (NCBI): domain Eukaryota; kingdom Metazoa; phylum Chordata; class Chondrichthyes; family Pristiophoridae; genus Pristiophorus; species Pristiophorus japonicus. The sequence continues at coordinate 210,054,310 of NC_091977.1, read as the reverse complement.
CATAAAATCTAAAGGGAAGCTCAAAGTTCTTTTTAAGTGGCTGTTAACAAAGTCACAATGACCTGAATTACCTCGCCCACTGCTGTGTGTGTGTCTGTTCAGCGCTGACAGACCTGACATCAGGAAAAGGCATGTTGTGGCATGTTAACAGCGTGGCCTCAACCAGCTGTCCAAAAAAAAACATTTTCCCACCTGACCCACCACTAAATGTGCCCGCTGTAGGGCTTGAAAACCTCACTTTTGAAAATTGGTAATAACTTTCAAAAGAAGCTTCTGTATAAAGCACCCAGTGTAACACCCAGGAAACTGAACTCTGTGATTAACCTTTTTAAACATTCTGTATAAATGCACATGTAAAACACGAAAGCTGTAAACACTGACTTTCTGTAATCTGTAAGAACTTCTGGAGACTTCTGTTTAAAATACTTAATGTGAAGCACAAAAGGCTGTGAATCTGTGCTATTGATGAGAAACCCCTGTAGAGACACCCCAACACAATAGACTGTAAGAAACTTTTGTATAGAAATGTAAAAACACACAAACTGTAATCAGCACAAACATTAAGAGAAACCGCAAAACAATAGAAGGTTGGCATGCAAGTACAGCAGGCGGTTAAGAAAGCAAATGGCATGTTGGCTTTCATAGTGAGTGGATTTGAGTACAGGGGCAGGGAGGTGTTACTACAGTTGTACAGGGCATTGGTGAGGCCACACCTGGAGTATTGTGTACAGTTTTGGTCTCCTAACCTAAGGAAGGACATTCTTGCTATTGAGGGAGTGCAGCGAAGGTTCACCAGACTGATTCCCGGAATGGCGGGACTGACCTATGAAGAAAGACTGGATCAACTGGGCTTGTATTCACTGGAGTTCAGAAGAATGAGAGGGGACCTCATAGAAACGTTTAAAATTCTGATGGGTTTAGACAGGTTAGATGCGGAAGAATGTTCTCAATGTTGGGGAAGTCCAGAACCAGGGGTCACAGTCTAAGGATAAGGGGTAAGCCATTTAGGACCGAGATGAGGAGAAACTTCTTCACCCAGAGAGTGGTGAACCTGTGGAATTCTCTACCACAGAAAGTTGTTGAGGCCAATTCACTAAATATATTCAAAAGGGAGTTTGATGAAGTCCTTACTACTAGGGGGATCAAGGGGTATGGCAAGAAAGCAGGAAGGGGGTACTGAAGTTGCATGTTCAGCCATGAACTCATTGAATGGTGGTGCAGGCTAGAAGGGCAAAATGGCCTACTCCTGCACCTATTTTCTATGTGTCTATGTTTCCTATACTGACTGTAAGAAATCTTTGTAGAAATGTAAACACTGATACTGACTTTGTAAAATGTGAGAACTATAATCAATGAGACACAGTGAGATCCATGATAGTGCTAGAATATAGACAATAGCTGTTATATATGTAAACCTGTATGCACCTTGTGTAGCCACCAGAGGGCCCATCCACTGGAGTCCCAAGGGATCCCACAATCCCTTGGGAGCACTGGTACTTAAGGAGGCCTCACAGGCTGGAGAGGCACTCTGGAGACTAAGGTCACACTTTAATTTGAGCTCACATTATCTAGTCAAACTCTTTATGCATACACAACAACTGGCGACGAGACACAGATGATGAACCCAACAATGCAGAGAACAGTGGGCATCCTGCAGAAATTTTCGGAGGGAGATGATTGGGAAATCTTCGTGGAGCGACTCGACCAACACTTCGTGGCCAATGAGCTGGAAGGAGAAGTGAATGCTGCCAGACGAAGGGCAATTCTCCTCACCGTCTGTGGGGCAACAAAGTATGGCCTCATGAAAAATCTGCTTGCCCGAGTGAAACCCACAGAGAAATCATACGATGATTTGTGCACACTGGTCAGGGAGCATCTGAACCTGAAGGAAAGCGTTCTGATGGCGAGGCGCCGGTTCTACAGCTACAAAAGGTCTGAAGGCCAGGAAGTGGTGAGCTATGTCGCCGAGCTGATACGCCTTGCAGGACATTTCGAAATTGAAGGACATTTGGAGCACATGCTCAGGGACTTCTTCGTACTTGACATTGGCCATGAAGTGATACTTCGCAAACTTTTGACTGTAGAAATCCACAACCTTTGAATGCTTTCGATGCCATGAATTAGAAGTCCAACGTTATCCATTGCACCACTGAGCCAATACTGTAATGATTGTAGAGATCCTAACCTTGAGTAAAGCCATAGCGATAATCCAGGCGTTCATTGCCAGCAGTGACAATACTAAGCAAATCTCTCAGCACACGAGTACTGCTTCAAGTACTGGGAACAAAGTAATGTTATTTTCAAATCACAATGTACAGGGCAGGCCCCACATGCCTGCAGCTGCACATCTGCAGGTGTCTCAGAGTCCACCATCAAGGGTAATGAATGCAACGCCATTAACACCCTGTTGGTGCTGCGGGGGTGATCATTGTTTCTATTCATGTCGCTTCAAAGGGTACGTTTGCAAGGGCTGTGGAACAATGGGACACTTCCAACATATGTGCACGTGAGCAGCAAACCCTGCTAATCCTGCAAACCACAATGTTGCAGAGGAGGACAGATCCACGGCAGATCATGACGAACCAGAGCCTCAAACCGAGGAGGCAGAGGTATATGGGATGCATACATTTACCATAAAGTGTCCCCCGATAATGCTGAAGGTTGAACTAAATGGACTCCCAGTGTCAATGGAGCTGGACACTGGCGCGAGCCCGTCCATTATGAGCAAAAAGACTTTTGATAAATTGTGGTGCAGCAAGGCCTCAAGGCCAGTCTTGACTCCCATTCGCACTAAACTGAGAACTTACACAAAGGAACTGATTCCCGTAATCGGCAGTGCTACTGTAAAGGTCTCCTACGATGAAGCGGTGCACAAGCTACCACTCTGGGTGGTACCGGGCGATGGTCCACGCTGCTTGGCAGGAGCTGGCTGGGAAAGATACGCTGGAACTGGGACGACGACTGAGCGCTCTCATCCGCTGATGACTCTTCATGTGCCCAGGTCTTAAACAAGTTCCCTTCGCTGTTCGAACCAGGCATCGGGAAGTTCCAAGGAGCAAAAGTGCAGATCCATCTAATTCCGGGGCCACGACCCATCCATCGTAAGGCGAGAGCAAAACCGTACATGATGAGAGAGAGGGTGGAAATAAAGCTGGACCGGCTGCAACGAGAGGGCATCATTTCGCTAATCGAATTTAACGAGTGGGCCAGTCCGATTGTTCCAGTCCTCAAGGGAGACAGCACCCTCAGAATCTGTGGTGATTACAAAAGAACTATCAATCGTTTTTCCCTGCAGGATCAAAACCCACTACCAAAGGCTGACGACCTTTTTGCGATGCTGGCGGGAGGAACGACATTCATGAAGCTGGTCTTGACCTCAGCCTACATGACGCAGGAGCAGGAGGAATCATCGAAGGGCCTCACCTGCATCAACACACACAAAGGTCTCTTCATTTACAACAGATGCCCGTTTGGAATTCGATCAGCCGCAACGATATTCCAGAGAAACAGAAAAACTTACTGAAGTCGGTCCCGCGCACGGTGGTCTTACAGGACGACATCTTGGTTGCAGGTCGGAACAGAGTCGAGCACCTGCAGAACCTGGAGGAGGTTCTTAGTCGATTCAACTGCGTGGGGCTCAGGTTAAAACACTCGAAGTGCGTTTTCCTGGCGCCTAAAGTGGAGTTCCTGGGGAGAAGAATCACGGCGGATGACATCAGGCCCACCGATTCGAAGACGGAGGCATTTGAGAACGTACCGAGACCGCAGAACGTGACAAAGCTGCAGTCATTTCTAGTACTCCTGAACTACTTTGGTAACTTCTTAGCAGGTCTCAGCACACTGTTAGAACCCCTGCACACCTTACTGCGTAAAGCAGATAAATGGTTTTGGGGCAAAAGCCAAGAAAGTGCCTTTGTAAAAGCTAGAAAATTGTTATGCTCAAACAAATTGCTTGTGTTGTATGATTCATGTAAACGTTTGGTACCAGCATGTGATGAGTTGTCGTATGGGGTCGGGTGTGTATTGCAACAAGCTCATGAATCTGGGAAATTGCAACCGGTTGGTTATGCATCCAGAAGTCTGTCTAAGGCTGAGAGAGCCTACAGCATGATTGAAAAAGAAGCGATAGCGTGTGTTTATGGGGTAAAGAAAATGCATCAATATCTGTTTTGGCTCAAATTTGAATTGGAAACAGACCATAAGCCACTGATATCCCTTTTTCTGAAAGTAAGGGGATCAATAGGAATGCATCGGCCCGCATCCAGAGATGGGCGCTCGTGTTATCCACATACAACTACGCCATCCACCTCAGGCCAGGTACAGAAAACTGTGCCGATGCTCTCAGTAGGCTGCCATTGCCCACCACGGGGTGGAAATGGCACAGTCTGCAGATTTAGTTATGGTAATGGAAGCATTCGAGAGTGAGCAATCACCTGTCACAGCCCGACAGATTAGAACCTGGATGAGCCAGGACCCCTTACTGTCCCAGGTAAAAAATTGTGTGCTTCACGGGAGCTGGTCCAGTGTCCCATTAGAAATGCAGGAAGAGATAAAGCCGTACTAGCGGCGCAAAGATGAAATGTCTATACAGGCAGACTGCCTTATGTGGGGTAATCAGGTAGTGGTCCCCAAGAAGGGCCGGGACACTTTCATAAGTGATTTCCACAGTACTCACCCAGGCATTGTAATGATGAAAGCGATAGCCAGATCCCACGTGTGGTGGCCCAGTATCGATGTGGACTTAGAGACCTGCGTGCACAAATGTAACACATGCTCGCAGTTAGGCAATGCACCCGGGAGGCGCCACTAAGTTTATGGTCTTGGCCCTCCAAACCATGGTCCAGGGTCCATGTCGACTAAGCAGGACCGTTTTTGGGTAAAATGTTCCTAGTGGTTGTAGATGCTTACTGCAAATGGATTGAATGTGAGATAATGTCGGTTGGCACGTCCGCTGCCACCACTGAAAGCCTGCGGGCCATGTTTGCCATGCACGACCTACCTGATGTCCTTGTGAGCGACAATGGGCCATGTTTCACCAGTGCCGAGTTCAAAGAACTCATGACCCTTAATGGGATCAAACATGTTACATCTGCCCCGTTCAAACCAGCATCCAATTGTCAGGCAGAGAGAGCAGTGCAAACCATCAAGCAGAGCTTGAAGCGGGTAACTGAAGATTCACTGCAGGCTTGCCTATCCCGAGTCCTGCTTAGCTACCACACGAGACCCCACTCGCTCACTGGGATTCCACCCACTGAATTGCTCATGAAAAGGGCACTTAAGACTAGGCTCTCGTTAATCCACGCTAATCTACATGAACAGGTAGAGTGTAGGCGGCTTCAACAAAGTAAATATCATGATAGCGCAAATGTGTCACGTGAAACTGTAATCAATGATCCCGTAATTGTGTTGAACTATGGACAAGGTCCCAAGTGGCTTCCCGGCACTGTTGTGGCCAAAGAGGGGAGTAGGGTTTTTCGGATCAAACTTTCAAATGGACTCATCCATCAGAATCACTTGGACCAAATCAAACTTAGATTCACGGACTATCCTGAGCAACCCACATTGGACCCTACCTTCTTTGACCCCCCCCAACATACACACCAGTGGCAACCGACACCGCGGTTGGCCATGAAGCAGAACCTGTCACCCGCAGCAGCCCAGCAGGACTCACCACACCAGCCAGCCCAGTAAGGCCAGCTGCACAGCAGCCCAGTGAGGGCCAACAAATGATTCACCAAAACCAACATTTGCACCGAGACGGTCAACCAGGGAAAGAAAGGCCCCAGATTGACTCACCTTATAAATAGTAACACTGTTGACTTTGCGGGAGAGTGGGGGGGGGGGGGGGGGAGTGTTTTTATATATGTAAAGCTATATATACCTTGTGTCGCCACCAGAGGGCACATTTCCTGGTGTCCCAAGGGATCCCACAATCCCTTGGGAGCACTGGTACTTAAGGAGACCTCACAAGCTGGAGAGGCACTCTGGAGACCTGCAATAAAAGACGACGGTCACAGTTTACTTTGAGCTCACAGAATCCAGTCAGACTCTTTATTCATACACAACAATAGCAACCAGTTTCCGAAGTGTTAATGTGTGCTCAAGGAAGTTGTAGACCATCGATGGATCAAAAGAAGGAATGTTGGTGTGGTATGTAGCCATGGAAACAACACATGAGAAAAGACAGGGACAAACCTAACAGGGAGCAAGAAGAAAGCAGTAGTCAGAAAAGGGTGATCTGATAAGTCATCAGAAGTTGCGCTTCACGAACCCATCAGACTACTGGATCGATCGTGAGTGCACAAGGAAATTGAGACAGAGACTCAGTAAAGATGCAGTCAAGGAAGTGTGACCTGGTCAGTCATCAGAAGACCCGCACCACGACACATCAGTGGACCACTGGAATGATTATGAGCACGCAGGGAACTGAGGAACTGGTAACTATAACATAGCATAGCAGCTCAAGGGATAGACTGATAGGTGTAATGTTGATAACAGGTTGATCAGTACTCAGTAAAATCTGCCACGCAAAGTGGGAGCTATACTTATTGGTGTTTTGTCATTATTTATCACAGTCGAACTCCAAGAGGTAGCTGGTACTGTTAACTAATTGTTCCTGCCCACTACAAATTAATCTGGGATGAGACCATCGGCCTACAGATTTGGTGCATGAACAGGGACTCTGGCAAAATAATGAAAGGCAAAACCATGGGGGAAATGGTGACCAAATATTTGGCAGGGAAGGTACCTCTTAAGGAGGGGTGGGCGAGGTGCATCCTTAAAGGGCATAGAACATAGAAACAGAGAAACATAGAAATTTACAGCACAGAAGGAGGCCATTCTGGCCCATTGTGACCGTGCTGGCTAACAAAGAGCTACACTGCCCTTCATCAGCAGCCCTAAAGGTTACATATAAACCTATGAACAATGACAGAAAGGCAAAGAGCACGCAGCCCAACCAATCCGCCTCACCACAACTGCGACACCCCTAATACTAAAACATTCTACACTCCATCTCAACCAGAGCCATGTGATCTCCTGGGAGAGGCAAAAAACAGATAAAAACCCAGGCCAATTTAGGGAGAAAAAATCTGGGAAAATTCCTCTCCGACCCATCCAGGCGATCGAAACTAATCCAGGAGATCACCCTGGCCGTATTCTATTCCCTGCAGTACTTACCATTATACCTGCTCCGTCCAACAAAAGATCATCCAGTCTAATCCCAATTACCAGCTCTAGGTCCATAACCCTGCAGGTTACTGCACTTTAAGTGCCCATCCAACCAGCTCTTAAAAGTGGTGAGGGTTTCTGCATCCACCACTCTTCCAGGCAGCGAGTTCAAGATCCCCACAATCCTCTGCGTAAAGAAGACCCCCCTCAAATCCCCTCTAAACCTACCACCATCCACCTTAAAACTATGCCCCCTCGTAATACACCCCTCCACTAATGGAAATAGACCTTTACTATCCACTATGTCTTGGCCCCTCAATATTTTTTACACCTCTCAACCTCCTCTGTTCCAATGAGAACAAGCCCAGCCTATCCAATCTGTCCTCATAACTAAGATTCTCCATTCCAGGCAGCATCGTAATAAATCTCCTCTGCACCCTCTCTAGTGCAATCACGTCCTTCCTATAATACAGCGACCAGAACTGCATGCAATACTCCAGCTGTGGCCTTACCAAAGTATTATACAAATTAAGCATAACCTCCCTGCTCTTATATTCTATGCCTCAGCCAATAAAAGCAAGCATTCCGTATGCCTTCTTAACCACCTTATCCACCTGGCCTGCTACTTTCAGGGATCTGTGGACAAGCACTCCAAGGTCCCTTTGTTCATCTACATTATTAAGTGGTTTACTGCTTCATGTGTATACCCTTTCCTTATTAGCCCTCCCAAAGTGCATCATCTCACACTGCTCTGAATTAAATTCCATTTGCCACTGCTCTGCCCACCTAACCAGTAGATTGATATCATCCTGCAGCTCATGACTTTCCTCTTCATTATTAACCACACAGCCAATTTTAGAGTTGTCTGCAAACTTCTTAATCATACTCCCTATATTCAAATCTAAATTGTTGATATATACCACAAAAAGCAAGGGTCCCAGTACTGAGCCCTGCAGAACCCCACTGGAACATCCTTCCAGTCACAAAAACATCCATCAATCATTACCCTTTGCTTCCTACCTCCAAGCCAATTTTGGATCCAACTTGACACTTTGTCCTGTATTCCATGGACTTTAACCTTCATGACCAGTCTACCAAGTGGGACCTTAACAAAACCTTTGCTAAAGTCCATATATACTACATCGTACGCACTACCCTCATCGATCCTCTTGGTTACCTCCTCAAAAAATCCAATCAAGTTAGTCAGACACGATCTTCCCTTCACAAATCCGTGCTGACTGTCCCTAATTAATCCTTGCCTTTCCAAATGCAGATTTATCCTATCTTTCAGGATTTTTTCCAATAATTTTCCCACCACTGAGGTTCGGCTGACAGGGCTGTAATTACTCAGACTATCCCTTTCTCCCTTCTTGAACAAGGGTACTACATTAGCAGTCCTCCAATCCTCCGGCTCCCATGCCCAGATCCAAAGAGAACTGAAAAATGATGGTCAATGTTATGTATGCATGCCTGTCTACTGTGTGATGTCTGTAACACTGTATGCAACATTTAATGTACCCTTGTACTGTACAAACCTTACCTGTACACTAGAGGGTGCTGTTGCTGGAGACCCAGGGGTTGCCTACACACGGCAGGTAACCCAGTATAAAAAGGAACACGCAGCTTGTTGTCAGCACTCAGGAACTGCAAATAAAGGACTGCAGGTCTGCAGAGTTTAAGCACCATACCCTGCCTTGTGGAGTCATTACTGAAGGTGCCTGTATACACTGCAACTGGAATACGGGATCACAAACTACACGCTCAACATGTCTAATCTCAGCAACTTTCAGCAATTTATGGAGGGGGAGGATTGGAACATTTTGTGGAAAGATTTGGAATGCTTCTTCGTAGCCAACGACCTGGACGGGGACACACCGGCCACACTACTAAACAAACGCAGGGACTTACTAGTTCTGGAGAAGACCACCACCAAGAGCTATGAGGAACTTGTAACAATCATACAGGAACAACTAAAACCAAAAGAAAGCATCCTCCCAGCCAGGCTCCGGTTCTACACTTACCGGCAACCTGAGGGCCAAGAAATTGCCAAGTATGCTGCACACTGAAGAAGATTGCACTGTGTGAGTTTGGCGACCACCTTAATGAAGCATTAAGGGACATATTTGTCATCGGAATTGGCCACGAAGGCCTCCCACACAAATTGCTCTCGGCTGACATTACGGTCACCCTGCAGAAAGCAATTCAAGTGAGCCAGGCCTACATGGTTTCGGCCAGCGACTCCAGGCGAATACTGACCCAGGACTCTAAACCGGCGAGTGCAGTGCACCGCACGGACACTTCTAAAGGCAGAAATACTGCCCCGAGTCCCGCAACCCTGAGTCCGCCACAAGGGGCAAACCGGACAGTCCCCTGATGGCGCTGTGAAGGAAACCACAGGACCCACCAGAGCCGCTACAGACTATGCATGCAAAGGCTGCAAAGAAAAACGGCACCTTCAGAGAATGTGCAGAAAAGGCTGTACTCACTGTGTCTCTGATGAGTTGGCTAATCACTGGGGCTCCGACACAGATGAAGATGTAGCTGCTCTAACCCTGGGTGTGGAGTATGGAATCTTCACCTGCTCCACCGGAGGTTCTCCGTGGATGATGGAAGTGGACATCGACGGGGTCCCAGTCTCCATGGAGATCGACACAGGGGTGAGCCAGTCTGTGATGAGCCAAAAGACCTTTGAAAAATTTTGGAGGAATCCTGCCACTTGACCAAAACTGTCTCCTGTCCAGGCAAAGCTGCTCACCTACATCAAAGGTAAAATCCAATACGTTGGTAGTATAGATATCCAGGTCTCCCAGGGCGGCGTGTTGCACAAACTCCCCCTGTGGATTGTAGCCGGCGGCAGTCCCAAGCTGCTGGGTAGGAATTGGATGAACCGGGTCCACATCAGGCGAAGTGGTGCTGTGGAAGAAAAGACCACAGAATGACTGCAGCACAACAAACATGTGGAAGAAAAGACCACCACAGCCTGTCTGCAACAAGACCACAAAATGGCTGCAGCACCACAAGAACGAGGAAGAAAGGAGCACCACAAAATGGCTGCTGCTTGGTGAGCAGCAGACCTGCATTCAAAATGCGAGTCAACATGGAGGAGCATCATGTGACATCGAGCAGCCAATCAGATTTGAAAGCTCCTTTAAAGGAGACCAGTAACCAAAAATATTTAACGGGGAAGTTCCAACTATTTGAGTACACGGACTTTAAAGCTAAAGATGCAATTAAAGGGTGCAAGTATGAAAATGTATGCAATGTAACCATGAATTGTGATGCTGGTTTAACTAATGTGACTAATGAGATGAATGCAGGTGTCAGTAAGGTTAAGAACAAGTTTATTATGCTTAACAATAATGATAGAGATTGTGAAGTACCTAATGTAACCATGTCTGTTGAAACCAGGACACCCAAAAGTGATGCAAGTGCGAGAATGTATAATGCAGGCTCGACAATGTGTGATCAGAGCCACGGTGTCATGTATACCGGTAGGACACTGCCAAAGGACATTGGGTCCTACAGGGACCATGCTAACGCCAATGGAATTCCCCTGTGGGAGACCCCCAGGTCCAGAAGGCTACCTGACCATGTAGCCTGGACCTTTGGAACGAATGTGATGTTCCTTGCAGGACACTCACACAAGCAGTGGGAGCAGACCCACTACAGGGACAGTGGTAAATGGGCAGCCCAGCAACCACCAATGGCAACCGGCACCAGACCAGCCCTACAGCCCCAGAAGCATGAGGCCAATACCCTCCAGCTTCCCTGGCAAACCCTGGGATGACCTGACCCTCATCCCCATCGGTGGACAAGGAGCCCACCCAGTCTTGTGGCCCTGCCCACCACTCCACAACTACCCACATCGCAGTGTTTATACACCATCCACTGCTGCCGTGGCTACCTCCCCGAGGGATACCACAACAGTGACACCCACTTGGTATGTGTGTGAGGGAGGGGAAATGTACGAGGCCAGCCTCAAGCACAGGGGTCACACGTGGCAACCACACAACCCTTACCACAACCTCCCATAGCCCACCACTGATCACCTCCCCTGGTCATGACAATGAGGATATGAAAAATGCTAAGGGGGGAGTATTGTTGTGTATGCATGCCTGTTTACTGTGTGATGTCTGTAACACTGTATGCAACATTGAATGTACCCTTGTACTGTACACACCTTACCGGTACACTAGAGGGTGCGATTGCTGGAGACCTAGAGGTTGCCTGCACGGCAGGTAACCCAGTATAAAAAGAAACACACAGCATGTTGTTGGCACTCAGGAGTTGCTAATAAAGGACTGCAAGTCTGCAGAGTTTAAGCACCACACCCTGCCTCGTGGAGTCATTACTGAAGGTGCCTGCTTACACTATAGTCAAAGCCTCTGCTATTTCCTCTTTTACTTCGCTCAATAGCCTGGGGTGCATTTCATCCGGCCTGGAGACTTATCTACTTTCAAAGCTGCTAAACCCCTTAATACTTCCCCTCTCACTATATTTATTTCATCCAGAATATCACACTCTTCCTCGATAGCAGTATCTGCATTGCTTTTTTCCTTTGTGAAAACAGATGCAAAGTATTCGTGAAGAACCTTCCCAACATCTTCCACCTCCACACAAAGATTACTCTCATGGTCTCTAATAGTTCCTACCCTTTCTTTAGTTAGCCTCTTACTCTTAATATATTTATAGAACATCTGAGGGTTTTCCTTAATTTTACTGGCCAAGAATTTCTCGTGCTCTCTCTTAGCATTCCTAATATCCTTTTTAACTTTCTATATTCCTCTAAAGATTCTATAGTATTTAGCCGTTGACATATGACATAAGCGGCTCTTTTTTTTCTTAATCCTCCCCTGTAAGTCCCGAGACATCCAAGGGACTCTAGAATTATTTTCCCCAGCCTTTTTCTTTAAGGGCATATGTTTGGCCTAAGCCTTCTGGATCTCCTCTGTAAATGCTTCCCACTGTTCCGACACTGATTTACCCACAAGTAGCTGTTTCCAGTCCACCATGGCCAAATCACTCCTTAACTTAGCAAAATTAGCTTTTCCCCAATTCGGAACTTTTATTCCAGGTCTATTCTTGTCCTTATCCATAACCAACTTGAATCTGACTGAATTATGGTCACTGCCACCCAAATGCTCTCCCACTAATACCCCTTCAACGTGCCCAGCTTCATTCCCCAAAACGAAATCCAAGACCGCCCCCTCTCGAATTGGGCTTCCGATATACTTACTAAAAAAGTTCTCTGGATGACCCAGTTAAGTTTGATGAAGGGATCTACGTACAAGTGGAGAATAGAAAATGCTGTTTGGCTGATGGCCTTACAGGGACAGAACAGAAGAAATGAGTGCACAAAGGCTGAATTACAAAGGGAGTTAGAGGAGGTAAGAAAGAAGGTTAGCGATTGTGAAACAGTAGTCAGTCAAGCTTACGAAGGAGCTGGAGGAGGAAAGAGAAGCAAAGAAACGGTTAGAAGAGGACTGCGATTGAGAAAAAGAAAGGTGGTACAGTAGAACGCAGTTCTTACAAAGCCAGTGCATTAATAACTAAAATCAGTGTGATGTGTGGGCCGTGAAAGAAGCTGAACCGAGGGGCTGCACTGATGTTGCAGAAACGGCAGCTGAGGATTTAAAGGCAGCCTATAGAGTGGCTCAGCAACAGTTACAGGAAGACAGGGTGACACGGAGTGATCACACTCAGTGTAGATTAGTAACTAAGGAACTGAAAGAACAGTTGAAGGTCCAACAGGACATCGTTTGTGCCATGGGACCAGAGCCCAAACAGCAGAAGGTAGTGCACAGTGAGTGAGATGAAGAGGAAGTAGGCGAGATATTATACAACCCCTCGCGTGACAGAGGGACAGAATATGGGGATCCTGGGGATTGGCGTCCTCTGCCAATGAATCCAATGACACAGAGACAACATCATCCACCGGCCGTGGGGGTGGATGGGCTCGGGCAATTGGAACGGGAATTCATCGTTTCCTACAATACTGAGGATCTGAGGAAAATCGCATCCAGCTTGCCAAAGCTGGAAGAGGACAAAGACCTGTCGGCCATTTCCTGGAGATAGACCAAATGGCTGAATTGAACAACGTGGATGTTAAGGTAAAGAAGAGGTTGTTCTTGCACACCCTCGGAGCCTCTATATATGCGAGTCTCCCGGCAGAAAACAAGATGGGAAGGGGAACCTGGGATAACCTGAAGCACAGAGTTATGCCGGCGATGGGGAAAGGAAGGGGACATTCTTTTAAAGATTTGGCAGTAACCCAGCAAATCCCTATCGAAAACCCGACTGCTTTCACGGAAAGGTTACGGCTAACTTACAATGTGACCATGGGAGGGGCCCTGAATCGGCCTGACTTGCGAGAAGAGCCGCAGAACCCTCGGCTACGGACCCTGACATCCCATTCACTGCCATATTTGCAAGCAGCCCTCTCGGACTTTGACCCCGAGAATAACAACAACACTGAGGCTGGGATGCTGAGGAAGTTAACACTGCGGTTCGAAGTCCGACAGGCAGATTAAGTCAATGTAATAAACCTAACCAAGACAAAGGGGAAGGTCTGTGAGGTTAAGGGACAGGTTCAAAAGAGGTGGCAACAAGAAGGTTTTAAGGAACAGAGCCTGGGAACTTGTTACAACTGCGGGAAGGCAAGACATTAAAAAAAAAGAATGCTTAGCAGCTCAAAGTATAGACTGATATGTGTAATATAGAAACATAGAAAATAGTTGCAGGAGTAGGCCATTCGGCCCTTCGAGCCTGCACCGCCATTCAATGAGTTCATGGCTGAACATGCAACTTCAGTACCCCATTCCTGCTTTCTCGCCATACCCCTTGATCCTCCTCGTAGTAAGGACTACATCTAACTCCTTTTTGAATATATTTAGTGAATTGGCCTCAACAATTTTCTGTGGTAGAGAATTCCACAGGTTCACCACTCTCTGGGTGAAGAAGTTTCTCCTCATCTCGGTCCTAAATGGCTTACCCCTTATCCTTAGAATGTTGATAACAGATTGATCAGTACTCTGTAAAGACAGCTACGCAAAGTGGGGCCTATACTTATTGGTGTCTTGTCATTATTTTCCAGAGTCGAACTCTAAGAAGTGGCCAGTAGAGTTAACTAATTGTTCTTGCCCACTACAAATGAATCCGGGACGAGATCATCGTCCTACACTGCTGACCCCCCCTGAAAAATTCCCCCAGAATTTCTAATCTCTGACCTTCTCAACATTGTTTGAGTTTGACACCCTCATTTCTGTCACCTTTTGATATGAGTCTACATCTGGACTGCTCAAAAATGACACATTTCTTATCTCTGGCCTGTCCCCCTTTGGATTTGGCACCTATTTTTTCTTCCATTGATCCTGCAATGGGTTTTGAGGTCAAAATGCCAAGATTTATGAGTTATTCCCTGCTCGTGAGACAAGATACATTCAAACACATTCTCATAAACGTTATCCTTCTAAAAAAAATAAAAATGGAAAAGCTGAATTTCTTTCATTTTGGCTGTGGGCGTTTTAACTTCTTTCTCCTTTTCCTAACCCTTTTGTTACACATCAAGTGTTCAAGCCAGGGTTTTTTTTTAGTTGCTATTTATGCCACAAAATTATAAGGCAATGCCTGCAGCAGTAGAAAAGCATCCTTGCCTGTCAAGGCGTGCACCTGCTGTAGCAATTGAACTTCATTTAATAACTGAGTTGAGACTCCTATTCCCTCATATTTTGGCAATTGGCCACTAAGTTGGCATAACTGTGAAAGAGTCAGATCTCAACTTATGTCTTTATCTTAGTATTCATATACAACTTAACCTTCCCTGTTTGTTGTTCGTCCTGTGCGCAGGTGTTTGGTAACTATGGGGGCCATCTTATCAGACCTGTGTAGACAAGGCCGACACTCTAACTTTTATTTCTTTAATCTTTTCCTTGACCTCTGCTCTTCCTAGTCTCTCCTCTCTCTAGCGCCTTACCATGTCTCTATCCTTTTTTACATGTGACAAATTCCATAGTTCTCGATAAGCTATTTTGGTATCATCCAACGTTTCCTGCGTCTTAACTTTATTTCTGAAGAATTTGGGCATAATTGAGTTATTTCTTGGTACATCTCCATCTGTTGGTTGGCAGCTAATTTATGTTCTGCCTGTAACGTAACGCACTCAATTCGTTTTTTAAATCTCTCTACTTCTGCCTGAAGAGTCTGAGCCTGCTACTCGGTTTAGTGTGTTTCTCGTTCAAACTATTCATTATTTGCACCATTGCTATTATGCAGTTGGCCTTTTTAGCTTTTTTTTTCATTTGCATTTTGATTATCATACTTCATTGTAAGATCTCCATAAGGGTCATTGTTGCCTTCCTCAAAAAGTCCTTCTTTAGTGTGCTTTTGGACATAACTTACTGTCCACAACGTGCACAATAATACTCCTTTTGTACCATTTAAAATTTTATTTTTTATCGCTGTTCGTGGTTTGGCCCTCTCCTTTTTGGACTTGGCCTTCATTATAGCTGATCAGTCTCCAATTTCCCCACTTCCAACAACCTCCCCTTTTCTATGATGCCTCTAAGAGATTGAGGACTCTATAATTAGCACAGTGCTCTCCCAGCCACTATCACATTAAAATACCATACAATTCATTCGCGATTGAATTCTTGATGGTTGAATTTTGACTTCAGTCCAGTCTTGACGCCCCCGGTTTCCAAAAAGCAACAAGTTCAGGTCCTTCGCTCAGCTCTCCAAATGTTGTTTTAAACAATCTACGGTCGTTCACTTGAGTCATAAAGAATTCAGTCTTATGGTTATAATCACTGTATTTTCTCTACTTTAATATAAAAAACAATCTAAAAGAGGAGTATAATTTCTTCATCATATAATGCAATTTACAAGCAGTCTGGTCAGCAGATTTGAATGGAAGCAAGTGTTCATCCTGATACGTTTCTCTCTTCTCAACAAAAGCTTCTATTTTATATACTGTTTTCTGCTTATCAAACTAGAAATGGCCTTCCCTTATATGGTAGTCTCCGATCAATGCACAGTCCTTCAGCCGATTCTTATGCATACAAGTTTATATTTCTCTACAACATACAAACATCAACAATTTTTTGCGTAAGTCACAGCAGTATTTAGTATGGTACTACTATAAATATTCCATAGCCTTACTTCAAGATTGAACACTGGCCTTTGTTGGGGTGATCTGTAATTGTTTCTCTCTCTCTCTCTTGCTCTCTACTATTTCTAGGCGAGAGTATCTCTCTCTCCCTCATGAGCTAGTTATAGTCTTGAGGATGACATAGACAGACTGGAAAAATGGGCAAAAGCAAGGCAGGTGGAGTTCAATGCAGAGAAGTGTGAAATGATGCACTTTAGGAGGACTAATATGGAAAGACAGTATACTATAAATGGCACAATTTTGAAAAGTTTAGATGAGCAGAGAGACCTTGATGTCCAAATACAAAAATCCTTAAAGGTGGCAGAGCAAGCTGATAATGTGGTTGAAAAAGCATTTGGGTTACTTGAATTTATAACTAGAGGCATAGAATACAAAAGCAAAGAAATCACTGATTAAGCCTCGGCTGGAGTATTGTGGACAATTCTGGACACCACACCATAAAATATGTTAAGGTCTTAGAAAGAGTACAGAGGAGGTTTGCCAGAATGTTGCCGGAATGAGTGACTTAAGTTGTGAGGAGAGGTTGGAAAGGTTAGGGGGCCAAAATTCACTATCTATTGCCACATGTTACCGCATGCGGGAGGCAGCTAACGGGCAGCAAAGACTTATGTTCGACGGTAAGCGGTGTCCACGCTTGTGCAGCAATTCAGTCAACTCTTCGGCAGAGTCACCAAGACCTAATGTTTCGCTGGCTAATGCGACCCGCGTGGTGACGTCACCCAGTGTACATCAGGCCTCCTTGGCACGTCTATCGTGATATTTCGTGTGAACGTCGGCCTTCTCGGCAGGCGTTTTTACAGTCTGAAAAAAGTGGTGAGTAAACAGCGGAACTCGGGCGGAATTGGCCAGAGAGCGAGGTTAGTTTATTTATTTCTTTATTTCTTCAGTTTTTATTAGTTGTAATAGTGGGGAAGTTTGTGTGTGGATCAGAGAAGTTTGAGGTTTTTTTTTCTTCCCTTTTCTTCCCATTTTCCAGCTAGCATTGTGGCAGCCTCCCGTTGGTAAATTCAGCCGGCCTCCTGAGCTCCTGCCCTAGGATGAGTGTGGAATACCACTTTTTAGTGCTGCTCTCTCATCTTTGCTGAATTTGGCAGTTGGAGCCTGCACCTAACGCCTGGTGGTAAAATCAGCACTCAGCCGGTGTCACCGCCTCAAAAACGGCGGTACTGAATTTCGACCCCACGGACTGTTCTCCTTTGCATAGAAAAGGTTAAGAGGTGACCTAATAGACGTTTTCAAGATGATCAGAGGTTTTGATAGAGTAGATAGAGAAAAATTATTCCTTCTAGCGAGTGGGTCAATAACTACAAGTCGTAAATTCAAAATTATTGGCAAAAGATCTAGATGGGAGATGGGGAGATATTTTTTCACTCAGAGCATTGTTGGGATCTGGAATGCTCTATCTGAAAAGGTGGTAGAAGATGAACCCATGAATATTTTTGAAAGGGAGTTGGACAAGTACTTAAGGATGGGGAACTTACAACATTACAGACAAAATGTGACAATGAGGGACTAAGCACGACTGCCCTTTCAAAGAACCAGCACAAGCTTGACGGGCTGAATGGCCTCATTCTGTGCTGTAAATTTCTATAATTCTATGATTCTAATTACTTGCATTTTTATTGGTCCATTTATTTTTGTTGCTGTTTAGCCCTGATTATTTTGAGTGCAAGACTTTTGTTGCTAACTACGTTTTTTAAAACAGGATTGCTTCCAACTGCTATTCTGTTTATCACAACCAAAATGTGCATGAAGGGGCTTCCTTTAAGGGTTCCAACGGGACTCCCAAATTTATAGAAGAAAGAGTATTTCCCATGCGGACATGAAAGGAATAGAGTGACAATACCCATTCTTATCCAGGACCTATACTACCAGCTCAGGAAGCACTTCTTAATCATGTCAGAGTTCACTTGGCTTAGCACCTCTGTTTCACAAAAAAGACTGCCTCATCGCTGTGTTCTCCTAGAGGCTGATTCCCAGACAAATTGAACCATGTAGATGGCTTTTCATATGGGCATGAAACTGCATTAAAATTTTATACCAGCCATTACAGGCTACTTATGCCAAATCAGTCAATAAGCTGTCCACAGATGCACCGCAGGCAACAGACATCTTTTACTTCCAAGGAACAATACATTAGTCTTTTTTTGTGGAAAGGAGGCATCAGTTCCATAGCATACAGAACTTAAACCAGGTGGTAGAGCTCGTAATAGTGCAGAGAATCACTGATGGTATTCATTGGGTGTACAACCTTTTTATTATGATCACTAACACTAACACTTGATAGGTAAGGTCCTCTCAGGAGGGTTTTCTGGTGTGACCAAACAGAGCACTTCTTCTTGCACCCGCTTCATGCAACTACTTTGACGATTCCAGACTGAGTACTGTGGCATTGTGTCACCTGCCCACAGATTCACTTTTGCCCCTATATATTGGCTTTTCTTTTACCTTCATTTTGACTTGGCATTTCTCTCCTGCCTCTGTCCCTGAGTATTGGCAAATGTAAAAAATGCATTTAAACCTTTATAAAAACTGAAAGAATATTTGCCGCAATATGCAGCACTTACCGATAAGAGGCTATTTTGCTTTTAAATTTGAGCTGGTACTTCGGTTTGGCAAATGTAAAGAAAAGTGAAACATTTTACAAACATATCATTTTATTCTGGGTACTACTTACTTTTAGAGAAGTTTAAAATGATCCCTGATTGATTTCTCAGGATAAGTATTTCAATCATTAGGGTTGATTTTAAATTGGGGCCTGTTTGGGGCAATGCAGAGCGTTCAGCGCAAGGCCCGGGCCATGTTAACATACAGGCCTCATTTTAATAAACCGGTGGGAATGAGGTCAGGGCAGCAGGGCAGAAGCAGAAATCAGGTTGCATGCCCAAGGACAGCGGGAATGCAAGGGAATGCTCATCAGCATGATGTCAGTGCTGAGGAGAGGATTTGAATGAAGGTGCTGGCACTGGGAGGGAGAGATAAGGCTCGGGTTGGGGAGACCTAAGAGCTCTTTATGTGGCCCAGGTGCGTGCTCCTGCTCCTTCTAGCCCACAAGGATTCCACAAAGCTTTGACCATGGCCTCTTCCCGCCAGGTTTAGGTTTGGTGCCATGCAGACTTCCTGAAACTTTCAATTAAAATAGGGTTGCAGGACTGATGACCGTTCCCTTGCATTCCTACAGTCCTCAGGCACGCAACCTTATTTCTGCTACAATTGTACCATATAAAGCAAACCCCAGTGTGCCCGGGTGGGCGGCTCTTCTGTGCCTGATCTGAAGTCAGTTAAGATGGTGCAGGGGTGGGAACAGTTCAGGAATGCGGCTAAACCTCCCCACCATCTTGTCCACTCTCTCACCCCTCCTCCCCCATCCTAATCCACACCTTTCCTACCAGGGTTAAAATTGACACTATTGCTTCTGTATACTCTGACAGTACACTGATAGAAATTCAAGTGGTGTAAGCAGCAATGCACAAAAAAATATGTAATGGTCGTGTTTTTATACTAAATATATCCTGCAAATCCCCTGGGAGGACAGGCGCACCAACATTTGCGTCTTTGATCAGGCCAACATCCCCAGCATCAAAGCACTGACCACACTCGACCAGCTCTGTTAGGCGGGCCACAATGTTTGCATGCCCGATATAAGACACCCAAAGCAAGCACTCTACTCGGAACTCCTACATGGCAAGCGAGCCCCAGGTGGGCAGAGGAAACATTTCAAGGACACCCTCAAAGCCTCTTTGATAAAATGCAACATCCTTACCGACACCTGGGAGCCCCTGGCCAAAGACCGCCCTAAGTGGAGGAAGAGTATCCGGGTGGGCGCTGAACACCTCGAGTCTCGTCGCCGAGAGCATGCAGAAAACTAGCGCAGGCAGCAGAAGGAGTGTGCGGCAAACCAATCTCCCCACCGACCCTTTCCTTCAACAACTGTCTGTCCCACCTGTCCCACCTGTGACAGAGACTGTAATTCCCGTATTGGACTTTTCAGTCACCTAAGAACTCACTTTTAGAGTGGAAGCAAGTTTTCCTCGATTTCGAGAGACTGCCTATGATGATGATACCAAATATAGTGATTCAATCTGGAATGTCAATTAGAGGTTATAAATTCATAAGAGAACTTAAATAAATCTGTAGGATTTATGAAGTGAGTGTTCTATTTTCTACGGTATTGTGTTGTAGCTTTTTATTCAATATGTTATATTCAGAAACTGTGCAAAATATAAGTAAAGGCACCACACAGGATTCTCAACAGGCAATAGAGCAATATAGTGTGGAAACCAACAATTGATTATGAAGAAGCAAACCCAAATACAATGTATGTTTATATTTGATCATCGAATCTGCCATGTGACTTAATATTAGCTTTCAGAATGTAAAGCATTATGTTAAAACTGCTTTGACATTTTTATCTACAATGTGATTGTTGCAGATTCTGAATGCACATTCAGAACTGCCATTTTCTGTGCTCACATTTCGGAGCAAATTAAATGACTCTTCATAAAGGAAATGGACTGCTGTCTGAAAGGATTGAGTCCCATAAAATCTGATCAGATGTGTTTCTAGGTTTTTTGAGCTGGCTTCTTCATGTTCAAAGAAAGACAGATGTATGGACTGATTATAGAACAAAATAAATCTTCCTGCTTCTGGGGCTTGATTGTTAATGTCAATTGTGGCATGTGATCCAAATGCTGAAGCCAACGGCTTTCTTCCACATTATACTGTGCACATCACAATTAATAGGTAGCGGCAGAAACCAGAGCTTTATTTCATTTTAACATTCTTCGTTTGTACTGTGTGGATGGTTCAGTTCAGATGTTCATTAAAATTCATAAAGAGGTATGCTCTAGATCTGCCACAGATTATTCAGTTCAAATTTGTTACATATGTTACATGTATGCTCCTTTCAAACACTCCACATCATGGGCCCAAGTTTCGGCTCGAGCTGCTCCTGCTTTTTTGGAGCAACTAGTTAAGTATGGAGTATTTTAGAAATCGCAATTCTCGGCATTTAGTTTGCTCCAGTTCTAGTTAGTTAGAATAGTTTCGTTTTAGTGCAGTTTCTTTTTCAAAAGGGAGCGTTATCAGCCACTTATGCCTGTTTTGCAAGTTTAGGCAGCGAAAAGTTACTCCAAACTAACTTAGAATGCAGTAAGTGTAGATTTTTGTATGGTCAGAAAAACCTTGCCTACACTTTATAAATTAGGCGCAGGTAGCGAGAGATAGCGGGGGAAGAGAAGTTACAGGGAAGTTAGGGGATTTCTCAAAGCATCCCCTTCACTTCACTTCACTTTTAGCAATAAAGAGCCATCATCAATAATAAATAATAAATAAATCAAGAAATCAATAAATCAATCAATGAATCAATCAAAAAAGAAATTAAAAATTAAATAATAAAAAAAAATCAATCAATAAATAAAAAATTTAAAGTTTCTACTCACCAACTGCAGCACCGGGAGCCCTCCAACAGCCTGCTGAAGAGCTGCTCGGACAGGACCTGCCCCTGACGAAATGCCGGTTGGGCAGGCCCCGCCGCCGCCGAGGTGCTTGGGTGGGGCCCGCCTCCGAGGAGATGCTGGTTGGGTGGGCCCCGCTGCCGACAAGGAGTTTGGGCGGGGCCCGCCCCCAACGAGATGCCAGGCATGCCCCACCGCCAAAGTGGTAAGGGTAGTCAGGCCACTCGGCCCAGGATAGGGGCAACGTCCCCTCGGACAGAAATAGGGTCGTTGCCCGGAGACAGGATGCGTTGGGAGGGCCAGGAGCTACTGCGCACGCACGCAGCCTCCATTGTGCACGCGCGCAGCTGCCGGCACTCTTTTTGGCACAGGGCAGTAGCTCCGCCCTCAGCAGCTCCTGCTGCGTCGCGCCGAGCTGAAAATGGCCAGGCATTTATCTGAGAATCGCGAGGTAAGTATTCGGCGCAATTTCTGTTCCAAAAATTAGGCGGGCCTCTCCGATGTGCCATTCTGGCGGGGGTCCGAAACTTGAGCCCCATATTCTAATCACGAAATTTCTGACAATTTGATACTCTGAAGTCATATCTACATTTTGCATCAGCTACACTATAGTGGAAGTTTACTGCAGACAAGGTGTAGTCAATTTGAAAGTACTTCGGGACGTCCTGATGTCGTGAAAAGCACTATATAAATGCAAGTTCTTTCTTTCTTTAACTTCAATGAATACCTATTTAACAAGGGAATAACAGCAAATTAATTATTTTCCTGAGCTTTTGGAATTCAAATTTTTCTTCCCTCCAAGAATGCCATGATGTCCTAACATTAACGTTGCTAATTATATATGGTGTATATGGGTGGTTCGTATTACACTTTTAATAGAAAATAAAGGATACCATTTTTGTTTAAAGCGCAAATGTAAAAATGATTCAAGACATCAATATTGTTTGATCAGGTTGCTATGAAGAAAACAGTACCAGAGTCAAAAATTAACATTTGCATACGTACTGCACTGCAAACCAGCCAATAGAAAAGTCAGGTCTGGTATTATGTGCCTGATTGCATGTTGTGCTTGCAGGTAAATTGGGATTTTCACAATTGTCACTCGGCTACTTGCTACTACTAATGAATACACCAGAGACTGATGTATAAACCTTTAGACAATTATACTAGGTAAGTGGTTCATTAGCAGCTTGAGAAGCATTAAAGAATCATTTTAGCAGATCTTTCCTGATTTGTTTTTTTTCATTAATGCTATTAGAAAATATATAATTTCAGATATGAGTATTTCTGTGAGTTTGTTGATAGTTCATTAATTTGAATTAAAAATAAAAGACACCTCAGTCATTTTTTAATAAAAATAGGAATTTTGCCCTCCTATTGGCATATCATCAGGTATTTAATAATAGGGCTTTTAAGTTACACTGTAGGATAATAGTGTACACATGGTTCATGTGTTATTCTGAAAATTCTTTTAGTCGTTATTTTAACTGAAGCATTAACCATTTATGCTAAAATGCCAAATAGTGGAATTTCAGACTGACCTCTTTTGCATTCCGACATAATTGTCCCACAACTACTTCAAGGTCTTGACATTGTATATTAATTAGAATGACAAATATGCTAATTCAAAGCTATTGGATAATTGGCAGAGAATGAAGAAATGAATCAATAATATCAATTCTTAATAACCAGCTATGTAGAGTTGCACACTTAAACACATTCTATAAAAATCAAAGGTTGCAACTCATCATTCTGCAAAGAAGTAACAAGTTCATTTAAATATTTTCTTTTTAGTGGTGTTTCATATGAATTTATCAAAGGCAACAAAAATGTCTGAACATTCTACTTATCATGGTTCTTTACGATTTTATTGCAATTAGGAAATACATAAGAGTTACTTTTCAAGACATTCCCCTCAGTTCTCTCCAGTCATGTTACTTCTAGAAAACATAACAAAGCTACTCTGTTGAAAACCATTCAAGCCTCAATGAAAACTGTTAAACAGGATCTCTCCAAGACAGAAATACTCACAGATGAATGAATAACGATCAAGAATGATCAATGTGATGTGTGGCTTCTTTTATTATTTTTCTCCAGCTAGATGCCTACAATGCTGCTGAATGCAATGCTCTAATTCATTCTCTAAGGAAGAGTTCTCGACTGAAGCTTATATAAAGGAAGTTTATTTGTGCAGACGCATAAAACTGTGCAATATTGTAAATGCAATTTCAAACAGATCCAATAAAGGCAACAACCTTGCTTAGCAATATTAGATCTAAAAATCATTAACAACCTAGATTTTTGTTTTGTGATGAATGTGATTGTTTTCTTGCTAAGTGCATCAACAAAACAGCCTTCGTGATTAAGAACATATTGTCTGTGGGCAGATAATTCTTACCATTATAATCAAATGACCTCCACTGGGACAAAGAAAAGCAAGTGCATCATTTAGTAATATCACAAAGACCATTGAGCAGATTAATTTACCAACACTTCTTCATTAAAATACCTTTGCTGTCACGTCATTCAGGATGCTGAAAGAAAATAATGAGAAGATTATCAAGCATTCCAAAATATCTTTTACAACTATTTCAGTAAGTGCTTCTAAAGAAGATTGTGTTCTCATATGGAACACCTTTAATGATCATCTTATAGTAATGGGCCCAATGACTGAGCTTCATCATTGCTACGCAACCATCTATTGAGGTATTGTTAAATTCCACAAGGGTCCAAACAAAGCTGCTTTATGAGGATGGAAATATGTGTGGTGTGTAAAAATTAAGGAGCTACTGGGAGGTTCTGTTCAAATAAAAATGTGATTTTTATTATGACAGTTTTTCTTCAATTACTGCACATTGTCGTATATTGCTATGATGGTGTGCAATATGCAGGGGACATTATATTGTGCAATGTGACAGAGGGAGAAGCTAACACAGATACTGATGAGTAATTCTGGTGTGTGGTAATTTGGTGTTCTGCTGTGATCAATTGCATCTCTGCTTGGTGGACTTTTGCCGATTCCTACACAAACTTGCAGGTTTCCACATTTGGATCATTTCTTCCTGTCATAAAATGTGCAATTCTAGTTTTTATATAAGATCAAAAATAATTCTTATGAACGGGGAGGGTCACTCTTGTTCATGCCTCGGTGGCCCTGGAGAGGGAACATTCAATGCCCACGGCTACGTTTAGAGCCTCCCGTGACAGGGGGTAGGGTATCGAATGTCTAATAGACATTGATAGTATTATGATTCAGCATTATAGGTTTTTATTAGTTTATTTAGAACTCATGTTTAGATTATTATATGAGTGATGCCTCCTCAGATGAGGGGGTATTTATACACCTATTTTTCTGCAACCCAGTGTCACCCTTATTGTTATCTCAAAACAGGCAAGATAATTACAGATGAGAAAGACCATCTGCTCCATTTGATTCATCCATCCAGTGAGTTCATAATGTTATCCCACTGTAGTATCCAATTATTTCTTAAATCATTCTAGAGGTTTTGCCTCCACTATTCTATCTGGAATCTTATTTATATATTCATCACTTTTTGTATGATATGTCCTAAAAGTACCCTTCTCTAGTATCCCCTTGTTCTACTCCCACAGTTTAATTTAAAATTATATTCTGTGATTACTTTTCCTAAATCCTTAACAGTCTTATATACCTCCATACAATAACCTCTCAGTTGCCTCCTTTCTAGGTTGAAATGCACAATGTTCTCCAGTCTTTCCTCATAAATCAGAACCATAACATTAGTGATCAGCCTCATGGATTTTCTCTGCACTGCCTCCAGTGTTTGGATGTCTCTCTTGCTGCTTGGAAACCAGAACTGGATGCAATTTTCAAGGTGCGGTGTGGCAAGAACATTGTACAGTTTGCTCATTACTTCCTCTGAATTCTACTGGTTTGGCAATTACACTTCAGCATTGGCTTTGTAGATTGCTGCTCTGCATTGGTTAAACATATGTAGCATTGAGTCTATTAAGACCCCAGGTTTCTTTCAACTTCATTCTTAGCTGTTTCACCACCATTCATGGAGTATACGTGTAATCTATTTTTCCTCCCATGTGTATTACTTTACATTTGTTGGCATTAAATTTTACTTGCCATTCTCTGTCCAATTACATATCTTATTAAATTATTTCTGTAATTTTTAAGCTCTCCCTTCCAATTTCTCTACCACTCTTGGGCCGTAATTTTGCCAGCATTCAGAGGACAGCATCGGTCGCGGGTCAGCTGTTAAATTAAAAATGATTGGCAGCAGGTTGGGACCCCACTGTCAAACCACTGCCATGCTACTTTTCCAGATGTAGTGTCTGTCAATGTTGAACAGACCTGACACGTGACGGCTGGGGGAGCAATTTAGGTAATTAAGACCTTGTTGGGAGGCTTTAAAGACAATTTTGAGTTGAACTTACCATTTTACCAGGTTTTTCAATTAGGTTCCTGCTGCTTGGGGATCACTTCAGGTAAGTACATTGGGAGTTGTGTCACCATGAATTCATTTCTTTACCTGACAGCTGCAATTGTGCTATAAAAGCTCGCATCTCACAACTGTTCACTTTCCAAGATCAAAAGTTCTTGATTACTGCATTTGGAAGACAGATTAAGCTTTATGCAGGTGGCACATGTTTCGAGCAAACTCTCTATCAAGTGTCACCTCATTGGAACAGCCTCTCTCTCACCATTGACAGATCACTTCTGTCATCTCAAGTTCACCTGCCATTTATTACATTAGCATCAATGCCCTTAAAACTATCTCATGTTGGTCTTCAGATACCACTACGATCATCCCCAACACCAGCAGCACCAGGCACTCCAGTAGGATCAATAACAACACCAACCTTCTCCGCAATCACCTGATGCTGCACAGGACAGAGGGCATCAGCACCCGACCACATTGCTGCCCAGGATGCCAGGGATGGCCTCACCATGGCCAGATTTACATCACTTGACATTACACCCTGGCTGCCACATGATGCGCCAGGTTGGCACCACCCCACACCAACAACATAAAGCATCCTTACAATACCCAACCATTCCTTTCACACTCATCACCATTGCAGGGCATACCGTTATGTCTCACCATTTGCTGCAACTCATTAAGCCACTTCCAAAGGTGCACACAAATCTGTCCAAGAACACAAATCTGGCCTTGGTTTTACATCATCTGCAAATTTGATCATTTTGCATTGCGTTTCTGACTCCAGATCGTTTATGTAAACAATAATGGTCCCAGTTCTAAGCCCTGAAGCACCTCACTCAGTACTTCCCACAACTTTGACGTAACTCCCCTAATAAGTACTCATTGCTTCCTACTCTTCAACCAGCAGCTGGCCAACAGCCATGATGTGCGAGGGTTCTTCATCGCAGTCAAGGCCACCTACGGCCCAAGCAACCAAGGCCCCACCCCACTGCAGGCCACGAATGGGGAAACACTCATCAAGGACACCGAGGCAGTCAGGGTCCGCTGGAAGGAGCACTTTGAAGATCTCCTCAACCGAGACTCTGCCTTTGACTCGAGTGTTCTCGACTCCATCCCCCAGCATGTTACCCACCACCACCTCAGTAAAACCCCAGCCCTGCATGAGGTAGAAAAGGTCCATCCATCAGCTCAAGAACAAGGTATCGGGAGTGGATGGAATCCCCGCTGAGGCACTAAAGTATGGCGGAGAAGCACTATTGGCACGAATGCATGACCTCATCTCTCATCTGGAAGGAGGAGAGCATACCGGGAGATCTCATAGATGCGGACTCGGTCCACTACGGCGTAAAACGGACATGATCTTTACAGCATGACAATTGCAAAAGAAATGCAGGGAACAGCACCAACCCTTGTACATGGCTTTCTTTGAACTTTTTGACACTTTGAACTTTGAAACTGTTAACCGCGAGGGACTATGGAGCATCCTCCTCTGTTTTGGCTGCCCCCAAAAGTTTGTCGCCATCCTCCGCCTGCTCCACAACGACATGCAGGCCATGACCCTGACCAATGGATCCACCACAGACCCAATCCACGTTTGGACCAGGGTCAAGCAGGGCTGTGTCATCACGCCAACTCTCTTCTCGATCTTCCTCATTGCAATGCTCCACCTCACATTCAACAAGCTCCCCGCTGGAGTGGAACTAAACGACAGAACTAGTTGGAAACTGTTCAAACTTTGACTTCTCCAGGCTAGATCCAAAACCATCCCATCCTCTGTCATCGAGCTACAGTATGCGGACAACACTTGCGTCTGCGCACATTCAGAGGCTGAACTCCAAGTCATTGTCAACATCTTCACTGAAGCATACGAAAGCCTGGGCCTTACACTAAACATCCGTAAGACAAAGGTCCCCCACCAACCTGACCCCGCCACACTGCACTACCCCACAGTCATCAAGATCCACAGCATGGCCCTGGACAACGTGGACCATTTTCCATACCTCAGGAGCCTATTATCAGCAAGGGCAGACGACACCGCCTCCAGTGCGCCAGCGCAGCCTTCGGCCGCCTGAGGAAGAGAGTTTTCGAAGATTAGGCCCTCAAATCTGGCACCAAGCTTATGGTCTACAGGGCTGTAGTGATACCCGCCCTCCTCTGTAGCTCAGAGACATGGACGATATACAGCAGACACCTTAAATCACTGGAGAAATACCACCAACGATGTCTCCGCAAAATCCTGCAAATCCCCTGGGAGGACAGATGCACCAATGTTAGTGTCCTCGATCAGACCAACATCCCCAGCATCGAAGCACTGACCACACTCGACCAGCTCCATTGGGCGGGCCACATTGTTCTCATGCTTGACACAAGACTCCCAAAGCAAGCACTCTACTCGGAACTTCTACACGGCAAGCGAACCCCAGGTGGGCAGAGGAAATGTTTCAAGGACACCCTCAAAGCCTTCTTGACAAAATGCAACATCCCCACCGACACATGGGAGTCTCTGGCCAAAGACTGCTCTAAGTGGAGGAAGAGCATCCGGGAGGGTGCTGAGCACCACGAGTCTCGTCGCCGAGAGCATGCAAAAAACAAGCGCAGGCAGCGGAAGGAGCGTGCAGCAAACTAGACTCCCCACCCCCCCTTCCCTCAACGACTGCCTGTCCCACTTGTGACAGAGACTCCAATTTCTATATTGGACTGTTCAGTCACCTAAGAACTCACTTTTAGAGTGGAAGCAAGTCTTCCTCAATTTCGAGGGACTGCCTATGATGATGAATACATACTCATTGCTTCCTACTCTTCAACCAGTTTCTTATCCATTCCTAGGATTTACCCTAAATTCCCACAACTTCAAGTCTAATTAGTACCCTATTGCATAGAACATTGTCACAAGCCTTTTGAAAATCAAGATACACCACACTGTAGTGCTTTCTACAATCCATTTAGATTGGCACTTCTTCAAAGATATGAAGGAGATTGGTTCAGAATCGATACTAACTACTGTCAAACATTGAGCTCCTTGAGTCTCGTCGCCGAGAGCACACAGAAATCAATCGCAGGCAGCGGAAGGAGCGTGTGACAAACCAGACTCCCCGTCCACCCTTTCCTTCAACCACTATCTGTCCCACCTGTGGGAGGGACTGCAGTTCTCGTATTGGACTGTACAGTCACCTAAGAACTTAAGCAAAGAGTGAAAGCAAGTCTTCCTCGATTCCAAGGGGCTGCCTATTGTTAGATATGTAAACTTGTATTTACTCTGTACAGCCACCAGAGAGCTCATCCCCTGGAGTCCCAAGGGATCCCATAATCCTTTGGAAGCACAGGTATTTAAGGAGGCTTCACAGGTTGGAGAGGCACTCTGGAGACCTGCAATAAAAGACTAAGGTGACACTTTACTTTGAGCTCACAGTGTTCAGTCTGACTCTTTCTCCATACACTACACCTATGATGATGATATTGTTGTACAAACGATCCCGAAATTTACTCCTGATAATCAATTCCATAATAATAATGCAAAGGCATGTTCCGAGTGGGGTGATGGGCATTGCGTGCATGAAACCCAGAAGTAATGTTGACGGATTGAATTCTCTGATTCTGACTTGATTGAATCATTACATTTTTCTTTCTGGTTTTCGCGTCTCCAAGCTGCCGAGCATGCTTGATGCACACCTCCACGACCCAAACTGAAGTCCACTATTTAAAGGGCCAATACAGCAATGGAATTTGGAGAAGCACCCACTTAAGTTTCAGCAGCACCTGCCCTTCACTTTCTATGCACTTCCTCACCTCGCCATCCGCTGTTGCCATTCATCCCTATCTGTTTGATAGTCACCCTCACCAAATGCACTGCATCCGTCAGATGAATACATGAATTTCAGAAATTCACAGCTCTGTTTTCTCACCTGTTGTAGGAGAAGCGATGCAAATAAGAAAGGAGAGGGAGAGGACTGGTAGTGGCATGCCACAAATTGTACAGCTTACAGAAGCAGTAAAGGAGGCCCAGAGATAAGTGACAGTTCTGCGTCCCTCTCAATCGGAGATGGAAAGACTGGGAACTCATAGATGCCTGGTAACAGAATTAAAAATATAATTGACAGAAATGCTGTCTTTAGTTCATCAGTGATTGAATTATGAAAAGCCTGAGTATGGTGATTGCCAGGAATAATTCAAATCCCCTTCTTTGTCTTCCAGGGCTTTCACGCATACAGCAAGATTCAATGGAGATATATGAGGATGATTCTTCAGAGGATATAGAAACATAGAAACATAGAAAATCGGTGCAGGAGTAGGCCATTCGGCCCTTCGAGCCTGCACCACCATTCAATATGATCATGGCTGATCATGCAACTTCAGTACCCCATTCCTACTTTCTCTCCATACCCCTTGATCTCTTTAGCCGTAAGGGCCACATCTTACTCCCTTTTGAATATACCTAACGAACTGGCCTCAACAACATTCTGTGTTAGAGAATTCCATAGGTTCACAATTCTCTAAGTGAAGAAGTTTCTCCTCATCTCATTTCTAAATGGCTTACCCCTTATCCTTAGATTGTGACCCCCTGGTTCTGGACTTCCCCAACATAGTGAACATTCTTCCTGCATCTAACCTGTACAATCCCGTCAGAATTTTATATGTTTCTATAAGATCTTCTCTCATTCTTCTAAATTCCAGTGAATATAAGCCGAGTCGATCCAGTCTTTCTTCATATGTCAGTCCTGCCATCCCGGGAATCAGTCTGATGAACTTTCGCTGCACTCCCTAAATAGCAAGGATGTCCTTCCTCAGATTAGGAGACCAAAACTGCACACAATACTCGAGGTATGGTCTCACCAAGGCCCTGTACAACTGCAGTAAGACCTCCCTGCTCTTATACTCAAATACCCTCGCTATGAAGGCCAGCATGCCATTTGCTTTCTTTACTGCCTGTTTTACCTGCATGCCTACTTTCAATGACTGATGCACCATGACACCCAGGTCTCGTTGTACCTCCCCTTTTGCTAATCTGTCACCATTCAGATAATAATCTGCCTTCCTGTTTTTGCCACCAAAGTGGATAACCTCACACTTATTCACATTATACTGCATCTGCCATGCATTTGCCCATTCACCTAACCTGTCCAAGTCCCCCTGCAGCCTCTTAGCAGCCTCCTCACAGCTCACACTGCCGCCCAGCTTAGTGTCATCTGCAAACTTGGAGATATTATATTCAATTCCTTTGTCTAAATCATTAATGTATATTGTAAATAGCTGGGGTCCCAGCATTGAACCCTGCGGCACCCCACTAGTCACTGCCTGCCATTCTGAAAAGGAACCGTTTATTCCCACTCTTTGCTTCCTGTCTGCCAACCAGTTCTCTATCCACGTCAATACATTACCCCCAATACCATGTGCTTTCATTTTGTTCACTAATCTCTTGTGTGGGACCTTGTCAAAAGCTTTTTGAAAGTCCAAATACACCACATCAACTGGTTCTCCCTTATCCACTAGTTACATCCTCAAAAAACTCGAGAATATTTGTCAAGCATGATTTCCCTTTTATAAATCCATGCTGACTTGGACCGATCCTGTCACTGCTTTCCAAATGCACTGCTATGACATCTTTAATAATTGATTCCAGCATTTTCCCCACCACTGATGTCAGGCTGACCAGTCTATAATTCCCTGTTTTCTCTCTCCCTCCATTTTTAAAAAGTGGGGTTACATTAGCTACCCTCCAATCCATATGAACTGAACCAGAGTCCATGGAATGTTGGAAAATGACCACCAATGCATCTACTATTTCTAGGGCCACTTCCTTAAGTACTCTGGGATGCAAACTATCAGGCCCTGGGGATTTATCGGCCTTCAGTCCCTTCAATTTCTCTAACACCATTTCCTGACTAAAAAGGATTTCCTTCAGTTCCCCCTTCTCGCTAGATCCTCGGTCCCCTATTATTTTCGGAAGGGTATTCTTGTCATCCTTAGTAAAAACAGATCCGAAGTATTTGTTCAATTGGTCTGTCATTTCCTTGTTCCCCATTATGAATTTATCTGATTCTGACTGCAAGGGACCTACATTAGTCTTCACTAATCTTTTTCTCTTCACATATCTATAGAAGCTTTTGCAATCAGTTTTTATATTCCCTGCAAGCTTACTCTCATACTCTAGTTTCCACCTCCTAATTAAACCCTTAGTCCTCCTCTGCTGAATTCTAAATTCCTCCCAGTCCTCATGTTTGCTGCTTTTTCTGGCCAATTTATATGCCTCTTCCTTGGATTTAACACTTTCCCTAATTTCCCTTCTTAACCACGGTTGAGCCACCTTCCCTTTTTTATTCTTACGCCATACAGGGATGTACAATTGTTGTCGTTCATCCATGTGATATTTAAATGTCTGCCATTGCTTATCCACCGTCAACCCTTTAAGTATCATTCTCCAGTCTATCCTAGCCAATTCACGCCTCATACCCTCGAAGTTTCCTTTCTTTAAGTTCGGGACCCTAGTCTCTGAATTAACTGTGTCACTCTCCATCTTAATGAAGAATTCTACCATATTATGGTCACTCTTCTCCAAGAGGCCTCGCATGACCAGATTGCTAATTAATCCTCTCTCATTACACAAGACCTAGTCTAGAATGGCCTGCTCTCTAGTTGGTTCCTCGACATATTGGTCTAGAAATCCATCCCTTATACACTCCAGGAAATCCTCCTCCACAGTATTTCTACCAGTTTGGTTAGCCCAATCAATATGTGGATTAAAGTCACCCATGATAGCTGCTGTACCTTTATTGCACACGTCCCTAATTTCCTGTTTGATGCCATCCCCAACCTCCCTACTACTGTTTGGTGGTCTGTAAGCAAGTCCCACTAACATTTTCTGCCCTTTGGTGTTTCGCAGCTCTACCCATATAGGGCCCAAGTTTCGGGCCGCGCCTAGAACAGCGCAGCCCCGACCAGGACGCCCGTTTTTCGCGCCACAAAGTGCGCCTAAAAAAAACTTACCTATTCTCCAGTTCTCTGCAGGCCCTCTGGAGCCGGGCACGGCGCAGCACAAGCTGTGGAGGGCGGAGCCAGGTCCCTGCACTGAAAACATGTGCAGTAGCTCCAGGCGCCCAAAACTGTGTGAGAGGGGCCCGAAGCACGCATCCCCTAGCCCTGGCCGAATGGCCTCACTGGGGCTGCGTGGATAAGGCTGCCTCCCACGCCCAGCTCCTGCTTCCTCCCGACCAGACCCGACCCGACTAGACTCCCACTCCCCCCGCCGCCCCTGGACCGGACCCGACCCGACCTCCCCCCCCTGCGCCCCACACACGACCCGACCTGACCTGACCTCTCCCCCCTCCACTCCCCACCTCTGCTCCCGACCCCTGCTCCCGACCTCCGCTCACGACCGCCCCCCACACCGACCTCCGCTCCCGACCTCCGCTCCCACCGCCGACCTCCGCTCCCGAGCCGCCCCACCGGACCTCCGCTCCCGACCTCCGCTCCCCTCCCGACCTCCACTCCCAACCCACCCGCTCCGTTCCCGCCCCTCACCCAACCTCCGATCTTGAACCCCCCCCATCCGACCCTGGACCCCCCCCCCCGGCCAGACCCCGGACCCCGTCACCCACCGACCCCGATGCCACCTACCTGTAAATCCGGTGCTGGGGGCGGACCCAGCCCAAAGTTTTGGGCCTGGCCGGGCCTGGCCTGTTCAGCCTCCCTCCCCTTTCTTTCTTTCTTTCTTTCTCTCTCTCTCTCTCTCCCTTCTCTCCCTCTCCCCCGCTTCTTTCCAGCACTTCTTTCCCGCCCTCCCTCCCTCTTTCCTCTTCGCTCCCTCCTCTCCCCTCCTCCCTCCCTCCCTTCTCTCCCCCCTCCCCCCTCCATTCTCTCCCCCCTCCCCCTCACTTCGCTACCCCCCCTTCCCCCCTCCCTTCTCTCCCCCCCTCCCTCCCTTCCTTCTCTCCGCCCCTCCCTTCTCTCCCCCTCCCTCCCTTCTCACCCCCCTCCACCCTCCATTCTGTTCCCACTCCCTCCCTCCCTTCTATCCCCCCTCCCCCCTCCATTCTCTCCGCCCTCACCCTCCCTTCTCTCCCCCTCCCTCCCTTTTCTCCTCCATCCCCCCTCTATTCTGTCCCCCCTTCCTCTCCCTTCTCTCTCCCCCCTCCCC